>NC_072800.1:31640530-31943560 GCF_028583425.1 Eublepharis macularius
ACACAACAACCCTGTGAAGTAGAAAAGGTCATGTGACAACTGGTGGTCACCCAGTGAACTTCATGGTTGAGTGGGATTTGAATCTGGGTCTCATAGATCCTAATCCAGCACTACACCACACTGACTCTCCATGGCCACTAAAAGCCTCCCATGGCTCCTCATCTTAACTTATGCCTTTTTTTGTACCCAGAGCTACATTTTAGAGCAACCTCAACAACTAACCTCAACAACTTAACCACAATCCTTTAGGGAGCTGGGCTATAGGTCTGTTTGTTAAATTACTACATGTCTATAAGGGCCACAGAATTCTTGGTCCAAGTAGTTTCATGGGCTTTTTTGTCTGGCTGCACCCCTGCTGCTGTGATTGGCCTCTGTCTTTTCCTCTCTCTGTGAATCTTCCTCTTCCTGTTAGCGGATTATGTGCAACAAACTATCCCCATCTGCAGCCCATAGTCTGGTTGTTTTTGTCCTGCACATACGGTGCTGCTGACTTGGTTCTTTGTCCCTTTCTACGTATCTCCTTTACATGATCTTTTTGGGAGCTGACCTTGCCTTGCCTCTATTACCTGTGGTGTTTCAGCCTAATTCTGCGGAGAGGGCCCGGAACTTCTCAAGTGTATGATGTGACAGTTGAGAGAGTAAGAGAATAGGCCACAGTGGACTGTCTTGCACCCCCTTAGTCCAGGTTTTAAGGATTCTTTGCTATGGCCCCATTAATTAACTTGACTCTCTATATCCTCAACTGTACTCAAAATGAAAAATAATTCCTGTGTGAGAGAGAAACAGGTGTGTTTGGTGGGTGTGGAGGGAGAGATGCAATATTTGATCAGAAATTTAACAGGTGGGAAAACTTTGAGGTGGCTATTATACAAAAGGCATACATTTTCTCTTTCCTAGAAAACTAGGCCTAGATGCAATGTTTCAATTATTTATGTCCCTTATACAGTTTAAAAGCCAGTAAGTTTTGCTCTGCAATTTCAGGTTTCGATGTAGGACCTGTTGTAGGATTACTACATGAGTAAATGCATGGAAAGGACGAGGCTCGCGATGTGGAGGCTAACAGCAGAAAGATGGGTGAAGGGGTGAGGAAGAAAAACTGTTTGCTGATATGCAGGGCTTTTTTTCTGGGAAAAGAGGTGGTGGAACGCAGTGGGTTGCCCTCAGAGAAAATGGTCACATGGCTGGTGTCCCCGCCCCCTGATCTTCAGACAGAGGGGAGTTTAGATCGCCCTCCACGCTGCTCAGTGGCGCGGAGAGCAATCTCAACTCCCCTCTGTCTGGAGATCAGGGGGCGAGGCCACCAGCCATGTGACCATTTTCAAGAGGTTCCGGAACTCCGTTCCCCCGTGTTCCCCCTGAAAAAAAGCCCTGGTGATACGTACTGAGGCTGGCTTTTCAGTTTCATAAGGACATGGGTTTTAAGGAGAAAATAGCTAGAATGAAAGGCTGTTTAGTGCTGAATGCAAGCACGTGACGAAGAAGCTGGTTCTCGAGCGAGAGGAGAATAATGGGCGCTTGAAATGTTATCCGAACTGAAGCATGTGAGAGGGTAACTAAGTAGTGTGAAAAATGCTTCCGACTCTTGCATTATGTGGAAATGTCAATGACAGCCAAATCATTCCTGATAATTTGTGTGAAAGGCAAATCAATTCACTTAATACTTCTAGCTTCTATTGCAGTTTGGCATTCTGCAAATTGAATTTTATGAAGCTATTAAAGAGAACTGCAGCATCGAAGGTGCAAAGTTATTTCTATAGAATGGTTGTTCCAGAGAGGAAGAGGGGCCGCTCAAAAGTTACTGGAACCTTCAGTGACATGTTTGGGCAGTGGCACTGCACCGTAATTTCTGGTTCAGCTCTAGAGGATGTTATTTTCCATGCTTCAGGGACGAGTGCACAATTATCATTACCTATACATTGTGCTTAAGATGCAAAGTGTTCAGAAACCGCCCCTTTTTTGCCTTCTCAGAAACCAGTGACTGTTGGCCAAACTACACGTGGTTCACAAATTTGTGTTATGGAAGCCCAACTAGATTTCTTTCCCATTCAAAAAGCTGGTTCAGGAAGGGGCATTTGGGTATGGAACAATGACAATGCTGTTTCTTTGATTCAACTCCCACAGACACTTCTGTTGCCTTTTTACTGAATCTTCCACTGCTTTCAGCTGTCAACAACTGGTGGAATAAATATTTCCTTGTGAATAACCAATCATCTTATTCTTGTTATGCTGCTCCCCTCAACACAATACGCCTAGTGGATTTCCCACATGCAAGATTTCCAGCATATTTGTTGGAAAGGGCATCTATTTGTTACTGTCACTACATTGCAGTTAACTCATGCTTGTTTAGTAACTTTGAGACTAGCAGTTGACAAAGGCAGCTTGTCAATAGCTGCTGCCATCTGATATTAAAGGGCTTTTCTGACCACTGAAGTGCAGTGGAAGGAGAAAAGAGGGGGAGATACAAAGTTATTGCCTTTGAAACCTGTGAAGTAATGAATAAACCAGAAAGAGAAGAAAAGGAATATGCTATTGAGGGGGTTATTGACATCAAGCTGTGAGCATGGGTATTTAGATACATCACTTATTTATTATTTATTTAAAATATTCCCCCTCTTTCCATGTACTATGTCCAGGACAGCTTAATTAGTAAATTGTTTCCATTATTAAATATGCTTGTCAACATTATGAATAATATCCTCTTACTTCTGTGCACAGCAGAACTAGGAATGGTGGCCAAGGCCAGTTCCAGCTTTTGGGGGTCCCTGGGCAGATTGTGCTCAGGGGGCCCCCTGTGCCCATTACTAGGCTCCCCTTCTTGCCCTCCCACCCACATGCCCCGACCTGCCTGTGCACCCATCCTTTGCCCACCCACACGCTCTCCCACAACCTGCAGTTACAGCTGCCCACGCTGCCTTCATGCCATTTCCCCGATGGTATGGGGTGGTGGGTGCAGATAGGAGTGACACTGCCATGGCCACCAGGAATGCTGATGTTCTTCTCCAGCAGTGCTAGGTAGCATATTCACGAGATGGCAAAGCACTCACAGGCAGGCAGTGAAAGGGTGTGAGCGCAGGCATCAGAGGAGATGTGTGATTACAGAGTCAGCTGCTGTGGGCCCTGCCAGCTGCTCCACCTCACCATGCGCTCATGTTGGCCCCGATGAAGGCAGTTGCTTGCTTTCTTTGCAAGAAAGCAACAGATTCAAGTTAGCGTGCATTAGCAAGAAAGAACAGATTCAAGTTAGCGTGCATTTTTAAAGGAAATGATTGAAACAACAAACAATATGAGTAGACTCAGTTCATAAAAGTTCTGATCTGGTTCATCTGTGTCAAGTTTCTCATAAGAAACCATCTCTGTGAATACTGAAGCTGCTTTTTGTTTGTCAAAATAAATCAAAATAAAAGATGATTCATAAATATTTTGGATGGATGGTGACCAGGCATAGATACTGGGGAAAACATTTAGGGAACTGCTTACCCCCTGCCCACCCTTTGACTTCCTACTGCTTCTTGGTTAACTGACAGCCCATTGGCTATGTAGATGTGATTTCTAAGCGTCCTGTTTTATCCTGGCACCCTGGGGTTTATAGATACCTGCCTCTTAAGGTTGCCAGTGAAAACTCTATGTTAGGGGCCAACTTTGGCCCCACTGAGACACTGTAGCTTCCTGTTTGCATGATTGAGACAGCTGGATTGGGGCCTGTGCCTGCCTGGCGATTCCTTCCTGTCCCCTGCTTTAGAGGTAAGGGGAGTGCAACTCTACTGCACCTAAATACCACCAGAGAGCCTTCTCATACTGTACTTGTCAGAACAGATACAATCAAGCTTGGGGAAACAAACCCGCTAGAATTCCTAAGATAACTACTCTATGCAAAGAGTTTCAAGGAGTTTCAAGGACTGTGTTGGGTCTCTGAGGGCCAAGCTACAATTGACAAATGACACTTGAACAGCAAGTGTATTTCTCCCTGTTCACTTGCCCTCCACTCAATCCACTTGCTGTTCAAGTGTCATTTGTCACGTGTAGCTTGGCCCTGAGAAATGAATTAATATGCGCAAACTGAGCATCCAAGTTCAAGCCAGCATTGTTTTAATAGTATGCAATATCCATTCCAAATAATAAAAAAAATGGGAGAGCCCTGAGAAGATTTTTTAAAATTTCTTTAAGCGTAATGGCTGGTCCTCTGTTCCTCACAGACCCAATTCTTTTTTTTTTTTTAATTTTTATTGAATTTTGTTGCAACATATAACTTACAATCATAAACATCATTTCAAGTCAGATCAAAAGTTTAGTTTACAATACATTATTAACCTTGTGTTCTTGAGAATTAACAATAATATCTCTTTATGATGACTCAAATATACAGTTAGTTTAGTAGAACGAGAGGTAACCATTGTTTGTTATAACTTGGAAAATTTTTGAGTTGGGCTGCAAATTGTGTTCTTCTATATATTCCAAGAAAGGGAGCCATTTATCAATAAAACCGGTATTTTCTGTGAAACACTCTGCATTTTGTATATCGTTGCTTATTTTTTCTAAAATAAAGTGATTCCAAACTTTGGAGAACCAAGTCTCAATTGTTGGTAGTCTCTTTGATTTCCAGACTGTTGCAATAGTACTCTTAGCTGCAATAAAGAGTGATGCAATGAGTTCCTTTCTGATTTTAGGGATATGCAAATTTCCCCATAGGTCTAGAAAAATCATTTTCGGGTCAAAAGGAAGTTCATAATTAGTAATGTCTTTAATTTTCATTAATATCTCCTCCCAAAATTGTCTAATTTTTTTACATTCCCACCAACAGTGGGCAAAGGTTCCCTTTTCACCGCAATTTTTCCAACATTTAGGGGACGATTTATTAGATATCAATGCTAACTTTTGGGGGGTTAGATACCATCTATGTATCACTTTGAATGTTTGAAGTTTTGTTACAATGACTTTTGAGGTAAATATGCCAGATGACCATACCTCATTCCAAGCCTCTGAGGATTTCTCAATCGAGCAGTCCTTACTCCAGCTATTTTGGCAACTTAATTGCTTGTTCTCCGTTGCGTTTAATAGTATTTTGTATAGACGAGCTATCATCCCTTTTTTTTGTTGTGAGGAGGAATTTAAAATTTGTTCAAATTCTGTCAGAGGTTCTTTCATGATGTTCCTTAGTTTTATTTTCTCTGTCATGTGCAAAAGTTGTAGATAGCTAAACCATTGTAGTTTACTTTTTAGTTTTCTCTCTATATCTACCTTCTCTAATAGTCCTGACTGTGTGGTGATGTCAATTAGTCTGGTTACTTTTGCCTGTCGCAGTGTTAGAATGAGGGACCGGTCCCACCCCGGTGAGAACCATTCTTGATTTATAAATGATGAGAATCTGGATAGTTTTGGGACTAATTTGCTCTTAATTTGGTCCCACGTCTTTAAAATAGACGATATCACAAGACCGGTTTTAATATTTTTTGGTCTATTAATTGGTTTATTCCAAATTATGTCTGTGATGTCATAATGCCTTAAAGAGGATTGCGTAATTTTAATCCAATCCGGCAGAGTTGAATTAGATGTTATTTGCAAGAGGTTGGCCAGTCTTGCTGCTGATTGGTATAGTGATAAATCTGGATAGTTGAAACCTCCATTTAGTGATTTCCTCCTCATAGTATTAAACGCAATTCTCGGATGTTTGTTTTGCCATAGGAATTTATTGATCAGTATTTGCCATTGTACTATTAGCGATCTGTTTATGGTAAGAGGGATCGCTCTAAACATATAGAGAAATTTTGGTAATATAAAAGCCTTTATTAAATGAAATCTGTCATACCACGTGAGTTTTAATTTATTCCAGTTAGTAATGTCTGTTTTAATTTGATTTGTTAATTTAAGATGATTCAATTTTACCAGTTCATTTAGGTTAGGAGAGATATTAACACCTAAATAAGTTATGTATGATGGAGACCACTGATAATTATATAATTTATTTATTTGTTGGATCATTTTGCTATGGATATTAATGGCAAGGTAATAAGATTTTGTTTGGTTAATTGTTAATCCTGATATTGCTCCAAAATTTGTAAGTAGGGTTGAGAGATAGGGCAGCGAATTTAATGGGTCAGTTATGTATAACAACATGTCGTCTGCGAACAAGCTAATTTTGAATTCTGCGGAATTAACCTTTATTCCCTTTACTTGATCATTTTCTCTGAGGGCAGCCGCGAAGGGTTCAAGGGCAAGAGCAAATAATAGGGGAGATAGGGGACATCCTTGTCTTGTGCCTCTTTTTATATATATGTTTTCTGAGTGCATAGCATTTACTTTAATATTTGCTATTGGTTGATGATAAATTGCTCTAATTATATTTAAAAAATTTTCTCCAAATTCCATGTATGACAGTGTTTTTAAGAGGTATGATAGTTCTACCGAATCGAAAGCTTTTTCGACATCTAATGATAACAAAATAGTTTCCATGCTGTTGTGTGTACAATGATCTATAAGGTTTAGTGATTTATAAATGTTATCTGTAATGTCTCTTTTTGGTATAAATCCTGATTGATCTGTATGTATGTAGTTAGATATGAATGTGTTTAAACGATTCACTATGATGGAAGTGAAAATTTTATAATCGTGGTTGAGCAACGATATGGGGCGGTAGGATGCTGATTTCAAAGGGTCTTTCCCCTGTTTGTGAATCACAATAATGTCAGCTCTCTCCCAGGTAGGAGGCATTTTACCTATATCTAGAATTGAGTTGGCCAAATTAGTCAGGTGTATTGCTAATAGATTTGTATATTTTTTATAAAATTCTGCCGGATAGCCATCCGGTCCTGTTGCTTTATTATTTTTAGCATTTTTTATTGCATTTATTGTTTCTTGTATAGTGATGGGTTTGTCAAGAAGCGTTCTGTGTACTTCCTCTAATTTCTTGAGACTTTTTAGTGATTTTAGAAAATAGGCTATTTTCTTTGGGTCAGGATTATTTGAAGAATATAGTTGTGTGTAGTAGTCTTTGAAGACCTTGAGGATTGATTCTGATTTATATTGTATTACATTTTTGCTGTTATAAATTCTGTTAATATTATTTTGTGACCTTCTTTGTTTTACTTTGTATGCTAAAATGCGAAGAGTTTTGGGAGAGTTGGACCAGTGTGTCTGCTTAGCAGCCAGCAGCTGTTTATATATTGTATGACTTTCCAAGGTCTCTAAGATTTTCCTTTGCGTTAGGAGCTCACTATATGTTTTTTTACTACCTGTTGACTTGTGTTTGATTTCTAGAGCCTTAATATTATTTATTAACTCTTGCTTTTGTTTCAGTTTTTCTCGATTGATTTTTGCTGTAAGAGCTATTATGTGACCTCTGGTCACTGTTTTTATTGTGTCCCAAAGTATGTGCGCCCCAATTTCATTAGATAGGTTCTCTGCAATAGCTGTTTCTATTATTTTCCCAATTTCCTTAGTTGCGTATTGATTAAATAATAAGTGCTTTGGTAGGCACCATTGATTGCTTTTCTGTGTCTTGTCATCTAGGTTGAGTGTCATTGTTACCCATGCATGGTCTGAGATTGTATTATTTCCAATTTCTATTTCCTCTACCTTGTCTATAATAGTATTGGAGCTTAATATGTAATCTATTCTTGTATATGTGTTATGTCTTTGTGAAAAATATGTAAAATCTTTTTCTCCTTCATGATAGTGTCTCCAAGTGTCTATTAAATGATATTTCTTTAAAATAGCTGCTAATTTTGTTGTTTTGTGTATATTTTTTGTGTTTTGGTTATTGAAGTTCGATTTATCTAATTGATGATTTATTATGTAGTTTAAGTCACACCCGATTATTAAGTCTCCTTCCTGAAATGTAGTTAATTTCTGCAATGCTTCCTCTATAAAGTCTAATTGGTGTATATTGGGAGCATATAACGAGGCTAGTGTAAGTTTGTGTTCCCCTATTTTCCCTTTAACAAAGATGTATCTACCTTTTTTGTCTTTGAGAGTTTTTGTTTGTTGAAATTGTATATGTTTTGCGATTAGGATGGCTACTCCTCTTGATTTGGAATTACCAGGTGCATGGTATTGTGCTTGTAGCCACCTAGCTTTCAATGAATCAGTATTATTATACCGCAAGTGGGTCTCTTGTAGAAAAATTATTTGTGCTTTAGTATGAGCTAAATTCGAAATCACTCTCCTTCTTTTAACAGGATTTCCCAAACCTCTAACATTGAAAGATAAAGTTTTGATTTTAGAACACATTTCTATCCTAGATTGTAATAATTACTCAAGTTCTACTCTTGTTTACTATATTGTTGTTGACTCACTCTATGTTTTCCGACTTGGCTTATATTTTATAGTCTGAAGTATAAACTACTACTGCAAGTTGAATTTTCCCAATTATAAGCAGGCATACATTATAATACCGGTTTTTTTGATTAATCCGTCTCAAAATGAAAAAAAAAGGGGAAATTATTTAAAAAGGTATTGCTATTATCACAATATTTTCCCTAGTATGCTGTTTCAAAGATAGTCTGTTTAAACCACTCTCTTCAAATCAGTGTATATATATTATTAATACAGTTCTTCTTTATTCTCCTTGTATCATAAACCTTTCAAATTATTTAGAGTACAGTCCAATAAAACCACTTATATCTCTTCACCTCTTAGTACTGTTTTAATTCCTCTCTGTGTAAGTACCTCGTAGTGTTGTTCTTTCTCCCTTTTATGACCTTTCCTTCTCTTGGTTTCCTATCTTCGTTGCAAACTTTGAACTGCTTGTATTCGTCTCTTTTTTTTTCCCCTCCCCCTCCCTATAACCACCCTAACCCCCCTCTCTTTCCTATACCCCCTCTCTCCCCTTCTATACTAATGAACTATATCAATGAACTATAGAATATAAATTTTTATTACTTTTTTTTTAAATTATTGCTATTATTTTTTTTATTTATTGTTATTTTTGTTTATTAATTTTTGTAATATTTATATATAAATATTCTTTTTTATTATTATTATTATTTTTATTTTTATTTATTTTTTTTAACAAATATTGTTTTTTGTTATAAAGATTGCTAACTATATAAATCTATATGACTGATATATGCAACTAATTAACTATTCCAACACCCTCCCTTTTTCCCCCTTTTCTTCCCTCCCACCCTCACCCCCACCCTCACTCCCTCCCTATTACCACCTTGTACCGTAATGAACTAAACGTATCACTTCGTTGATTATATTATCAATGTACTATATTCCTATTAAAATTTATTCAAGGTTAGCCCTCTCAAACTGATGAGTTAACTTCACTCACCGGTTGTGGAAATCAACCTCCCTCCTTATCCACTTATGAGAGCTAAACAGATCTATATGAGCTATGTTAAGAGCCCCCCCTCCCCCAAAAACCTCTGAGTTTGTACTTCTATCTACAGTTACACCACTTCTTATTTAAACAGGCTGTTATACTATCAATCATTTTACCAATACGTTGAGAGACAATGATAAGATAATTCAAGTGTCTCTGATGGGGATCTTGCTCCCTTTCTGAGGGGATAGTAGTTCAGAAGATTTTCTTTTTTGGTTTTGCTTGTTCGTCTCCATCGGCGTTTCCAGCCCGACTGCGTTTAGTAACTCCAGTCCCGTGTCTATATCTGTTGCTGTATACCTTTTGCCTTGATGAAAGACCATAAGTTTGCATTGATCCAGCCATTTATATCTTCTGTTCGCTCTTTGCAGAGTCTCAGAAATTGGCTTGAGTTCTCTTCTTTTGGCAAGTACTTCCTTTGGTAGATCAGCAAAAATATATACCAATTTGCCTTCACATTTGAATGATCCTCGTGTTCTGGCTTCTTCCATTATCTTTCTTCTTGTTCTTTGATCTGGTATCTCGATAATTATATCTCTCGGGCGGTCCTTATTTTTATTTTGGTGATAGGGTCCCACACGATAGGCTTTTGTGATATAGGGATAGACTCCTTCCTCTAGCTTTAATTGCTTAGCTAGCCAGTTGGCAATAAAGCTTGTGAGATCTGTGTTATACGTATGCAGTTCATCTATCCCCCTTATCTTAACCTGATTTTGTCTGGCATTTAGTTCGAGTTTCATTAGTCTGTCTTGTTGTTCTGTAATTAGTTTTTGCATGTCCTCACAGACCCAATTCTGATCTTCAAGTACTTTAAAGTAAACATCATAATTGTGTTTTTCTGTGTGGCAGTTTGTATACATACACACCTAGCATTCTGTTTCTTGTTTGCCACAGACTTTCTGGTGCCAGTCAGATAATCTAGCAAGTATGGAGAGAAAATGTATGAGGAGGAAGTGATGCTGTGGGTGTATACTCAAAAGTAAGGCCTACTGAGCTCGGAGAGGCTTGCTTCCTGTATATATATTCCAGGTTACAGCCTTTAAACGTTATGACATGTTATGGACTTATCCAGGGCTTTTTTTCTGGGAAAAGAGGTGGTGGAACTCAGTGGGTTGCCCTTGTAGAAAATGGCCACATGGCTGGTAGCCCTGCCCCCTGATCTCCAGACAGAGGGGGGTTTAGATTGCCCTCCGAGCCGCTGTGGCATGGAGGGCAATTTAAACTCCCCTCTGTCTGGAGATCAGGGGGCGGGGCCACCAGCCATGTGACCATTTTCAAGAGGTTCCAGAACTCCGTTCCCCCGCGTTCCTGCTGAAAAAAAGCCCTGGACTTATCAGTAGCCTTGAGTTTTCATAGGCAACAATTTAAGCTGTAATTATATGAACATTTGCCTGGGAGTAAGTCCTGTGAATGCAGAAGGACTTACTTCCAAGTTTACATGCATAAAACTAGGACTTGAGCCAATGTATATAAGTGTATGCCTTCTCTCTCTTTTTCACCTATGGAATCAAAACGCCACCTAGGTAAGAGAGCGAAGTTATCATCATTATGCCTGAAGAGAGGATGACAGTAACGTTTCTTTCAGTGATAGCAAAGAGTATAAATAGTGGAACAGAGCCTGTTGTCACCTCGTTTGGGTATGGATTCATATATGCATTCTGGGATGGGGCAGATTCTGCTATTGCACATTGCAATCCATCCACATTCCACTAAAGAGTAATGTGAATACTTCTTTGACTTAACAGAACTGATTTGTATCTGAAATATCCTGGTAGGTAGCAGAAGGGGGACAACTGAGAGGCAAACTTGATATTGCATGTGACTCTACATGTGACATGTGACAAACTAGATGTTACAAGTGAGTTGGGGCACTGGTGCGCATCCAGACTCACTATCTCACATATTAACTGTAGAACTTGCCTTGAAAGCACTCCTATGGCTCCATCTATCTCCAGAGTGCTGTGAATGGATTGGGGGGCTTTTGGTCTAGGGTTGCCAGGTCCAGGTTGGGAAATTCCTGGAGATTTGGGGGGTGGAACCTGGAGAGACCAAGGTTTGGGGAGGGGGAGAGGCCTCAGAATGGTATAACACCATAGAGTCCACCCTCCAAAGCAGCCATTTTCTTCAGGGGAACTGATCTCCATCAGTTGTAATTCCAGGAGATCTCCTGCCACCACCTGGAGGCTGGCAATCCTATTCTGGTCCCCATACAATTTGCACTGGAAATGGCCATGGGAGACCCCTATTTGCCCTTTTTGCTGTCTCTGTTGCTTGATCCTACCACCTCTACATACTGGTGCTGGGATAGGCACATACTGTTCTGCCAAGGGGCAGGGTTCTTTGGATTTGACAGCAATGAAACACTTTAGTGGTGAAGGAAAATAGCTTTATTACACAAAGCAAATTCAATAATCAAATGAAGCATATACATAAAGACACAAGACAAAGGGATAAAGGTACAGCATAACATAAAGCAAAGGAAAGAATCAACCTGATGCAATCACAATGCCTCCTTCAGTCACCGGGGGACCCGCAAGCAGTGACGAGGCAGACTCCACGGCCAAGTTGTACAGCAAGACACCAGCTCTCGTCTGTACTGAGTGCCTCCTAAGATCATTCTTGCTCTGACTTATATACTTTAAAGCATGAACATGCCCGCCTGCAACACCACCCTCCCCAGAAAGGTCTTGATTAGAGGGAAGGTGATTAATTAAAGTACCAAGGCCAAGGAATGCTCTTCGTGTCAGGCTGGCCTTGATGATTTAGACCTAACTGCTTAGACTAAGCGCCTGGCACCCGTTCAAGGTCTGATTGCCTAGTCCTCCTTTAATCAAGATGTTAATCCCCTCTACTCCTGGGCCAGGTGCCTGATGAATACCTCCTCCTCTGCACCATGCCTGGGACGGGGAAAATACCAACCGAGGTCAAGGCTTGCATCAGCAGAAAAATGAAACAGCCTAGCAAGGCAGATTCGGTGTAATGTAAGGCACATATTCAAGGCATATATAGGCCAAAGATCAAAAAGAGTCCAGTAGCACCTTTAAGACTAACCAATTTTATTATAGCATAAGCTTTCGAGAATCAAGTTCTCTTCATCAGATGCCTGATCAGATGTTTTGATCAGGCATCTGATGAAGAGAACTTGATTCTCGAAAGCTTATGCTATAATAAAATTGGTTAGTCTTAAAGGTGCTACTGGACTCTTTTTGATTTTGCTACTACAGACTAACACGGCTAACTCCTCTGGATCATAGGCCAAAGATAGTTCTTTAGGCAAGATGGACAGAGTTATGGCACCACTATCGCCTTGAGATACAATTCTCTTCCACAATTTTCACTACACACATCTCTCCATCCACTGAGTCTGCCGGCAAACCCTTCCCCTTGCCCCACCTTGGTTGAGGGGACGGAAGGACATGTGTTGTCCTCCATTCATTTGTAGCTTGTAAGAATAGAGGTTTTGCCTAATGTAGTGATACTGACATATATCATCAGAAGGATTGAGTAATAAGATACTGGGAGAAATTTTTAGATGTTTTGCCAATGTTCAATGCCATCTAATTTTATTATTTTAGTTCATGTCTTGATTCATCATGTAAATAGTTTTCTACAGAATAGGAATGATTTTGAAATGTTTTCTAAATGCCGTACTGAAAGTGTCAATGTTGACTAAGATAGAGTTAAAGGAAATTTAAAAGACAGAGAAGCGCTTTTGCTCATCATTTAACAAAAGATACTTTTCATCTAGAAAAAGGAATTGTACGCTTTCAGATTCTGCCGTTGGCAAGGACCTCCTGAGGGGCTACCTCCCCCTTGACATCCTTCCTTTACTGTCCTGACCGTGTATGTACTTCCATTCTTTTTTGCTTTATTCAGTAGTTGGCCATTTATAGAACTTCATAAAATAAAGCAAGAGCTGATTTCTGTCTCCTCCCTCAAAAGACAAGGGCAGAAAAAAATGAGAGGAGGCAAGAATGGCTTTAGATGATAGTGTGACATTTCTGAGGTAAATAAATAACAGCTATAGTGGACTTCCATAAGGCAATGCTGGACAATTCATGAAGCTACTGAGTCTGTATTTCTGTTGAAAGAATACTGAAAGACTGATTCCCTTGAGGAAGCCTATTTGGTAAAATGCATAGGGATTTTTTTTTTTAGCTAAGTAATAAAATATTTTTCCTTTTCTTGCACCATTACCCCTGCCTTGTCTTTAGCTCTCTGTGACTGATGCAGCCCTTTGACTGTAGGTTGCATGCTATTAATGTGTGGTCTATGACCGTAATAAAGATTGACTTCAGAATGGACTGATGCAGCCCTTTATTTTCTCAGGACAATTAATTAATACAGCTAGTGTTGCCAACTCTGGCTCAGGAAATTCCTGGAGATTTGTGGGTGGAGACTGAGAAGGGCAGTGTTTGGGGAGGGGAGGAACCTCAATGAGGTATAATGCCATACAGTCCACCCACCAAAGCAGCCATTTTCTCCAGTGCTGATCTCTGTTGTCTGGAGATAAGCTGTAATTCCGGAAGGTCTCAGGCCCAGCCTGAAGGCTGGCAACCCAAAATATAGCACTTTAATTTCTACCCAGAGTTTGTTTGTGCTGCGACATCAGAGCTTCAGAGTAAAATTCTGAACTGGAGGTGTTCTGGTAGCTGAACTCCACGGTAAGGAATGGGTTCTGAAGCTCTTTCTCTGGTGAAAGATGTGTTAATTGTTTTTTGCTCAAGGGCCCATGGAGCCTAGCATAGTATTTTTTAAAAATACATAGGTCTGTCAGTAGAGAGCTGTTGTGTCAGAGAGGTGCTTTGAATCCCACTACTGCCATGAGCTCAGGGTAAGCCATTCCTCTCAGCCCCAGCTCCCCAGCTGTGTCATGTGGATAATAATAACAATGACTTTGTTCATTGCTCTGAGTGGGCACTGATCAGTCTAGAAGAGTGGGATATAAGCATACTGTTATTATTATTAAGAGGTGTGATCTATGACTTGAACCTCCACGTGTAGTGAGCAGTAGATCTTGGAATACAGACATCAAACACACAACATGGAAAGGCTCTTCACCTTCAAATCCTACTTATAAATTTCCCAGAGAGGCCTGGCTGGCCACTGCTGCAAACAAAATGCTGATTTAGACGTACCCTTTGTCCATTTGAGCAGGGCTCTTCCATTCTTAACTTGGCACGAGCCCAGATGAAAAACAGCTGGTTGAGGGTTTTGGTAGTGGTACTTCACCCAGTGCTCATGCTGGGGCAAATTTAGAATTATACAGTCATTGAGCTGGAAGGGGCCTTACAGACCATCTAGCCCAGGGGTGGGCAATTGTTTTGGCTCGGGGGCCACTTTGTGGGAGTGGAGGTTAGCGGAGGGCCACACCTTTTAAAATGATTGCATTCATTAGTTAACTTTGCATTTCAGAAAAGGTATAAATTGTATCATAAAAATCAATAAATATAAATTAAATAAAATAGTGGTAGTTTTATTCAATTTATTTATTGTGCTAATTTCATATAATCTATAGCTGCAAGCACATTTAATTTTAGAATCAGTTTAATGAGACAAATGTACCCTATCACACTTTTCTACTGTCTTGGCAGGCCACAAAAAACTCCGTAGCGGGCCGCATGTGGCCCACGGGCCGCAATTTGCCCACCCCTGATCTAGCCCAACCCCCTGCCCAATGCAGGAACAGCCTAAAGCATCTTTATGCAAATGAAGTACACACTCATCATTTAGCACCTTCGGTGATTCAAATGATAGCACGTGTACTGCTGATGAAGATGAGGAAATATCCATCCGTTTTGTTCCTTTCTTCTTCCCCACTCAT
The DNA here is from genome assembly GCF_028583425.1 of Eublepharis macularius. NCBI lineage: Eukaryota > Metazoa > Chordata > Lepidosauria > Squamata > Eublepharidae > Eublepharis > Eublepharis macularius. The sequence continues at coordinate 31,655,677 of NC_072800.1, forward strand.
TTTTCTTCCTTTAGACTTCCAAACAACATAGTCACACAAGCCCTGCCTGGGATGGAGGGAGGTTAATCAAATGACTGCAGAAGATGGCTGGGTGGAGAAGGGAGAATACTTACGTGATCAGCCTTTCCCAGCCATTTCTGGATATTGACCATCCAAACGTAGACACTATACCTGGGAAGGTGGCCCTGTCCAGGCACTGCTGCAGGAATTTGTCCCTCCTTATCTGTACTGTGTATCTTCTTCTGTCTGCTTCTTTCCCAAAGAGTAGAAGCAACTTTGTGCTGCATTGGACGGATACTGCTTGGAGGAGAGCCAAGAGGTAGCCCAGCCCAGTTGACAGTGTCAACTCCCAGCAATTCCAGTGCTGATGCCAGCCCTGAGTGCTGGGATTATGATTTATAAATTATGTTCAGATAACTTAGTGTAATGCGGGCACTCGTGCTTATTTCCCCTTTCCGTTCCGTAAGTCTTGTTTTCTGGCAAGAGAGTGTGTTTGCTTGTGGGTTTGTTCAATTGATATTGGTTTTGGCAGCTTACTCCTATCATTTTCCTCCACTTTGTAAAACAAAGGCGTTGTAGTGACAGGTCAGTAGTTATTACCGTTACCCTTTGTGGTGATGAGTGTGTACTTCATTTGCATATTATTAAAACTGTTTTTAAAAAACATTTATCCTATAGCAAATGGCAAACTAGCATGGCACGTTTTGTTTTGGGGCATACATGAAACCTTGGTTGAATAGTAAGTGGAGCTGTCGTAAATTTTCCTCCATAGTCAACTGAGTTGATTCAGCTGCCTGCACCACAAAACAGTGTTTATAGAAATGGCTTGATGAGGGCAGGCAGACTCAATATGGGACAAGTCTCCTGTGCTTTTAATGCTTGTTTAGCATGGAAGATCTTGGCCAAGATCCAAAGACCAGCACAACTCATTCTGTATTGCTGAGAGCACAATTATTAAAGACATCCTAATGGATCTGGCAAATGCAGATGAACATAGTGAGTTGTGTCCAGACAGCTTTTTCATTCAGTCTCAGCCAATGCTCCTCTTTCCTACATCATGTGTCTTGGGGACAATTTAGATGTGATGTTTGGACATGGATTCGATTGGAGTTCAGCTCAGGAACCTGACATGAAGAGAGGAAGGGGCTGAGCCTTCCTCCTTGTTTTCTTTTTCTGAGCAGGAGCATTTCAGCTTGGGAAAACAGCATGAAAGACGGGAAGGGCAGAGCTCCCTCCACTCTTTGCATCTCAGTTCTGAGCTGAATCAGATTCCAGTATACATGCAACCATTGTTTCCCTCAAGTAACATTTTGAAGTGACATGTGACATGATCAGGATTGGGGAGACCCCAATGCAACTTGTGATCAAATGCCCTGTCTAGTTTCATCTTGAAGGCCAACAAGGTTTTACGGTGTCTTAAAAGCCTTGATTCTCAAAAGCTTATACCTTGTTGATTTTCAAGGTGCTCCTGGGCTCAGATTTTGCTGTCCTGCTGCAGACCAATGTGGCTACCCACCTGAAACTTGTCTAGTTTGATCCTCACATGGCTGTTGTCTATGTAGGTCCCAGGATCCTCACCATAGATTTTCTTTGTGGTCAAAGAGGGACCCACTTCTGTCTTTTTCACTAGCAGAAAAGCTGGTTGGGTCCACTGCACTGTATATAAAGACAGTTGGCCTTCACATATTCATCAAAGAGACAGGTACCAGTCAGCACACCAGACTCTCAAAATGCATCTGGAAGAGCCTGACGCTAACAATATATACTAAAAAGCATAGTGTCTATTGACATAGTTTTAAAATGTGTTTTCTCCTTATTCATGCCTAAGTACCCCCATAGGGAGATAACATAAATAATTAAGGATGGAAGAGAAATGTTGCCTTGAAAAGTCTCCCCAGCTAGTAAACTATATATGCAGTCTTATAGCTGATGTATTTAGTTCAGCATTTTAGGAAACTGAGAAAAGATATTTGAGGAAATGCCCATGAATGCATAGGCATAAAATGAAATGTGGCACTGTGGTTTTCCATTAAGGCTGAGCTCTACAAAACAATTCCCATTCGTTTCCACTTAGCCCTGCAGCCTTTTATTATTCAACAGCAGATTAAGAACACTTTTGGATCCTGCAGGCAAGAGCTCATTAGTTAAACAAACAGATAATTGTAGAAGAATTCTCTTCTGAGTGTGAGGACTTCCACGAAGCAGCCAGAAATCTATATGAAAAAGAATTAGGATCTCCCAGTTGTAGCCTCTATTTAGTCTGTTTGAAGTGTTACCTGAAGGCAGAGCTGTCTCTCCAATAATTCTGCATTAGCATTTGTTTCTATGTAGATGTGATTTAATACTTTCCCCTTCCAGCTAGTGAGTGGAATGTTTGTGCTGTGTTCATTCACAGATCCTATCATATAGTCCCTGTGATGCCACCTTGACATGCAACAAAAATTAAAGTGGAAAGTCTAGATTCCATGTGCCAGGGTTCTTTCTGAGGCGTTGTAAGGGAATGAGATATCATGCTATTTGTTTTGGATTGGAGCTAACATATGTGCAGTGCTTAGTGGTTAAAAATTGTAATTTGAGACAACCATCTCATTTACCACTACTTTCCAAATATTTTCTGTTCTCCCCAGAAGTTGTTGCTTTTGCTTGATGAGTATGTACTAAAACAAATACCAAAACTGTTATAAATTAATCTATCATTAATTGTAAATCCATACCACTTCCGAAAGGACAAGTACGAATAGCACTGTTCTTAATGATGGTACTGGATTAAAACCGAAAGGATGTCCATTTACTGATGGGAGTAGATGCAAAAGGAAAGTTCAAAGCTGTGTGACACATATAATAGGAACATGAAACGAATCCAGGTATGATGCCTGGTAAGCTCAAAATCATAAAACAAAAAATCGAATGTCTAAACATCATGATCCTGGGTATGAGTGAATTAAAGTGGACTGCTACCCCTTTCACACTCATGGATTAACGCGCCATTTCTGAGGAGTTGCCACGATCACAACAGATTCAGCTCGGCACTCATGCATTTCACACAGTCTGAGAAGTTTTGAATTGGCATCCTGCATTTTGTTTCACATTCGCTTCGAAGCCCTGGTTTTGTTGCGGGCTTTGTGGACTTTGAAATTCACGTCACCCTTTAAAAAAAAAAAGTTTGTGCATGCATTGTAACGTTGTGACGTTACCACTTGAAACCCCTCCCCTCCCTATGCACATCAATACTGCATCTCTGTGTGGCCATTTTTGCACCCTAACTTTTCACGTTTGAAAATAGTGCCAAGGAATGTTGAGAGCTGATTGTCCCCGCCCAACAAATTTTCCGGCCACCATTGGTCTCATGCGATCACGTGAACCCTGAATGAGTGGCACATGGTGATTTTTTTGGAGAAAATGTAGACTTCCCGTGCTTGTTCGAATGCCATTTTTAAGGCCATCATTATCATTTACATTGAGCATTAAAAATCAAAAGGGAAACGTATCCAAATATTCAAATGAACAGAAGTGGTTCTTTGCAGAGCCAGAAAGTATATCTACTGGTGGTGATTTCCCACAGCACCTTTATTTATTTATTTATATTTATTATTCTTTATTTATGTTTATAGTCCGCCTTTCTCACTGAGACTCAAGGCAGATTACATAGCATGATATTAGTATAATCAGTATCAAGGACATTTCCATACAGTTTCAAGGACATTTTCACAACAATGTCATTGGATTTTACAAAGATGCAGTGTAGCAGCCCGAAGGTTGTTTAAGGATTGAGACTGACAAGAAAAATCAGGAAGGAATGCAGGTTTATTAGCCGGCTAGGAACTCAACGTGACGTTGTCACAGAGAGCCCCCCCCTTTCAACTCAAACCTTCTTTTTATACATAAGTAAAAGAAGCTAAAACAGTTTAATCACATGGATACATACTTTGCCTCTCATTGGTTACAAACAGCATTAGGTTACAACAGTATTCAGTTACTTGTTGATTACATGCATTTACTTCTAATATTTGGCAGTTACAAGATACAGGATATAAGATACAAATTGGCAAGTAGCCTTAACTTAGCTCTATTTCACTATGAGCTATGAATTACTATGAGTTGTGAAGCTATCTTTTGAACAAGCTACAACTTAGACCATGATGACCAGCCAAGGAATGCATTTCCCCTCAATCCTTTCCTGTGCTGAACAGATACGCTTTGATTGAAACCAACTTATTTGATCATCATTACAGTGACTAGCTGTTTTACTGTAGACTATCTGACACAGCTTCTCTACAGCAGCATTAGCAAGGATCCAATACAGAGCTGAAGAATTGCTGAAACAGAACATAATCATTTCTAGGACTGACATTAGATAACATGAAGCACAGGTAGTATAGGAGTACATATTTGAGTGACAGATAATATGCAAGGAAACATAGTGGTGGAGTCTATGATCCCTAATTCATTACTGAAGCATTTGAGACCCTCTCCCTACAATACTTCCCTTCTATCTGAGTAAAAAGCCTTTTTGAATAATTCAGTTTTTTCCCCAAACAGCAGTAACATAAGAGCATTGCTTCCTATTCCTTGATTTAAAAAAAGATGCACAACACTGAAATGTTACTGTCCTTTAGAAATACAAAAAAAAAATTACAGAAAAAGTGGACAGGGTGCTGAGGCGGGTGGGTTTTATTAGATCCACACAGACTAATCAGCTCAAGGAAAAGGAGAGGGCAGTGTAGAAAAGCAAACAGCTCAAATGTGATGAGGAAGATTAAGAGGAAGCCACAGCAGCAAGATGCAGGGGCGGAGGGGGGGGGGCGCAAGGATGGGAGCCAGAAGAGAGGAGAGGCTGAGTAGAGGCCTTGCCAGAGGGAGAGTCCCCCGTGCCCCTTGCTTGTTCCCAGCCTTCTGCCCTCCTTCACTCTGGTAAGCAGATAATCCCCGGTTTACAAACTCACCGGTTTGGCAATGGCAAGGGCAAGAGGCAGCTGAGCGAAGATTAAAGTCAGCTCATTTCCAGACTGTGCACCGAGGGCCTCGTGCACTGCATAGCTGAAGCCCTCCCCCGCCTCCAGGGCTGCCCACTAAGCCAAGCCTGAGTTGTTCCGGGCGTGGCTCGGATGGAGGTGCTGGGGTGTAGAGGACGAGTGTGTGCACTTGCACCCTACGACCCCAGCCCTGCCCACCTCCCTCCTGCTCTGTGCTCTGCTTTCTCTGCTCGGGCCAGGCCAGGTGGGCACTGAGGGATGTTGAAGAGGAAGAAATTGAAAACTTTAATGCAAGTATCTGGAAAGAAATTGATCATAAACCTTAAAAAGATGCATTAATAATCATAGGTGACTGGAATGAAAAAGTAGGGGACAGAGCATAATCAACATTGTTGGAAAATTTAGACTAGGATTATACAATGAAGCAGGAGAGCAACTGATTTTGTGAAGCCAAGAATTTGTTTAGTGCAAACACATGTCAGGTAACCGAATAGTTGATTGTATGTGAGGACATCACCAAATGGCCAATACAGGAATCAAATAGATTACACAATTAGAAGCAGAAGATGGAGAAGCTATAGTCTCTCTGCCGAAACAAGACCAAGAGTTGATTGTGGTACAGACCGCCAATTATTAATATAAAAAATTAGAACAAAGCTGAAGAGAAATGAAAAGGTGGATACTTGTTGCTACAAGCTTTTGTGTTCTGTACCTGATTATCAGCATAGGTGTCAGCCCGGAGGCTTTTGACTTTGGATTTTGGACTTTCTTTTATCTGGACCTTGTTTCTCTCTAATCTGATTAGATAACATCTGTATGTCAGAGAGCAGAAGACTAAAGCCTGCATAGTATTTTAGAATATTTATGTAGATTTGTAATTTTCTTTCCTGTTCTGAACAACTTCTATGTTTGTAATTTCTTGTACTCTAAATCTTATTAATTATATTTCTGTGGTGGTGTTTGGGTTTTGGGGTTTCAGTCCTAATCCAGTATCTTGGCCCCAAGCAATTGTTTTGTAGAACTCTACCTGCAGCTGTCCTACCTTGCAGGCCTGACTTTTTGCTTAGCAACCCAGCCTAGAAGCCTATATATTTTGGTGGTTTCAGTTTCTGTTGCTTGAAATAGCTCTATTGTTATCGCATCTACTCCAAGTGATTTGTTTGTCCCAATTGCTTTAAGTGCAGCTTTTACTTCACTTTCTAAAATTGCAGGCTCTTCATCAAAAGATTCTTCTTTGAAGGAATTGGTTATCTTTCCATCTCTTCTGTAGTTCTTCACTGTTTCCATCTCTCTTGATTTTGTCCTGATCGGATAATGTATTTCCCTGTTGATTTTTCAGCATCCCTATCTGTGGTTTGAATTTTCCTTTGATTTCCTGGATTTTGTTCTTCCTTTTTTTTTGTCTTCTATTTCTTCTCTGTCTGCAAGTTGCTGAAAAGCTGCATTTAGAATTCTGATTCTGTCACCTTTTACTTTTGTTTCTTGTCTGTCTTTACTCATTTTGAAGGTTTCCTCAGTCATCCATCTAGTCTTCTAGGTTACAGCTGAGGGTTAGTCAGAGACTGATGGTGGCTTGTTACTCCTCAACTTTGAGTGTTTGCTCTTGATCCTCACTCCAACCTTTCTGTTGGGCAGAATGTGTGTGACAGGAGATTGAGGCTTAGAAGAGCAGCCATGAAGGAACTAAAAAAGATTCTTATGGGTAAGGGAGTGTTGCTGGAGACCAAGATCAAGGTAATTTTTACTATGGTATTCCCCGTTACTATGTATGGATGTGAAAGTTGGACAATGAAGAAAGCTGACAGGAAGGAAGTTTGAAATGTGATGCTGGAGGAGAGTTTTATGGATATAATGGATGGCCAACAAGACAAATAGGTGAATTGTAGATGGAAGCAAGCCTGAATTTTCCTTAGAAGCTAAAATGATGAAACTAAGGCTCTCTTACTTTGGTCACATTATAAAAAGATGAGAATCACTGGAGAAGACATTAATACTAGGAAAGATGGAAGGCAGTAGGAGAAGAGGAGGACTAAAAATGAGATGTCCTGACTCAAAGGAAGCCACAGTCTCCAGTTTGCAAGATCTGCACAAGTTTGTTAATGATTGGATGTCTTGGAGGTCATTAATCCATAGGGTCACCATAAGTCAGAAGCAATGAGATGGCTCACACACAGATCAGATCAAATCAAGTCAGATTTCTACCTAAAAGCTAAAATGAGGAAACTGAGGCTATGGTACTTTGGTTGCATCACAGGACAAGACTCTCTGGGCAAGTTGAAGGCAAGATGGAGACCCAACATGAGATGGCTTAACTCAATAAAGGAAGCCACAGCCTTCAGTTTGCAAGATCTAAGCAAGGCTTAGATAGGATGTTTTGGAGATCCTTAATTCACAGGGTTGCCATAAGTCAAATGCAACTTGACAGTATATAACACAAACCCCTTCTAAACAATCCATTTTGCAACAGCATAATGCAAAAGCATTATCTCTCCTGGTGTTGGTACTGAGGATCTGGGGAGTCTTTTATTTCATATTCTTTAAGGCATTTATGCCTGCTCTAGTTGCTCCTTTGTAAAGCATTGAGCTTATTTAGAAAAATAATGATTAAAAGTGATAATTAAACATCACTAAAATAATGGTTTTTAAGCAATAAAAAGTCACCCCAGGGCAGCTGTTCCCTTGTTCAACATGGGTCGATGACATCCATTTGACAAAATCAACCCCTCTAAAAACATACAGCACTTTGGTTTGGTTGGTTTGATACAGCAGCCATTCTGCTGTTATGGAGTTGGTAAATGCAGCATAAGTAAGGTTGGATATTTCTTAGAACGAGTCTTTTCCAAGATAGATTGTGTTAAAATAGAAGTAGCACTCCCTGGAGAATTGTATCACTCTTTTCTTTCCCTTTAGGAAATACAATTGTCATCATTACTGCTCTATGTGACAAATAGCTGTGCCAATTTACGGATCAGTAAGTTCCCACTATCTTCCTTAATTCAAGGTACCTCAATTCCCATCACTATTATTGACTAAATCAATGCCTAAACTTGGCCAAGTCATTTTGCTTTACTGTCCTTGAGTAACCTCTGCAGGAAATTGTGAATCTTGGAACTTTTTCTTTCTTCTTTTTGCATGAAAAGAATGACAGGAAGGGTTGAACTCTTTGTTTCAACCTTAGATTTCAATTGCATAAAAGTCTGCCAGGTCTACTCTTTAACTAACTTCCCCTGACACTTCACATTCAGTGAATATGGGGGGGAAAACCCTTCCAACTTCTGTATGTAATGATGATTTCTAGGTGCCACATTTTTATATAAGCCTTTACGAGCATATGGAAAGAAGATATCTCTCATGCTTCTCTACTTAAGGAAAGAATAATCTTTAATGAAATTGTGTAGGGTGGGGTCATAAATATTTATTAAATATCGACTTTTCCTGAGGGCATAAGTTGGATTTATTGAGCTAGTAAAAGCACGTTAATGGCCCGGTGAAAACCGTGGGTTCCATAGAGTTATCTTATCTCATTAGGCAATTCATATTTTAATACAGATGTTTTTAATAGGTTTGTATAGAAGACAGAAGTCACACAATACTGCCTGAAAATTCTGCTCTATTTTCTTTTTATAGTGGGGTATCTGATCCATGAATCAGTTTCTATGATCTATGTCCCTATCTTAGAAAAGCTTGATCTCATGAAATAGCTAAATGAAATCTTAGGTGATGTTGCTTCAATGGCAGTATTTTACCGCTTTAGAAAACTATTACCACTGCTGTTTTGATTAGGGATATACATCTGGATGTTAAATAATCAAAAACACAAATAAAAATGCCCCATGTGTAAATATATAACTAATCCCAACTGAAAAATTAATTATTGATAATGGCCAGGCTATTGTTCACAGAGGTCAGAGAGAAGGGGAAAAGTCACTCAGAAGATATGTAACTGGCCGGGACATTTCAAATCAGCAGAGTTACGTAAAGACCTTTGATACTGAAAAGGATTACACTGGTATGTGTTATTTACACCAGTGTCATTGGCTTTCCAACTTAGGGGAGGCTTTGATTTCTTCATATGGGTTAAATTCTATGACACATACACCCCGCCCCTGTGCTTTGTTTGCGAGAGAAAGACTTCCTCCAATGAATAATGTTTTGGGTTTTTTTCTAATAGAGAATTTTTTTATTTTTCTCTTGAAGGAAGTCTTTCTCTGATGGAGGATGACTTGATGGAAAGAAGACTGGAAAGAAGTCATTTAATCGATACCTAAATAAACAGTGGCCCCTCTTTGTTCTCTGTTATCTCTGGTGCAGTGTTTAGGTGCAATGGCAAACATTATGCTGACAATACTGTTGATGGGTTTGGATCTTGCAAATGCTTTATTTGCCACCCAATGATAAGTGGCGCTATTGCTGGGGCAGAAAGTAGAGATAAATGTTTACAGGCAGACGTTGCTGAAGTTCTGGGGTGAGTAGGAAGGAAAATACTGCGCTTGCTTCCTCCCAGATATCAGGTAGCATTTCTGTTAGGGATGTGCACAAAAAAAAATTGGGGGGAGTGATCCAGATCTGGATTTCAGGGATACCAGAAAAATTTGGTATCCCTGAAATCCAGCACAGATTCTCTAATCCAGTTAGAAATTTATCCAGCCATTATTCCCTATGGGGAAAATATTCAGAGGGGCAGTTTTCAAGAAAACTCCACCAAATTTGCCAGAAATCTACTCCTTCATGTCCATTAAAGATCTTCCAAATTTTAGGAAGATTGGACCCTGGCATCCAATTCTATGGGCCCCTGAACAAGCTGACCCCACCACTCTCCATTGTTTCCTATGTGGGAAATATTTCCAAGGCTTTCCAGGCCAAGAGAAACCTTAAGTAAAGGCAACCTCTAGTCAAAAGTCAGTCCCAATGCAAGTCCCACTCCCATGCAAGCGGAACCAACAAAGCCTAACCGAACCAATGACAAATCAGAGAACCCCAATGTCAAATAATCCTTGCTGAAGCTAGTGGGGGAGGCTCAGTGGAGCCATGGAGTTTCAGGGCAGTGGGTGGCTTGAAGAGCCCTTTTGGAGCTCTGTTGAGGATGGAGTGGTGGGATCAGAATCCACTCTGCCTGCCATCTTTTGTCCCCTGCCGGCCTTGCACTGCTGTCCTACTGTGGTGTGAGGCTTGGCCCCCTCTCTTTCACTGGGCTTGCTGCTGCACTGTTCCCCACCAGCCTCAGCCAACTCTCCTACCATGGCACGAGGCTTGCTTCAACTGCCTGTCACTAGGGCTGCCCTCTCTCTTGCTGCTGCTTTTCTGGCTGCCTGCTTCTGTGGCTGAATAATCCAGCCCATCACAGTTTGGCTTCCTTGCTCCAGTCCTGGATTCTTTAATGATAGCTGGCATAGCCAGATTATGCCATAATGGCATAAATCTGACTATTTTGCTAGTTCACAGATCCTGGCGCACACACCCCTAGTCTCTGTACTGTCTGTTCTCTAACATGCATGCGCTAATATCAGTAACACAAACAGACAAGGTCGAGCCAAACAAGACACAAGAGTCCTGTGATGAGGATCTGAGTTACCTTGGTGTCTTGATTTTTCTATAAAAACAGCCATTGAGGGTGGTGGTGTTGGAGGATTAACACCTACCCACCCCCAGCTAGTAAATGAATAAGGCAACCTTTTATAACATAGCATAATAATAACATTCGATTTGTATACTGCCCTTCAGGACAACTTAATGCCCACTCAGAGTGGTTTACAAAGTATATTGTTATTATTTTAAAAGTTAAAACTGAGGAACAAACTAAGCAGCATATTTACATTAATTGGGTGGATTCGCAGAAATGCACAGGGATGTCCTTGTTGTGCTTAATGATATAGGAACGTACAAAGAAAGGGTAGAGAGAGGTCAGTATAGAAACAAAACTGGACTATACAGGGAAGGAAAATGTTTCCTTTAGATCCCACTCCCCACATACCCAGACAGGCTTATTTCTTGTGTGGAAGCAAGTGCACACGTGACAAGGGCTTTTTTTCAGCTGAAACGCAGTGGAATGGAGTTCCGGAACCTCTTGAAAATGGTCACACGGCTGGTGGCCCCACCCCCTGATCTCCAGACAGAGGGGAGTTTAGATTGCCCTCTGCACCATGAAGAAATCTGGAAATCAGGGGGCGGGGCCACCAGCCATGTGACCATTTTCTCCGAGGGCAACCCACTGAGTTCCACCACCTCTTTTCCCAGAAAAAAAGTCCTGCACGTTACTACCTTTGGGAGCCGTTGCAGTAGCGTGCTGCATGTACTCCTGCTTTCTTCAAGCTGTAAGATAAACGCCTATGCTGAGCTTTGATAATTGTTAAATCTTGTGTGGAAGCTAGGCCGAGGGAAAGTGCTTCAAACACCCTAGCACAATGAGGTGTGGTTCAGGAAGGGGCAGAGCCTGGCTCCCCTTGTCCGTCTGTTCCATTTTATTTGTAAAAATAGATGTCCTCCTGGTTTCTTGACACATGAATGGCTGAATATGAGCAATTTGCTCATTTATATTATTTGTGCTCAATACCTCTGTCTGCTCTGCAGTCGAGAATTTTAATTGCCTCCGACAGAGGGACGGTTTCTGCTATCTGACAAGGAGGATTCCTTGATTGAGGGTGACAGTCCTTGAGAATTCATCCGAGCTGGACTGGATCAAGAATTATAGGTGGAGCATGTGTTTCAAATTGAAATCAATGGGAGGGAAAACTGAAGACATTAAATTAGTCAAAACCAAGATCTGGTTGATGTAAATGAATGAACTTTTTAAAAAAGCAAACCCACCACCCATTGTGCACATTCCTCATCTGCAGGGCTTTTTTTCCGGGAAAAGAGGTGGTGGAACTCAGTGGGTTGCCCTCGGAGAAAATGTTCACATGGCTGGTGGCCCCGCCCCTGATCTCCAGACAGAGGGGAGTTTAGATTGCCCTCCGTGCCTGGAGATCAGGGGGCGGGGCCACCAGCCATGTGAACATTTTCAAGAGGATCCGGAACTCTGTTCCCCCACGTTCCCCCTGAAAAAAAGCCCTGCTCATCTGTATGGCTCCGATGAACCTCCTTGTCAGTTTCTATCAATTGGCAGCATCTGTGTTAGTGCCACATTCAAAGCCAGGAGAAGCTTCTGGCTTCATTAGAGCACTCCATGTGCAGAAACTCATAAAGAGAATGAATTAGGAGGAGTGACACTCCCACAGAATGCAAAAAGATCAGACAAGGAAGAAAAAGACAAGGTAAGGGAGTGGTGCAGCAGGAGGCATGTAGACATAGCAGGAAAGAAAGAAAAAGTGATAAATGATGCATGCCTTTACAGTCTAAGTGACAGTCCCATATTGTGCCATTGTTTGAATTGAGGAAGATCATGTTGTGTGAAGTGTGTGTGTATGGTGACACTGTGAAAATGGTAGCATTAGCTGATTCCCTGTTCCCTCCCCCCAAGGATGATATTATTGTGAATGTATTAAGCCTTGATATCTAGCCTTTCTTGTGGGGACATGTTTGTTGAAAGCAGATTTTCCTTTAGGAATGAATACAAGCATATAGTGTGGTTTCTGGTGAATTACACAATTATTGGCCATGGTAATGGTAATGAATGTTTTATAAAGGCTGCTGTATTAAAATCCCAGCAGTGCAGAGAGTCCATCCAAGGCCAAAAAGGATGCATATTGCTTCTGATAAGTACCTGCTTCCATGCAGAAACAGACGAGGTTCATTCTTGCCCAGCCCCAAGAGTACATGCTTAATGCTAATAGTTTCCTGCATATGCTAACTTGCACACTAATGACCTGCAGAGGAATAAAGCAAGTTTAAATTGCTGAACGAAAATTTAGCTCAGCTTTCAGAAGTGTGATTCAGCCTGAGGGTGGTGGGTTTTTTTAAACTAACAAGGCAAACAAATTGTTATTCAGTTAGAGCAGCAAGAGGCCGTGAAATGCAACAGCTTCTGCCTGACACAAGAGGAGGTCTGTGTTAATGGAATCAACAAACAGAGGATTGTGTGGCTGTTCGATTGGCTATAGAGTAAGAGATTATACCTGCCAAGGGGTGTTTTGTGTTAATCCCTAGGGCAGAGTTCCCCAACCTAATTGAGCCTATTGATACTTTGATACTTGAGAAGCAGTAGTAAATGCTACAACATAATGGCTGGTTTGGGTGCAGGGCAAGGCTCCAACCATCATCCTTTTTTTGTTATTGTTGTAATAAAGTTTCATTTAAATGAAAAATTTTGGGGTGCATGGGTGGGTTTCTGTTATCTGGGAGAAAGGAGGGTTCATAAATATTTTAGATAAATAAGTTTAAGTTTTTGTAGATTTCAGGAAATAGTATAATTCATTACTAATTTTTATTTAGTTGAAATAAGTTGGCCTTATTTCCCAACTTAAAGTGTTTGCAGGATCAGAGCCCCGAGTAGTCCAATTCAGTTGAAGCCAATACTGGGGGAGTCAACAAGTTTGCATACAATGGATTTTATTTGGTATATGTGATGGTATTCCGCATGCAGTTGATGCTGGACCAGTGATATAAGTTTCCCTGATTGAGATCAAGGAGTATAAATATTCATTTCTCCTTGTCCTTCTCTTTCTTCATCTCTTCCAGCTCTTTTATTTAAACTTCCTGGAGCGAGGGCCCCTTCCCCACCATCTCTTCTCCTGCTGGTGGGGTGGCTGTTGTGGCAAAGTTACATATAGCCTTCCTGAAACACACTAAGTCAAGCTTTGGGTTCAGGTGCCTGTTACCCTTTAAGCTGTGACTACTTCCCAGACTTTGACAAGTACGTTTGGAACTTGGGTCCCCTTCCCATGGCAGTCCTATCAGCAACATCACAACTTCTCCATCCTTTGGCTCACCTCAAAGCTGGCTGGGGAAGAGCTATGGGGAAGAAGAATGACTCAAGAGATTAGGACAGGAAGAGAAAGGAGAAGGAACAAATGTGACTAGTGTGAAGGAAAGCAAAGAGAAGGGGACTTGAAAAATAGAGAAGGAGTTTGAAAGGGGCCATGAAGGGGCCTAGGAAAAATTAGTGGTTGCAAGTGACACCCATGGCTGCCATGTTGGGGATCATTGCCCTAGTGTATAGGCAAGGCAGAGTTTATGGCATGATTCAATTTCTTGAACTGTAAACATGTTGGTGTTATGCCTGTGTTATGCCTGTTTTTAAGGGGCAGAGGGAGGAATCACTTCTGTCTCTGATGGCTCTCTATGAAGTATGGTTGCCAGAACAAGAGTGGAAACCATAGGAGACTTACTGTCTTGTGCCGGGCTAGCCCCAGTAGAGTAGTCAAAGGCTAAGCCAGGGTCAGAGCACAAGTCCAAAGTTTGAGAGCCAAGTCTGGGGGTCCATAAGTCAGTACCAGTAAAGTCAGGTCCAGATACAAGCAGGGACAGGGCATGGTCCAAAGGCTACAGGAGCAAGGTAAGATCCAAGGGAGCAGTAGTGGCAGGAATTCAGCTCATTGCTTCCACACCTAGCAGTTCCTCTAGGCTGGCTTTTATAGCCAGGTGTGGTTTGCAGCCAGCTGCTTGGGCTCTATCCTGATGCTACTCATCATCACTATCCATAAGCAGCTGGTGTCGTCCCAGGAGGCAAGCACTGAGCCTTTCCTCCTGCAGCACCACTCTCTGCCTTCGTCTGCGGTGTTCTTTGGGTGTGGGTGAACCTGGGATGGTGGAAGCCCCTGGCTGGGCTTCCCCTGTGGTGAAGGAGCTGGAGGGTGCTGGTGGCTCTGCCTCAGCTGCTGGCTGTGGACACTGATTAGACAGCAGCTGTTCTTCCTGATCACCGGCATTGGCTGAGTCAGGGATGGTTACATGAAGCTCCTCTTCTCCTGAGGAGCCAGGGCTGGCTCCACGAGGCTCCACTCCTCCTGAGGAGTCCTCACTTTCACTGAGCCCAGACTGGCCCATGACACTTACCCAGTATGTGTGGGTGGTACACCAACAATGTAATGATGTCAATAGTGATTCACTGATATCACTTCCCATGTGCCTGTAAGTGATGTCGGTGTGTTAGGGATGCTCTGTTGTTTCAGCAAAGCTCTATGGTTTAACTTCATCAGCAGGAACATGTCAAACCTGCTATTAAGATATACTTGAAAGGTCATCAGCAATGTCATCAGGCATCTTAGAAGCCAGATAGGTGGGCAACAGTGCAGTCTTATACAGTTACACCCTTCTAAGTCCACTGAAGTCAATGGGCTTATGCGACTGTAAAGTCTGTTTAGGGTTACACTGCAAATAAATGCCTTAATGGTTAATGTTAGGAGCTTGAGCGCTTTGTATAGCTTCGTACCCTTCCTGACAATAAATAAAATCAGATTAAATTATACCCAACAGTAAAAACAGAAGAATAGTCATTGAACCCCGCCCCCTACCTCCTGGAAACTATGTAAACTTGATGCAGAATTTGGGTGCCAGAATTTTACTGTGTGTGTGTGTGTGTGTGTGTGTGTGTGTGTGTGTACACACAGAGTTCACAGCGCAAGAGACAAGGGTAGCAAGCTTCAAATAAAATGTGTATTTTAACTAGAGATGGGCATGAACTGAAATACAAACCAAAGTTCGTGACAAAATGGGCTGGTTAGTGGTTCACAAACTGGCGGTTTGTCAGAGCCCATTTCTGACAAACCGGCAAAAACTTTAGGCTGGTTTGTTTGGTTCATTTTTTGGTTTGTTACTGCAGACAGCCTGGCGCTGATCAATCAGTTTCCTAGGCAACAGGGGATGGACTTCCTGCAGACCTTCTGCTGACCCAGAAGTGGCCTTCTCCAGGCCTGGAAGCGACCTTCTGCTGATCCGGAAGTGACTATTTGCTGACCTGGATGTGACATTTTCATGAACCAAACAAACCGATTTGCGAACCAGGGCAGGTTCGTGAAAGTTCGTGGTTCATGGTTCATGAAATACGATGAACCACGAACTGCACGGTTCATTTCCCCCCGGTTCGTGCCCATCTCTAATTTTAACTGTATAGAAAACCTTCTGATTAGAAATACATATTCATTATGTTTTTGTAGATAATGCTTTTTTAGAATTTGCAAGCTGTCCTGGCAATCTATTGGTTGAGGGGCAAAGAAAAAAACCCTCAGTGTTTTATAAGAAAGGCCTTGTGCCGTTCATCCAATTCTATCCCTGTTGTTTCTGCAGCAATCCAAGGTCAGAATTTCAGGGAAATGCATACACATGACATCACTATGTTCTCTTCCTGTGACCTAGCTTGCATTTACATTTCCTGGGAATTCTCAGTCAGATGTATACTTTAGTCTTCTTGTGCATTTCCAAGGTCTTCCCCCCTCCCCCCCCCAAAAAAACCCCAGAAACAAACATAAAAGGCTTTAGGGCAAAAATGTCTGCACAGGAAAGAAGAGCGATAACTCAGTTTATTGTCTGCTTGGAACAGGTGTGATCAGAAAGCTGCATTGCACCTCTTGTAAAAAAAAAAGATGGTTCTCCAGGGAATAAGGAAAACAATTCTATAAAGTTTCAATAAAATAAATACAGGCCATCCTAAAATGCTTGCCTAGCCATGTCGTTGTGTAACATCTTGTAAACTGTGAAGAAATGCAAAGTATAGCTGTGCATAAATCAGCCTGCCATCATCAATAGCAACGGGTTTGGGGGGCGGGGAGGGTTGGTTCAGCTTCCCTGTTCTACACAAGGAATAAATGCTGTTTTATCCTTGGAGCATGTATGTATCCCTGGCTGCTCCTTCTCTCCCCCAGTATTCAGAGGGCTGGGCAGCACAGACCTTTTCAATGCTGTAACAGGAACCACATTTTTGTAAACCACCTCAGAACTTGTACAGAGATGAAGCTGTACATAAATAACAGAAATTTCAGTGATTTATTTACCACCTCATCTCCATAAAACTTTCAAGGGGTGTACGAGAAGAAAAGCCATCAGGCAAAACATCTAGATTGATCAAACCAGCAGCAATAAGCAGCATAGAGACTGTATAAAGATCAGCAGATGAAATTCAAAATGTTTCACTTTAACAGCATTTAAAAAAAACAAACCCAGGTATTAAGCTTATTGTTGTGGTGGTCAAGATTGCCAGCTCCTCTTTTTTGGATGTGGGAGGAAGACAAAAAGGGGCAGGCTGGGGTCCTGGAAGAAACCTAGAGGGCAGCACCTGGGGCACCTCTAGAAGTCCCCCTCAATGTCCAGAAAGGTCCCCGAGAGACTAGAACTCAGTTTGAGCTCTGCTGTCTCTTCATACTCAGAATTTACCACTCCAGAATCAGCTGCTGCTCTTGAGGCCTATCTTCAACCGCAACACAGGGAACACACCTAAGCAGGTCTACTCAGAAGTAAGTTCCATGTTATTCAGTGGGCCTTACTCCTAGTGAAGTGTCCTTCAGAGTGCAGCCATAGAGTCCACGTATGAGAAAGATTCCCAGCCCCACCAGAGCCACTTCCTTTACCATCAAGCGTCCTTAATTTCCAGCAGCCTCTTCCAGAGAGGCACCAGGTACAAACACCCGTACACATCTGCCTGTAACACGAATTAAATCTCTTGGCCTTCAGTCTTAGAAACGTCTAACTGAATATCTCTAGCCACCTATTTTTGCCATTAGATGCAAAATTTTGGCCAGAATATATACTTTTTTAGTTGAAGTAATAATGGACCTAGTTGTGAAGAGGCAGAGAAGTAGGGTTACCAGGCCCGCTCCCACCTGAAAAGCAGAAGGGTGCAGAGTGCCAGGGTGCTGATCCACAGAGCAGGAAAAATGTTTCTAACAGTGCAATCCTAAGTGAAGTCATACCATTTTATACCCGTTTACACCAATGGATTTAGGAGTGTGCAACTCTGCTTAGAATTGCGCTGAATAATAGGGGTTTTTTTGGCAAAACACTATAATGAATGAATAGGTATTGCAGATAACATAGCAAAGTTAATCACTGTTTAGTGGAATGTGTCAATAGATAAATGATACCCATCATTATTCTGAAGCTGTAAGAATGAGTTCAGATCTTTACAGTATGATTAATTTGTTCGTGGGTAGAGTTTTTCATGCTCTTCTTTCCCGATACAGAGGTAGAGAGAGATGAAGAGCTTTTTATCACTTGCAGCCAGAAAATCAGTTGCAATAACCGAAAAAAGGAAAAATGCAGAAGCAGAGTTATTGAGAAAGGCCAGTGCCCTTGTTAGGAAATTAGAAACTATCTTCCATTGATGGGGGGAGAGCTGAAAATGAGGACAACACTTTCCGGAATTTTGCAAAGAATTCTAGTTTCCTTCAACTGCTGAATGGTATCTTGCCCTTAAAAGTACATAGCGTGGGCTGCTTAGAGGCTCTCCAGTTCTATCAGTAGGTAAAGGTGGCCCTACACCACCACAGTTCGCATTCTTCACCATGAAATATAAGGCGTTTAACACACACGTGCACACGTACACACACACAAATAGGCTAAAGTATTCTGTTCAGCAGGAGGAAAGGTCAAATGACTGGATTTCAAGAGGCAGTTCAAGCGTTAACGCAAATTTTGACAGAGAGCAGTTTTCATTATTAAAAGCGTTAGTAATCATCCTGTCCAGAGACAAGATCAGGAAAGAAGGCAGTATGTATAAAATTCAATGTGTGCATTTCCTTACTGTGATTGGCTTCTGAGTGGAGCAGAACTCACGTCCCTGAAGATTTTGATCTGGTCTGTATTTTATTTTCTCTCTGCAAATGTCTACAATCAGCCTCTGTGTGGCTGAGCAATCCATGTCTATAACTAGCAACATCTTGAGAGAACACAGCATGTTTTCTTGAAGAATCTCCATGTTGCTGGCAGTGGTTGGATGTCATGAAGAAATTTTTCATGTGATATTATGTGTTCATCTAGAGGTACCAACATGTATCACCAACGTTGTCTTCAATGTAAAGGTGCCGGTGTTATGGCTGTATTTTTGGCTCCCCTGCAGAATGTTGCACATAACAATATCCAGCATGCAGCATCTTCTTTGCATTTAGAGATCTCTGACTGGCTCCACTAGATTCTGACCTTTGTCAAAAGTTTGGACTGGGAATACTCCTCCTACTGTACCGTAACTCTTTCTTAACAAGCAATGTATCTGTCATCCATTTGTTTGCAATCGAATTGGCCTTGCTCTGGTCTTCCTGATTAGTTTTGGAAACAAGATGAGTGCTGCTTTGATTAAAACATTATTTTACTGTCAGGAATTGATAGTTATGCTGATTTATTGCACTAGCTGTATAAATGTGTCTTTACTGCCCTGTTGAAAAGGTATCTATGGACGTTTATTATTGATTTATAAAGCACCTCTATAGTCTAATGCTGTACAATAATTATGTTAAAGAAGCCCACTCCTGTCCATAGGATACAGTCTTATATTATTTCTCCCTGAAGAATAAAATAGTAAGTCCCTATAAAACAATTATTTTTAAGGCTTTAACCAAAGTATTTAACAAGAGAATTTTATCTTTATTCCAAATCCAAATCCAAATTTGGTGCTTTATCTTTATTTGATTCTGCTATCAAATTAAATTCTTTTTTTGACACAGAAGAACATGAGGCAGGGTCCCTAGAGAAGCGGCATATACTTTTTAAAAATAAACCCTATCACTTTATCCCAATTTAATGTTCTTGAGTTGCCACATCTTCCTGCACATTAAGCTCTTATTAGCCATTGGTGGTTGGACATTCAAATGTAATTACTAATATATTGATTATATAGGATTCAGTATGGCTTGCGTCTAGACGCAGAGTGGTCTTGCATCTAGATATTTTAAAGACCCAAACCTAATGAGCTTTAGGGCCAGAAGTGCCTTCATAACTCTGGGCCTGTGAGAGGCTTGCCAACCTCCAGGTGGAGCCTGGCGATCTCCCAAAATGCAACTAATCTCCAGGGCAGAGATCAGTTCCTCTGAAGAAAATGGTTCCTTTGGAAGGTGGACTCTCTAGCATTATACCATGCTGAGTTCCCTCTCTTCCCCAAACTCTAGCACCCCCAGGCTGCATTCTTCATAATCTCCAGGAATTTTCCAACCCAGATTCGGCAACCTTAGCCTGTAAGGCTCTTTGACAGAAAGCCCATTGTCATAAAGCAGCATCTTCAAATATTTCCTTGTGAAAATATTAAATATTTATTAATATGAGATAAATAATTGCAAAATGAATCTTTAGATCTTGATAATAGCTCATATGGTATGATAACAATTGCTGTTGGAATTTTTAAAAAGTCCAAAGGTCTTGAATGTGGTGTGCATAAACTGGGAAAGTGTGAGTGAGGGTAAAAGGAAATGTGATGTTGGTGTTGTGTTACTGGAACTCCAGATCTGTACTCTGGGTCTGAAAATCAGCCACAGTATGGCCCTTGGGGCTGTGAGGTTGGGGAGGGGATTAAAATTTGTACCTGTATTGTATTTGCTTCTTTGTCTACCAGTGATAAAATAGCCCAGGATGGGGTAATTTCCAGTCAGGGAATCAGGGGCTGTGTGGTAACACCCACTTCCCTAGCAACATGGCCTCAGTCCACATTGGCGACCCCTGTGGCTGCTTGTCAAATCCAAATTGGTACCCCCTATGGCTTTTTTCCAAATTGCTCTGAGAATTCCAGTCACAGGCTCCATACAGGTATGTTCCTCAGACCATTATCTTATAATGGGGTGAAAGACAATGCAAGGATTCATGAATTTCTCCAAGCTGTGTGTGCTGTTCTTCCCAAACTGGAAGGAAAGGCTTTTCCTGAGATGTTAAAGTCCCAGCTTTAGCGGTTCATAATGTGTGTGAATGGTGTAACTCAATGATATTTCTGTTGAGAAATTTTCAAGACATAAATATTGGATCATTATAAAGTGTAGCCAAAAATATTTTGAAATAAGTCAATAACGTTTATTTTTGAAAATATTTGAAATTTTGTTGTACTAAGATTTCAGTAGAGACTGTGAATAGCTTGGTCTTCATTTCCCCCACATAACATTTTTTGGGGGGGTTGTAGTGCAGTTTTGATCCATTGCTACCTTCTAACATGGTTCAGAGAAAAATGCTAATTAACTGCTTAATTGTTTCTATTACACCATAGATATTTGATTCAATCAGCACTTCCTTCATCGCCTCCAATGTATCAACATTGATTTTCACATAGTTATCACTAATTTACAGTTGTACCAGGCACTTCATTCTACATAAAACTGTACTGTTGTGCAACTCTAAAGATAATGCATTGAGCCTTTACAATACACCTTGTTTTCTTGCATTATTAACAAAAGTTTTGTTGTGTGAATGACAGAGCAAGGCAGAGCTATAGTATGTTATTGCAAGTAGTGGTTGTGGAAAAAAAACAGAAGTAAATCCACACTTGAGGTGTAATACAGCATCACAATAGCTATTCAATAAATTAAAATTTGTATAAATTTGATCTTATTTAGAAAATTTCTATGCAACCTCTCTAGAGGACCTGCTTGAGGTGGCTTATAACCCCCCCCCCATAAAATAACTTAAAATTTAACAACAAATAAACTTTAAAAACACCAGCCTTTCAAGTATTTGAGCAGACAGAGTATCAAACAGCATAAAAAACAATGAACAGCTTAAAATGAGTTTCATAAAACAGTTTTCAGGCTAGAAGTGGCCATGTTAAAAGATCAACTCCTTAACTGAAGGCCTGGGTACAAAGAACTATTTGGGCACGGTGTCTAGTTACAGTAAGGTTGCCAGGGACCTGGAGTCCCTCGATGGGAGATGCCCAGGTCTTTGGACTCTCTCAGCGGGGGATTGGGAGCTGGCATTTACCCTGGCTTCCTTCTTCGTGCGCATGCAGTGCACATGCACATGCAGATGAAAGATAAACCCTTTCTCAATACCAAAAATTCTACCTGTGACAACTGTACTTTGGAAATGTTAACTACTTGTGGGTTTTCAAAGTTTTTCCCTTGTAATTTGGTCTGAATTTCTGGGGTCTGTACCTCTTGCCTGATCTTAGCTTTCAGTTCTGACCTAAAAAAATCTCCTCTCTCATAATTAAGGAATGCTTAAAATTATCTTGGAAAGAGTGAGCATTTGTGGATCCTAAATCTTCCCCCAAGGGGTTGGTTTTATCCAAATCAGAACTAATATTTAAGGTAGTATCAAAGAAGACAGATTTCCTGGCACACAGTCCCTATCTCTGCAATGGACAAACACTCCTCCTTCTGGTACACTATGAAACTGCTAAAAAAGTTCCCCCCTAAAGCTAATCAGAACCCCCAAATTCCTGCTCAGCCCTACAAAAGCAATGAGCTAACCCCACGATATCCAGTGGGAGGGTGGGTGACTTGTAGTTTTGCCAGGTCACCCCCCCCAGCGAGAGGGGGATAGACCTGGCTCTTACCTTGTTCTTTCCTTCTGTTTTGTTTACTCTCATGCGCTGTGCACGCACGGTCCTGCAGACACGCAGTGACATGATTTCTGGTGATGGCATCAAACAGGCCCAATTTGGTACGTTTGGGGCCCAAATCAGCCTGTGTCAAAGTGCAGGAGTGCTACTAGGGTGGCGCAATGATGTCAATGATGTTGTTGTGCCACGATGTTGTTGTGCCACCCTGGGAGCATGCCTGGGAGGTCCGTTCCCATACTTTTCTCCCCCACCAGCCAGGCAAGTGAAGCTGGGAGGCAGAGGGAGAAAGCAGGGGGATCCCCTGCCCCCACCAGGCGAATGAGATTCCTAGTGATTCAGCAGCATTCAGCAAGAGACTGCTTGGAAGGGGTGTAGCTCCTTATGTAACCCCCTCCCCATCAGCTGGAGCTTCATTGCCTCATGCCTTCTTTGAAAGAAGGAGCTGGGACAAGCTAATTACTGACCCTAATTACAGTTCAAAGCAGAGTTTCATCCTTCTAAGCTGATTCCTCTCAATGGACTAAGAGCTAAACTACAAGAGACAAATTACACGAGTACGCTCACATGAACATGAGTTGCAATGTTAGCCAGGAAGCTGAGTTTTAAAAGACAGATCAGAAGGCTCTGTCAATTTCCCCTCTCTACAGAGCTGCAAAGGTGGTCCTCAGAGGGTTTGTTTCTTTCCTCTTCACCTCTTAGAAGGGAAGGTGAAATTGACAGAGCCTTTGGAGGCAAAGAGGAAATTAACAAACCCTCTGAGGAGCTATCTTTGCTGGCTTTGTAGAGAGGGGAAATTGACAGAGCCTTCCGATCTGTCTTTTAAAACTCAGCTTCCTGGCTAATTTTGTGACTCCCTTCATGTGAGAATCCTCGTGTAATTCATGTCTTGCAGTTTAGCTCTAAAAAGGGTGAGATTCTGTTTAGAATTGTGATGTGAGGAGATGATCCTGTATTTATTTATTTAAAACATGTATATCCCTGCCTTTTGTGTGAGCAACTCAGCATCCAAGATGCGTAACAACAATATACTTGAGTGAAAGTGAAGTTGAGAGAAGGGAGAAAAAATAATTGAAACGATTTAAAAATTGTATTCCTGAGCAAATTCTTTATGAAAGCTGCCATGTTTCAAAAGATACACATTTAATTAAATCACATTAATGCTATATTCCTTACAAGTCAATGAATTAGACTGGTTAACTTATATTTACAGGGGATCTTTTATCCTTAGCCTACAAGGTGCAAAATCCCATCTGAAAGTAACCAGGTGCTATCCAAACATCATTTAACTGTTTTATTTCAGCAATACAACAATGGAGATTTATGGCAACAAGGTTCAATCCTTGAATGCAATTTCTTATTAGAAATTCCTCAGGATAAATTTTCCAAGAAATTTGAACACATTTTACGATTATTTACCATTACCTCAATGACAACTCTTTACAATACTAGATTACAATAATCTCACAAGAGTCTATGAGCAACATAACAGTAGAATGAGTTGACCACTTCTTATTCAGTTTGGAGCAGTTAGCTGAGATATTTTACACCAGCCTTCCTTAAACCCACTTAGAGGAGGTGGTAGAGGACAATACGTTGATAGAGCAGAGAGAAAGAAAGTGACCATAGGACCTGACACTATGGAGCCCTGCACCTACTGCTGTACCCTTTTCAAGATATTTCTCCTATAACTTCCTATATCTGGTGAGTCAGTTTACAAAATCCATGTCATAACCTAAGTGGTCACAAAACTACTTTTAGATTGGCACCAATGTGTTGAGGGTCTCCTTGTAAGGGCACGTGGACCTTGGCAAGGACTCCTTGCATGGATATTCAACATTACACATAGAACCTGGCAAAAATTCTGTGTATACCTATTCATAGTAACAGGGAAACACATAGATTCCCCTTGTGTTCCATTTTGAATGTCAGGTCAAATTGCTGGGTTATGTTATCTTTTTTTGGCTTTCTTTGTTACTCAAAAATACTAAGATTAATCCTCAATCAGTTTTCCTGAGGCTCTTTCATAAATCATTAACTTCTGTTCCAACAGACTGCCATATATGAAACAATTTCTAGCAAGAGCTAGTTTCTAGCAAGAGCCAGTTATCATCATAAAGTGAACAATGAAAAGATATTCTTGGGGTGTTCTATGTAAACACACACATGGATTTCAGTTCAGCTGTATGAAACTACCTATCATCCTGCTGTGATAACTCAATGTTTATTTATTTCACAGGAAAGAACTTGGGGAAGAACTCAAGTTATATGAACTTGAGCATAGTTTCATGATTTGAGGAAAGACCCCCAAATTAAAATGGGGTGTTCCTCATCCCTGATCATCCCTTCCAGAAGAATGATTTAGTGGAATTCTTGAAGTGATTGTCCCATTGAAAATATTAAATTGATTTGTAAATCCAAGTTGTTCTTAGTCTAGTGTCTTCAATGTGAAAAGGTCACACTTTCTAACTATGTTCTTC
Organism: Eublepharis macularius; assembly: GCF_028583425.1. Lineage (NCBI taxonomy): Eukaryota > Metazoa > Chordata > Lepidosauria > Squamata > Eublepharidae > Eublepharis > Eublepharis macularius. Next base: position 31,680,465 of record NC_072800.1, read on the forward strand.
TACTACAGTTCCATATGTACTCTCAAAGCAAGATCACGCTGTTTAGTGTGAATAACAGGCATGAAGATGCAAGCCTGAAATTGATGAACTTCCCCCCAGAATGAACTTGAAAGATAATGGAAACCTGTTGGAACAAGAATCGAATCGATCTAGTTACAAATAAAAATTACTGTTCTTGCAAACTTCTATGACAGTGTTCCAAAGTAACCCTGGATGTAAATAAGCAAGAGGATATGCTCTGCCCCTAAAGAATGAAATGTGAAGGATTTGCCCCAGCCAACTTCCTTATTTTGCAGTGAATACTGCCAGAATCATAAGAGTACAGCAAAATGTTGAAGTCACCAGGTAACCGCACATCAATGGGACCACACTGGTCTCCAGGGAAAAAGGCTGTCATTGACTTACTTTACATGCAAAATTCATGTAAAGTAAGTCAATGACAAAATAATCAAACGTCTACAAAGACATACAAGATCATACAAAAACCACCTCTTTGGCATGTACTCCATGCAGTCACTGCACATAAACAATCTTAATGTAAACGGTTGCAGAAACTCCACATAAATTAGTGGAAATAACTGAGTTATAAATAACTGCTTCAACACGGTGTCATTGACTTACTTTACAAGAATTTTGCACTTAGCACTTTGCCTTTTGATTCACAATAAATTTTGTATACTAACTCAGCCCTATTCCCTGGAGACCAGTGTGGTCCCATCGATGTGCGGTTGACTTTTCCAGGGTTGCTCCTTTCCAGCTAGCTGAAGTCACCACGTAGGCAACATAAAACAGTGTTGCACTTATCTGTAACTGTTGTTCGTCAAGTATGTTCTGTGCAGATACACATTGGGATTGTGCATGTGCAGGCCTGCCACGCAGAGATTTTTCTAGCTAAAAGTCTGTTAAGGGGGGCGTTCGCCTGCTCTGCGCATGTACAATAGCATTCCTGCCCAAAACACGGTGACTAGGGCAAACGCCCCCAGCTTTCCTCAGCTCCCCTGAGCCACCAGAAAGAGTAACCATTAAATAACTCTCACAGTGGGGCAGGAGGGAGAGAATGTGTGTTTGCACAGAAGATACTCAACGAACAACAGTTACAGGTAAGTGCAACACTGTTTTTCATCATGGTCTTTCTGTGTAGCCCCACATTGGGAGTATAGCGAGCTACTCACCAGTGGAGGTGGGTGTGAGTGATCAGGCAAAAAATGACTGGAGTACAGCCTTTCCTACTGATGAGTCACACCTTGCATTCGTGTCCACAGAATAATGCCTGATGAAGGTGTCTGGTGAAGACCATGTTGCAGCATGACACACATCATGCGACGGAACACCTCGCAGGAATGCAGCAGGAGCCGCTTGAGCCCGAGTGGAATGAGCTGTGACTTAGAAGGGGCAAGTCTTTTGAGCTTCCTGGTAGCAGAGCTTAATAGCAGAGACAATCCACCTAGACAATGTCTGAGATGAGGCAGAATGTCCTTTGCGAGATCCAGAATAACACAAAAACAAAGACTTGGTTTTCCAAATTTGTTTGAGAGAACAAAACAAAATATGTTTTGTTTTCTCAACATAGTATAATAAAGATCTCTTAACATCCAGAGTATGTAATGATTTTTCAGCAATTGAAGAGGGATTGGGGAAGAAAACAGGTAATACTACCCTTTGTTGTAAGTGAAACTTGGAGACAACTTTAGGTAAGAACTCAATACTGGTATGTAACACAACCTTTTCTGGAAAAAACTGCAAAAAAGGAGCATCAACTCAGAACGCAGAGATTTCCCCTACATGCCTGGAAGAGGTAATAGTGACCAGGAACACCACTTTCATAGACAACAGGGATAATTCGCAGGATGCTAGTGGTTCAAAAGGGGGGAGTATTAACTGTGCAAGCACTAGAGGAAGGCTCCACTGGGGAACCAGAGGTACCCTGGGAGGAAATGTCTTGAATAGGCCCTTAATGCTTACATACATTATGGGTGAACATGGTCTTGCCTTCCAGTCTATCATAAAAGGCTGAGATGGCAGCCATATGCACTTTCACACTACTAATGGACAGACCTGACTTGTGGAGAAACACCAGATACTGTAAGACAAGCAAAAGAGGACAGCTAAAATAGGAAATTCCAGAAGGTAGTAACCACTGGGTAAACTGATTCCACTTTTGACCATAGGAAACTCTTGTAGATAACTTCCGAGCATTTAAGATAATCTGTGACACCTCCTCGGAAAAACCTAGGCTGGGGGGTTCAGAACCATGCTGTTAAGCTCAGGATGGCTATGTTGTGGTGCCAAATGCCCTCCCTGTGCAACAAGTCTGGTGCAGGTGGGAAGTGGTGGAATTGGCCATGCACCATAGAATGGAATGTTGAAAACCACTCTTGGCATGGCCAGAAGGGGGCAATTAAAATACAGTGGGTCCAAAGTTGTCGTATCCTGCAAACCACTCTGGTTAGCAATGGTATTGGGGGGGATGCAAAAAAAACACCCTGAGACCAGGGAATCTGAAATGCATCCCCCAGAGACCGTGGATCTGTTCCAGCCGTACGCAAAATGCCCTCGCTTTTTTGTTTACTCTGGTTGTAAAGAGGTCCACCTTAGGAAACCCCCACCGATGGAAAATGGGAAGAAGGTACTTTTGTATGAGAGACGACTCATGTTGATGTAGAAATATCCTGCTTAGCGTGTCTGCTGTGGTATTTGTAATCCCCATGATGTGAATCGCAGATGGATGGATGTTGTGACGTATGACCCATTCCCATAGGACAGTGGCTTCATTGTAGAGCTTGAATGATGCCGTTCCCCCTTGCCTGTTTAAGTAATGTAGTGCTGTGGTGTTGTCCATGTTTGTTGCGCAGGGAACCTGCAAAAAGGCAAGGGAATAACATATCGCTCGAAGCTCCAGTACATCAATATATAATTTAGCTTCACTGGAAGACCAAGTGTCTTGGACAACCTGAGATCTACAGTGACCTCCACAACCCAATATGGAAGCGTCAGTGGATAGAATGATCTCCAAACAAAATACACCAAATTTCACCCCCTGGGATAAATTGGGATCAGTCCACCAAAGCAAATACTTAAGGATTGGTCTAGGAATAGACAATTTAGTCTGTTGACTAGAAATCCTTGGGTCGAATTTACATATCAACTAATTTTGTAATGGCCTCATGCTGAGATGGGCAAAGAAAACCACAGCCGTGGTAGAGGCCATAAGACCTAAGAGTGTTTGTATCAAATCAATGATGGTGAACCATATGTTCACTCTTCGACTTCTTATCAGCAGGGAGGGCAGTCAAATGAAGCCATGCATGACATCTGAGAATGATGGAAGATACCATGGAGCGTGAGGAGCAATCAGCGACATCCTTGCCAGTGGTCATCTGTTGTTTGGCTAGTTTGACAGCTTCACTCTGCAAGGTCCTAAAGGTAGACTGATGTTCCTCTGGAAGGTCCTGAATGTAGGAGGTAAGTCGTTGCCAGAGGAAGAGGTTATAAGAGCACATAATAGCCTGGATATGGGCAATTCTAAATGTTAGTGAGGCAGAAAAGTACAATTTACACCCTAAGGCAGGGGTGGGCAATTGTTTTGGCTCGGGGGCCACTTTGTGGGAGCGGAGGTTAGCCGAGGGCCGCACCTTTTAAAATGATTGCATTCATTAGTTAACTTTGTATTTCAGAAAAGGTATAAATTGTATCATAAAAATCAATAAATATAAATTAAATAAAATAGTGGTAGTTTTATTCAATTTATTTATTGTGCTAATTTCATATCGTGCACGGGAAGGAAATCTCGGTTCAAGATGGATTTTTCTGACTGTCTTGGCGGGCCACAAAAAACTCTGTAGCGGGCGGCATGTGGCCCGCAGGCCGCAATTTGCCCACCCCTGCCCTAAGGCATCCAGCTTCCGGCCCTCTCGATCTGCAAGGACTGAGAGGGAACCATGCCTGTATTGTGCTTGAACCTCTTCAGTGATTAGCGAGGATGGGCGAGGGTGAGTAAACAATTATGGGCAGTCTTGCTGTTTTAACGTATAGTACTTCTCGATCTTTTTAGAAGTGGCTGGTGTGGATGATGGAGATTGCCACAGCATCTGAGCCATGTCCGGTAAATCCTTGACTGGAGGAAAAGCTACTGTCACCGCCAAGGAAGAATACAGCGCCTGCAAGACTTTGCTCTTTTATTTAGACATTGAAGTAGAGATACCTAACTCCAGGGCATCAGCCATATGAATCATCTGCTTTGAAAAGAGACGATAATCATCATTGGGTGAGGTGGAACCCGAATCCCACAGTTTCCTCTGGGGAGGGATCAGAGGCCATGTCAGAAGCCACACCCAACTGTGAAAGATCATCGTCTTCTCCAGAATTGGAGAACTCAGTAGAAGGATGACACTCACGATAATGTGGAACCGTTCTTGGAACCGAGGCTGGAGCTGTCGGAGCAGGGTCTGACTGTCTGGGTGGGATCAGATAAGTGGGATCCGACAATCCTGCTGGAACTGAAGACCTCGGAATGGAAGGTCTAGGTGGGTAAAGCAACCTAGATGTAGAAGGCAGTGCAACCAAAGGATGCTCGGCAAAGGCAGTAACAGACTGGAGCCAAATGATGAAATCTTGCCAGTTGGTGATGTTCCCAACCCCTGGAACTGACTGCCAGGGAGGAAGAGATGGAGGCATCCCCATTGCCGGTTGCTGTAGACAAGGCAGAGACATCAGCTGAACAACAGGTGGATCCGACATGGGTTGTTGTTGCCACTGAGGTGCCACAGTGGTATGTTGAATAGGATCCAATACTGCAGACACAAATGGATCTGACAAAGGAGGCGGGTCAAAGTGCATAATCAGGTCTGACAACATCGGAGGAAACTCAACTTCATCTTCATGAAGGGAAGGAGTATGAGGATGAGATGGAGTATGTAAAAGTTCGATGACTTCCTCCTCTGGGATAACAGTAGAAGGAGAAGACCTGCCAGGTTCCCAACATGAAGTCAAGGTGGACCATTTTCTATGTTTGGTCTTCTCTTTAGCCTTTTTGGGAGGGGGCGCCGAAGTAGCCTGTCCCGAATCCGCCTGATCCAGAGGGCATTTCTAGCTAGCAGAAACCTTGCCAGAGATTGGTTCACTTGTTGTGAAACAGGACTCAGTTGTCGATATGTTCGGTTCTGCAGATCAGTGTTTCTTTGGATCCGATGAACGTTGCTTTTTCGGATCCGAGGATCGCTTAGACAGAACAGAAGGACTTGGTTCCAAATGAGGAGAATGGGCCTTTCCAGCAGATTTTTGAGAGGCCAGTTTATCAGCGCTAAACATTGATTTCTCCCACAGCGCCGCTTTCAAACGGGATGCCCTGTCTCCTCTGGCTTTAGAAGTAAAACTCTGACAGAGTTTACAGGTGGGTACAATTGTGACCCTCTCCCAGACACAATAAACATGAGTTATGCTTGTCTGTCTGAGTCATCTTCGTTCCACACTGCTGACATTTTTTAAACAACCAAGATTGAGACATACTGGCTATTTTCAGAAGGGAAACAACAAAGAAGAAGACAAAAAAACCTGTGGAGAATAGAGGCGCTAGAGTAGAACCTCTCACAACGGCAGCAAAGAAGGAACTGAGGGAAGCTGGGGTCATTTGCCGTAGTCACCGCGTTTTGGTGGGAATGCTACTGTGCATGTGCAGAGCGGGCAAATGCCCCCCTTAACAGACTTTTAGCTAGAAAAATCTCTCTGTGGCAGGCTTGTGTGTGCGCAGTCCCAATGTGGGGCTGCAGAGAAGGATGACAATGAACTTTTGGTTTACAAAAGTTTCAAAGCATGGATTCATCAGTTCCACCACTACTCTTTAATTTATTGGCTAAATTTCCATAAGGGCCATAACTGAATCAATCTTTGTAGAGCTTTGACAAGACAAAGTCTCCCCTACTGACAAGATGAATGCCCATTGCTCCGCTGAGATTATCCTTGGACCTTTAAATGTTAAGGGGAGCTATGATCCTGACATCACTGCACTGAAAGCGTGTACTTGAGGCTTTTGCAAGCTGGTTCATTCATGTCAACTTAGAAAGAAAACAACCGCAAGCCAACCACTGGAAGCTGCAAGTGAGAAAAAGCTCAAAACCTTGAGCTCCTATCCAAATACTAGTGTTGCAGTGGTTACTTTTTAAAAGCATCCCAATAAAACCAAGTATTGATTCACATTTTATAAAGAATGTGTCCAGTATCTGAACTTGCCTTGTCCACAAAGACAATTATCCTTAAATTAAGCATCTGATATCATTATGTTGATTATTGGTTTAAAAATGAACAGTATTTCATGTGCTTTCATATGTGCCCGGCTGGTTAGGATTACATATGTCCCAGGGTGATCATGGGTTGGTTGCTCAGTGTATAAAATCAACTTAATTCAACTGCATGTGCACCTGCAGTGCACTTGGTGGCATTCATCACGTTGGGGCATATTCAGGGTTTACTGGAATGAACAGTGGTTCCTAGGTGGCAGTGCAAGAAATATATTTGTCATGTGATTTATAACACCAAATTAGCACAAGAAAAAACAGCTTTGGGATTCAGCCAGATAAATAGGTGTGACTGAAATTCATACTGCTTCCAGAGCAGGACTGGAAGAAATAGGGAAAATAATTATTTAGCAAGTTATGCTTTATTCTGTCAAGTGGGTTGGGTAGAAAGTCAAATGGGGAGGGAGACATCGCCATCCATGGAAAAACAGTGTAGGAGTGTGCATGGACACATTTGGAATACAATTTTAAACAATTTCTAGTGCTCGGTAAAAAGCTGCACTGAGCATCTTTTTTGGATATTGCAGGGAACAGGGAAGGATAGGCACATAAAGGAGCCATTAGTTAGCTAACTAGCTACTATCCTATCTTTCTGTTCAAAAAGAACACCCAGGACAGCTAATATAGAAAATATCCTATTATAATACAAACATCAAATAATTGAACCTTAACCAGTAACATCTTTCAAGTTCTTTCACAAACAGGCAGCTAGGAGGTGGGGCTGAGCAAGTGAGCCAGTTTGGTGTAGTGGTTAAGAGCATGGGACTCTAATCTGGAGAACTGGGTTTGATTTTTCACTCCTCTGCTTGAAGCCAACTGGGTGACCTTGGGTCAGTCACAGCTTCTAGGAGCTCTCTTAGCCCCACCCACCTCACAGGGTGTTTGTTGTGGGGATGATAATAGCATACTTTGTAAACCGCTCTGAGTGGGTGTTAAGCAGAGATGGGCACGAACCATAAAAAAACCGAACCATGTGGTTTGTGGTTCATCAAATTTCACAAACCACGAACTTTCATGAACCTGCCCCTGGTTCGCAAACCAGTTTGTTTGGTTCGTGAAAATGTCACATCCGGGTCAGAAAATCATCACTTCTGGGCCAGCAGAAGGTCACTTCTGGGTCAGCAAAAGGTCTGCAGGAAGTCCATCCCCTGTTGCCTAGGAAACTGATTGATTGGCACCAGGCTGCCTGCAGTGACGAACCAAATGAACCAGCCTAAAAGTTCATGGAGGTTCGTCAGAAACGGGATCTGAGGAACCATGGTTCATGAACCACGAACCGGCCTGGTTCGTGCTTAATTTTGGTTCGTATTTCGGTTCGTGCCCATCTCTAGTGTTAAGTTGTCCTGAAGGGTGGTATATAAATCAAATGTTGTTGTTGTTGTTAAAATATTCAGCCCTAGGAAGCAAGTTCTCCTTGGGACTAGATTGAAGCTACATAGTTGGGTAGGGAGAAAACAGCCCCAATAAGTGAAGAGGCTAGTTTGGCTTCTTTAAAAGAGAGAAATTTGCCTAATTCATTGCATGACTCGCTGATCTTCTCCCCTCTCCCCATCTGATCGCTAGTTTGGGTGTGAAATGATGATTATTTTATAGCACCAGAACAAATAAACAGGATGATGTTTTGGAGCTTCATTTTTAAAAACTTCGGCATCTACTTTCTTTCATGAGATTTAAAATGCAAGATTAATAGTCATATAATGTACTTCTGTGAGAAGCAACTGCTTGCATATTTTCTCTCTTTTTATTTAATCACCAGCTGAGTGATATTTGTAGAAGTTCATACGCACTCAATCAACAAGATGATGTTCTGAAGCTTTATTATTTATTTTGCTTATTGAAGTTTTCTAATTCACTTTATATATGCCAGTATAATGCCTAGGAACTGTTGCCTATGGGCCTCCGTAGTAAATAAATTATTGTGATTATTGACTTGCAAGTGAGAAATGCTGGCTGAATTTTTATTGATGGAATATTCATGGAAGGTGGCAATTTTCACATGGCTTGTGACTAGACTACAAATGGACGCATTAGCATCCGATACTAATTTCTGCCAGAAATCTCCTTCACCAACAAGCATGAGTTTCTGAGGCATGTTCGTGCATCTAAAGAAGTAAAAGACGCATGTGGTGTTAGACGTTTAAAGGAAAAACATCAATATGTTCATCAATGTTTTAATGAGAATTTGAATGAAGTAAGTTTACTTGATGTAGCCAAAGCTCCCACAGTCTCATAAGCATTCGTCTGGTTTTTCGTTTGCAGATGGCAATGAGGGAGGATCAGCCATGTGACTTCTTTGAGGGCTTATTTCTCAGGGCATGCCAGTTATTTTTGTTACTGCAGATGATGCTGAGGTACAATTCAGCTAATGCTGCAGGAAGGAATAGAACACGGATTTCATTAAATTCCCAAAGTAATCCTTTGAATTAGGCCCGATTGCTTCATGCTGGTTTGGCATAAAGCATCAGGGATGTCCAACTTTTTCAGCCTAGTAGGGCTGGGTCCTTTTCAGACAATATACTCAAGGATCAGGCTCCATTGGTCATTATGTCAGTGTGCTTCTTCCTACCCTTGGTTTAGGAATGTCTGGTCCTCAAATGATGTGGCGCTGAATTCTTTAGCTCCACCTCTCAAGTCATTGTTAAGTTGGCCCTTCCAAGTGGTGACATAGAATGAAGCAATGGGGCATCTTGGAAATGCTGAAGGACAGCTGGGTCAGAAGTGAGGCTCATTTAGGAAGTGGCACAACCCAAACTCAATGAAGTGAACATGAGACTATTGCATTATTTCTGAGCAGGTCACTCCTCACTGTATTCTGGTGCTGTAGAGAATGGTGCTCCTTGGGGTTCTCTGGCAGTGTAGGGGCCCCTGGAAAGTGCTGGCCCAGCACAGAAGTGATACTTTTAATATATATATATATATTATTTTATCAAAACAAAGGGGTACAGAAGAAAAAAAAGGAGGAGAGGGAGTAGTAGGGTATAAAACTATGCACTACAAAACTATGCACTACAAGGGTTATTAAAATACAGAGTACAAACGTAGAAGTGATACTTTGTGCAGTAATTTGGCCCAAGCAGCAATTTGCCTGGCGCCAAATATGATCACTGTTTCTGAGCAGGTTGGTACAAAGAAGCCAGGTGGACTCATGGAATGCTTCTTGGTTACCTGAGGCTTAAAGAATGCCTCTCAATGGTCCTGCTTTGCATTGATCCTTCTGGTTGTTTTTCAAGCTACCTTGACTGTTCTGCTGTCCCTTCTATACACACATGGAATTTATGGAAGTCTGTTTCTGTAAAGAGGAGTGTCAGTTCTAGAGCTGTGGAGAAGGGCATAAACTTCTGCTCATGTGTTGTTAGACATGGAGTGTTAGTTTTGTCCTTGTTGTTGCCTTATGCAAAAGGATAAGTGGGGTATCCATAATGAGGGTGAAGGTCTCTCAAGGAAATCTGCCTGGATCATTTTGATGTTCTTTAGTTATGCCAGTTTGGGAGGCGCAGCTGCCTTTCAGGCAATCCTTCTTATGGTGAGTCAAAATGATTTATAAACCAAATCCCATTCCAAGTAATATTTGGACTGCTTAATACATGACATTTGTTTAGATCACCACTTCATAGCTGATTCAAAACTATTCACAGGTTTTTAGGAACATTTTCAACAGTTTCAAAAAAAGTACATGTCCCTCTTTCAATGATTCTTTTGGAAAAGCTATAAAAACTTTCATGGACATTGTTCTCTCTCTCACTTTCTGTTTTTCCCCATGGGCTATGCTTGTCATCACATCTGACTGGCTATGTAGTTTTAGTAACATCATCTCATCTAATGTTTAATCATCAGGATGACTGATTGTAACTTTCAGTGGTCTTCGTTTGCCTTCACTGATGTCATCATGTAAGCAAATCTCATTAGTGATGTAGATCGTATGACATTCAACGTATACTCTCCAACCCACAGGACCAATCCTGGAAGGAAGAAAAAAAACAGTAATCAGAATTATTTTTTAAAAAGCATTAAAACAGCAGCAGATAGAAGCAACAATTACATGCCCATGTAGATTACTTAGTGGTAGTCTGCTCTGGATGTTAATCATAGCAAGCTGGTCAATTTCTGCATTTGCGAGCAAACCAAGTAAAGTTAGTTAAATGCTGCATTGAGACCTTCAGACATAAATCTAAAAGCAGCCTTTCGCTGTGAACCATTCCTTGAAGAAGAGTACAACCTCATCCAGGAGAGTGACACCTTATAGAGTACAGGCCTGGCTCTGACTGTCCCTGCTCCTCCCCCACTGTGAAGTAAATTTTCCCTCCAAAACCGACAAGGTTGTTTACTGGGGCTGGGAAGCATGTGGTAGCCTGTATTTGGGTGTAATGTAGAATTCCTGTTGTCCCACACTTCAAGCATGTATATATAGCTAGTTTATTACCCAGCCCAAGTTTAAGTAGAGGAAAGCAGAGGCCCACACTCCTTTAAAATGAAAAAAAAGTTCAAAAAGATAGCAGCAGATTTATTCAATAGGCAGGGTTGGTACGAAGATAGACAGAGAAAGGAAAATTGAGGTAAATTTAGTTTGTTGATCAGAACAGTTCACTAGCATGAGGCACGATAGTCTTAAAGTTTAGTTTCAAATATTTACAGTTCTGAAATGTGAAAGGTTGGTAGATCCAGACTTAAGTTACTTAAAGCAAAGTTCCTTCATTGTTCAGACTTTTACATAGCACTCTTCTCCTTTTACTGCAGACTCATGGCACTCTAGAGAATCAAAACCCCTTTCCAGACACTGGGCGGGAATTATTCTTCCACTAAAGACATAACCCTGTTCTTTTGGCCAAACCACCACATCCTCTTCCAACCACACATTCTCAGTTCTAGTTTGTGCGAGTAGTATTAGTGCTGGCTTTCCCACTTTAGTTCATCAACTGAAAGCTTTTGATCAACCTTAAGCTTTCACAGTAAAGGCAAACTTTTCCCTTCTTTTCCTCACTCGGAGGAATCTCAGTCTGACCCTCCCTAGTCAGATTCCAAGCTTCAATTCTCCTCCTGACAATCCTGTCATCTCCAATTGGTTACTTTCTTGCTGGCCAATCACAGAGAGGGGGGAGGAACATGCCAATCATCCTCCCTTCAAGCAGTTGTTTTAGCTCTCTACTTGCCTCTCGCTAGATGCAGTAAAACTAAAGAGAACCCTCACGGGAAGGAACAACAATTACAAATTAATAAACAACTCTATTATAAGTGCCCAAAGGGCCATATGTATTTCTTATATAAATCAATCAGTGGGATGACCAAATACAATTTATACAATGATTCTTCCTTAAACTTGAAAAATACAAAGGTCCAAACAAAATGTGTCCTGTGTCTTCTTTAAATAAAGTAGCATTCATGCACAGCTATGTCCACACATGGTAAGGGAATCCACGGCTGCACACCCAATCTGGGGCCGGCTGAAAAGCTCAGATTTCGTATAGAATCTTCCTCAGGGGCGTGGCCAAATGCTGCAAAACAAACATCTTACATACTATACCATAAGCAATTTTACATGACATCCAATTTATACAAATTCATCATAATATACAATTGTCAGCAGATATCAACAACAAACCTGTGTGGTAGACCCTTAAACACTGTATCAATTATTCACTCCCGGACCTGAGCAGCTGTATCTTCTTTTAGCAGGGCGGCTGTATCTTCTAAAACACGCCATTGCAATAAGCAAGGAACGTTTATATTGAGCTACCCCCAATGGCTTGACTTTGTCTTAAAGGGACACTCAAACTACACATCAAAGGAAACAACTCAAAGTAATCAGTATTAAGCCCTAATGGTTATAAAGTTCTCAACAGGCTTCCTTCTGCAGTAAATTACTCTGTTTATTGCCCTGTGTAACACAAAGAACTACTACACGAGAGTCAGTCTCCAAGTGCTGCTAACTCTGAAATGCTGGATAAGAGGAACCTCTAAGACTGCCATGCCCGTCATTTTATAAAGTATGCAAAGCTGTGTGCTCCGGGCAGGAGAAGTTATGCCACACACAAATTGGTTCTCTTTCCAAGTCTGCAGTTTTTTTAGTATGATATACTCATAAGTGTTAATCCAATGGTCATTGATAGGTGGATAAAATTGTGAGCATCCCTTTAATCATTTGGATAATGTTTAAACTGAACCAAAAGCCTCTGTAGGTCTATCCTTAAAAAACGCACACAGTTTAATCTAAAGATCTATATCATGTCCTTGGGATAAAGCCCAGTCCTTGATTGAGAACTGAGCCCTCTACAGGGCTGAGGGGGCAGGAAAGTAAATTAAATATCAAGGTTTCATTCGGCCCCTCTTAAAGGTTCTTTTATTGCCTCTCTCTAAACGGGACGACCCTCTCTTGTTAGAAAAAATAGTTCTGCTACGTAAATTCCTACTACTGGGGCCCTCGTCCCCAGAGCTGTCAGAGGCTGCCGAAGTTTCTAAATCAGAAAAGGAGCTCACTGGGTCAGCCCAAGTAATTTTCCTCTGGTTGCCTCTACTACCCTTAGACTGGTCCCACCAAAAATAAACACGATTATTGGCATAATCTAATGTGTCCCTTTTGAATTTCTGGATCTTAACCTCCTTTATCCTCACTTCAAATTGTTTAACTTGTTTTTCTATCTCATTAATCCGACTCTCATATTCCACTGAAGGGAGAGGAGTCTTTAGGGACTCAGTTAACGTCTGAATCTCCTCCAAAAGGGTGGCACTTTCCTTTTTGCATCTCCTAATTACCAGCAGCATAAGGTCAAAGCTGCATTTGTTCAGAATTGAAGCCCAGTCAGACTTAAAAGAATCATCCTCCCCAAACATACCTGGGGGTTTCTGTATACGGAGCCCTCGCGGAATGCGTTGGGCAGTATAGTAATCATAAAGAGTAGCAGCATGCAAATCAAACTTAGTCATTTTAGACTTCAAGAATTTGAGCATATCCCACTCATCCTTAGGGGCAGCCTTAGTTCCTGTCATTATAGAGGTCATTCCTGAAAGAATTTGGTCCTGTTCTTCTGCCGAAAAGGCTAACACATTTTTAAAAGATGCCATAATAACTAGAGAACAACAAAACAATGGCACTTCCCGTACTGTAACAGTAAAACTAAAGAGAACCCTCACGGGAAGGAACAACAATTACAAATTAATAAACAACTCTATTATAAGTGCCCAAAGGGCCATATGTATTTCTTATATAAATCAATCAGTGGGATGACCAAATACAATTTATACAATGATTCTTCCTTAAACTTGAAAAATACAAAGGTCCAAACAAAATGTGTCCTGTGTCTTCTTTAAATAAAGTAGCATTCATGCACAGCTATGTCCACACATGGTAAGGGAATCCACGGCTGCACACCCAATCTGGGGCCGGCTGAAAAGCTCAGATTTCGTATAGAATCTTCCTCAGGGGCGTGGCCAAATGCTGCAAAACAAACATCTTACATACTATACCATAAGCAATTTTACATGACATCCAATTTATACAAATTCATCATAATATACAATTGTCAGCAGATATCAACAACAAACCTGTGTGGTAGACCCTTAAACACTGTATCAATTATTCACTCCTGGACCTGAGCAGCTGTATCTTCTTTTAGCAGGGCGGCTGTATCTTCTAAAACACGCCATTGCAATAAGCAAGGAACGTTTATATTGAGCTACCCCCAATGGCTTGACTTTGTCTTAAAGGGACACTCAAACTACACATCAAAGGAAACAACTCAAAGTAATCAGTATTAAGCCCTAATGGTTATAAAGTTCTCAACAGGCTTCCTTCTGCAGTAAATTACTCTGTTTATTGCCCTGTGTAACACAAAGAACTACTACACGAGAGTCAGTCTCCAAGTGCTGCTAACTCTGAAATGCTGGATAAGAGGAACCTCTAAGACTGCCATGCCCGTCATTTTATAAAGTATGCAAAGCTGTGTGCTCCGGGCAGGAGAAGTTATGCCACACACAAATTGGTTCTCTTTCCAAGTCTGCAGTTTTTTTAGTATGATATACTCATAAGTGTTAATCCAATGGTCATTGATAGGTGGATAAAATTGTGAGCATCCCTTTAATCATTTGGATAATGTTTAAACTGAACCAAAAGCCTCTGTAGGTCTATCCTTAAAAAACGCACACAGTTTAATCTAAAGATCTATATCATGTCCTTGGGATAAAGCCCAGTCCTTGATTGAGAACTGAGCCCTCTACAGGGCTGAGGGGGCAGGAAAGTAAATTAAATATCAAGGTTTCATTCGGCCCCTCTTAAAGGTTCTTTTATTGCCTCTCTCTAAACGGGACGACCCTCTCTTGTTAGAAAAAATAGTTCTGCTACGTAAATTCCTACTACTGGGGCCCTCGTCCCCAGAGCTGTCAGAGGCTGCCGAAGTTTCTAAATCAGAAAAGGAGCTCACTGGGTCAGCCCAAGTAATTTTCCTCTGGTTGCCTCTACTACCCTTAGACTGGTCCCACCAAAAATAAACACGATTATTGGCATAATCTAATGTGTCCCTTTTGAATTTCTGGATCTTAACCTCCTTTATCCTCACTTCAAATTGTTTAACTTGTTTTTCTATCTCATTAATCCGACTCTCATATTCCACTGAAGGGAGAGGAGTCTTTAGGGACTCAGTTAACGTCTGAATCTCCTCCAAAAGGGTGGCACTTTCCTTTTTGCATCTCCTAATTACCAGCAGCATAAGGTCAAAGCTGCATTTGTTCAGAATTGAAGCCCAGTCAGACTTAAAAGAATCATCCTCCCCAAACATACCTGGGGGTTTCTGTATACGGAGCCCTCGCGGAATGCGTTGGGCAGTATAGTAATCATAAAGAGTAGCAGCATGCAAATCAAACTTAGTCTAGTCTCGCTAGATGCAGCAGTTGGTAATTCTTGAGTTTAGTGCCCATTCTGTCACACACCCTAATACCTGACTGGCTGCACTGTTGACCAGCAAATAGTCCTTAGTCTTATCTGGACAGAGCTTCAGTTTATCAGTTCTTACTTAGTCAGCTGCAAAGAAGTCAAATGTAGTTGCATAGTGGTGATGTGTTTTTTCTAGGTTCTGGGAAACCTACATAGGAGATAAGATGGAATCTTATGTGAAGTGGCTGTGGCTCAGTGGTAGAGCATCAACTTGGCATACAGAAAATCCCAGGTTCAATCTTGGCGTCTCCAGTTAAGGATCAGGTAATAGACAATGTGAAAGACCTCTACCTTAGGCCTCAGACTGCTGCCAGTCTGAGTAGACAGAACTGATCTTGATGGACCAAAAGGCCTGATTCAGTGGAAGGCAGCTTCATATGTGGTTATGTGTCACCCTGTAGCACAAGTGCTGGAGAGCCAAGCAGTACCCTCCTATACTGCTGGTTTCAACATGTTAGGTGAAAATGAAACCTCTAGCACAAATTGGCGCAAATCTCCATCCCAGAGAGCTAATCCAGAAGGACCTCATTTCCATTGGTCTAGAAAGCTGCTGAGAGCACCAACATTTTCACTCTCCTCATCTTTCTTCTGGCAAAGAACATATTTCCATTACTAAGGTTATTTCAGTGCTAAAAATGGGTCAGAAACTGGATTGAAATGTGTCTAAATAATAATTGGTGAGCAATGGGGTGGACGGCAATGGTACATGTTTCATGGATGCCACACAGCTTTTAAAGAGACAGAAATGCCTCTTGGTGATCACTATAGAGGACAGAATGGGTTTGCAGTATAAAAAAAAACTCCCATTCACTAAAAATCATTTCTTGTATATACAAGAAAGTACCATAAGCTAACAGAACATGCAGATGCCTATATGATAAAATTGAAACCATTGAACATATGATTATAGAGTGTCTCATATTTAATGAGTTGAGGGCTAGCTTAATCATTTCTCTACTTAAAAATATGGAATTACCTAATATAAGAATGCAGGTGACATGCTTAGTATTGGATACAAATGATTCTGTTACTCTTTCTGTGGCAAAATATATAGGGGCAATTATTAAACATCAGAGAAATGATATTAAGTAAGGTTCTTCCCATTTTAATTTCTGCTTAAGGCAACAGCCATATGAGCAGTACTAGATAGATAGATTTCTTGTCTATTTAATTGAAAGCCACTGAAAGGGTTACAAATCTCATTTGAATGGCAATTCTGTGAAACAGAAAGTTCAGAGAATTGTAACTAACTTTAGTTATATCACTGAGGATCAGGTAAATTATGTCCCTGGGTGTAGAGGGAGAAAAGAGATCAAGTTCAAATTTTAAAAGTCTTAAATAATATGGAAAGGAGAAGAGTTTTTTAATGGAAAGGTAATTTATTTGAGCAGAGATATTGTTTCTTGTTCAAACATGCCCCAGTGTAAAAGCTTTTCTTTGAAGTAATTTAAAGTTAAAATTAGCAGTGATGTGCAACTTTGTCTTTAATCGATGTTAAAATACAGTCAGGTAGATGGGGAATTAATGCTTACCCAGAGAGGCACAATTATTTGAAGGAATAATATGAGTTTGGACTCTGAAGAACCAAAATGATACATAAGAGCAGCAAAATATTTATTTATACGACTTTAGGTTGGTGTTACATTGAAATTCTAGAGAAGTATTACTGCTTTGCATTTCACCTGAATGATAAGTAGAGAGAGAATGAATCAAATAGAATTTCTCCCCATCTAAAGGACCGCAGAAAGCGAGGAAGCGGAAATACCCAAGGAAATTATTGTCCTATGTTGCTGAGGCTAGCAGATTTGGTTGCTTGACAAATGGAAGAGCAGGAGAAAAATTAACTTTCTTTGGGGGAAATATTGAGTTAAAATATAAATGATACTTTAGAGAAGGATATTGCAGATCTATTCTATAATGTGCCTGTGTGATTTGCATTGTAATGGAGCAGAACTATATAGAGCACAGCTTTGTCTTCAAAAGGTATTTCAAAGTCTGGTTTTCAAATGACTGAAATTTTCACATGAAATGTTGCATGATTTAGCAATCTTGATGTAGTTAAGTTGCCCTGGGTCTGGTTAGAGCCTGGATACCTCCTAGGAATCCTACCTTTGTTCCCCTCCGTTCCATGTTAAAAGAGTAGGATCCAATGACTCTCCTCCACCAAGTAATCCTCCAATAGAGAGAAGTAAGATTCTTCTCCATCAGAGGAAGCTTTTCTCCCTTGGAGAAAGACTTAACAGAAGTGATTCATAGCATCCAATGTAGCGTGAAGGAGCCATAGGATCTGCATAGGTGATTTACTCCTCTCTCTTTTGAGTGTTTATTCCTCGAGGATCAGATTCATTTTGGCCACCTACCTTTCTGCAGACCACTTTTAATCCTGCTATAGGTGATCTCTTTTTTTGTCTGCACCATCATGTTATAAAGATGGTTATATGGTGAAGTGTGGCTGTCATAGTTGGCATCACTCTTGGCGTCACCTGTGCCACCACATCACCCCTCCACCCTTTTGTTATTTTCACATATGCCCAATTGCGTTATTATGTTATTATATTATAACGACTGGAGGTGCTGTCAGATGGCTCAGTGATAGTGAGGACTCCTCAGGAGCAGAGCCCCGTGCAGCCAGCTCTGATTCAGCAGAAGCCGGCAAGCAGGCTGATCAAAGTTTACAGCCAGCAGCTAGGGCAGAGCCACTGACACCTCACCGCTCTGCACAACAGGTGAAGCTCAGCCAGTAGTTTCCAGCCCCCCAGGATCGCCCACACCCTTACAGTGCCTTAAACTGGAGTTACAGGAGAGATGCCACAGTGCACGCCTCCTGGCCAGCTGCTTGCTGATAGCAACAGTGAGTAGCTGCAAGACAAACACCAAGCAGCCGGCTGCAAATGTGCCCTTCCTCACAGGGCTATATAACCAGACAAGGGGGAGCTGTTGGGCATGGAAGCAACACATTGGAATTCTGCTACTGCTGTGACCCCTTCACCAAAACTTGCCTTGGTTTTGTGACCTTCAGACCGGCCCTGACCCTGCTCTTGCCTAACCCTGGAACTTGCCTACAGACAACTCTTGGCATGCCTGACCTTGCTTTTCAGATTGACTGTTGGACTGGACTGTTTTTGACATAGGACTGGACTTTGATCAGGCGACTGGACTAGCCCCTGACAGGTGCCCAGCACTAAGGTATTAGCAGAAGGGAAAAACAAAAGAGAAACAAAAGCAAAAGGAAACACTATGTGGTACACATGTGGAGACTTGTCTTGGCAGTAGTACATGTGAAAAGGATCTAGGGTTCTTAGTAGATCATACACTGAATACGAGTCAAGGTGATCTTAACAGGCTGGAAAACTGGGCTAAAACTAACAAAATGAAAATCAGCGGAGATAAATGTACATTTCTGCATTTATGTAGGAAAAATCAAAGGCATAATTATAGGATGGGAGAGACTTGTCTTGGTAGTAGTACATGTGAAAAGGATCTAGGGGTCTTAGTAGATCATACACTAAATATGAGTCAGCAGTGTGATGCAGTAGTTAAAAAGGTAAATGTAATTTTAGGTTGAATCAACAGAAGTATAGCGTCCAGATCACGTAAAATGATGGTGTCACTTTACTGTGCTTTGGTTAGATCTTACTTGAAGTATTGTGAACTACCACGGTTTAAGAAGGATGTTCACAAGCTGGAACATGCCCAAAGGAGGGCAACAAAGATGGTAAAGGGTCTGGAGACCAAGTCCTATGATGAAAGGTTGAAAGAGCTAGGTATGTTTAGCCTGAAGAGACGACTGAGAGGTGATATGATAGCCCTCTTCAAGTATTTGAAGGGTTGTCACATAGCGGATGGAGTGCAATTGTTTTCTGTTAGCCCAGAAGATCAGACCAGAAACAACAGGTTAAAATTAAAGCTTTCAACTAAACATTAAGAAGAACTTCCTGACCGTTAGAATGGTTCCTCAGTGGAACAGGCTTCCTTGAGAGGTGATGGACTCTTCTTCCTTGGAGGTACTTAAGAAGAAGCGAGGTGGCCACCTGACAGCAGTGATGATTCTATGACTCAGTACAAATGTAGGCAGATCAAGAAAGGGAGGACATGAAGGGATGAATGGGAACCAAGCTCTTGTGGCTCTTTTTTACATGTCCAGGGTAATGCCAATCACCACTTTGGGATCAGGAAGGAAATTTCCTCCAGGCCAGATTGGTTGGATATCCTGGAGATTTTTTGCCTGCCTCTAGGCATAGAGCAAAGGACTCACTGGGGGAGGTGAGGTGGGGGTTGGGGGGAGATAGCTGTGAATTTCCTGTATTGTGCAGGGAGTTGGACTAGATGGGGGGTTCCTTCCAGTTCTATGTTTCTATTTCTACTTAGGATTATTCTTTTAGACAGGAAAGGAAGTTTTCCACAAACTTAGAGCTGGCTGCACAAGGATTTTTTTATTGTTGTTTTATGATTCATAGAACAATATGTCAATGCCTAGTTCTATAATGGAGAAAGCAGGTGTTAGTGATAATGTCACTTGGCCTATTATGAAAAGCTGCGTTTGCCATTAAGTGCCCACTTAACAGGGAACTGCACTTGTTCTTTGGTATCCCCTGTGGGGATAGGCACAGAAGAGCAATGGGACTGTGCCTGACTAACATTTCTGATTCTGCGAGTAACAGGTTGGCAAAAAAAGCCCTTAAATAAAAAAGGTCTAAGTTACCAGCAACATCTGTGCATGCTCAGATGACAGAAAAACACTGCCATTGGTGCACACAAAGCTGGAAGCAGCCAACAAGGAGGAACTAGTGCCACTAGAAGGAGGTGGCAGGAGAGACGATGACTTGGAGGCACGGAAGGGGGAATGGGGGCTGCTGTTGCACAGCGGTTAAGTGGTTGGGCTGCTAATCAGCACTCAGCTGGTTAAATCACATTGCTGCCATGAGTTCAATAGGCTTCCTTGGATAAGCCACTTCCCTCAGGCCCAGCTCCCCAGCTGTACTGTGGGGATAATAATGACACTGACTTTGTTTACCTTTCTGAGTGGGGCAGTGATTTGCCTAGAAGCTCAGTATATAAGCACAGTTATTATTATTATTTGTTATTATTATTAACTCTCCTTCACACCTCTTGTACCTGTGTGATATGCACAATTGTTATATTCACACTGAATGTTTTTAGCATACGTTTAAAATATCTTAGGTGTGCACATTAAAAACGTAATGTGTGATGCAGGATTTGTTGCACATTGCAGGAGCAGTTCTGTCACTTGCGCCCATTATGGGTGGCTTTAAGAAGGCCTGAGAAACAGGATTGAGTGTGCTTTTTGAGAGTATTTTTTTGCAAACTGTCAGATGAAAGGGAGGTACAACAGCAGCCTCTTGCACTGGTGAAAAGCTTTTCTAAAGACAAGGAAATGAATCACATCTTACCTAACTTATAGCTTTGCTTAGCTATGTATGTTGATGAAGTGGAACTGGGGAATCCACAAATGTACAATGCAGGGAAATAGGGGTTGGTATTGGGTGGGAAAAGATCATGTGAGAGTACTCTGTCCATTCAGCAGTGCTGAACAGGTTTTGGGTTCAGGAAGAAGCTACTTCCTCTCTGTCATTCACTTCGGAAGTACAAGCAGTGAAACTTTTTAGGAAAAACACACTGCACGAGGTGGGGGGAGATGTGGCTGCTACTAAAGTTACAGGCAGGCCAGGGGTCTTTCCCAACCTGTCTGAGATCCCTTTCACTGGAGATGTCACAGACTGAGCAAGAAGACTTCTGTGTACAAAGCGTGCAGTCTGCTGGTATGAACGGATAGTGTTTGGCCTATACATGTTAGACATCCCTCCTGCTCATGCTGTTTCATTTTCCTCCAAAGAAATGTATGTTAACTTCATAGATCTCAGCCTACATTGGACCTAAGATATTCACCTGAGCTGTGTCCTTAGGGTAGAAAGGTGGTGCAGAATTTCATCTGAGCTGTCACCTATTAGGGTGGAAAGGTGGTACAGATGTTTTTTAAATAAATAAATAAGGATGATTTATTCTGTAAATATCTAAGTATCTAATTACAGAGACATCCTTTTGGAACATTAATTAGTTCACTAGCTTGGTCCTGTAGCCATTGATTCAAATAATTAAATCAAATCCAAAATAAGGTAGATCTAAGCTGGGAGTAGAATATGTCATTTTATCCCTATGTGCTGATGCCAAACTGAGCTGCTGTAAAATCCAGGTTCGTTCCAAGTTCTTAATACATTTGACCTTTTCTTACAAAGCCCTGGATTTCAGAATTAGCATTCAGAACTCAGCAGCTGCTGTAATAAGTCCTATGCCAGCAAGAAGAATCACATTTGACCTTTCCCTTTTCCAAAGACCCAGGAAACCAGGTGTGTTTTTTGCAGCTAAGACAGAAACATTATTAGTTTGAAACATGTTCTGGTTAAGAATCAAGGTATATTCAGATAGGCAAAAGCAACTCAACATTAGTCTTTGTTTTGGACTTCAGCAAAGTGAGAAGTTCCGCAAAGTTCCTGAAATTGACTGTATATCAGGATTACTGCTGAGTATTTTCCAAAAGTACAAAGTTTTAACCTTAAATATCTGTGGGATACTCTGTTGAGAACTTCTCTGGAGAAGTCAAATTCAAATGAGTGAAGAATTGCTATTTCTTGTAATTTCAATAGAGCGGATGTTAGAAAAGTTCATGGTAGAACCGAAGACACGACTTTCAATCTTGATATTGATGTTTCCTCTTGCAGCTGAGTAATGAATCAGATTGTAATCCATGAAAGCCTATGCCACAACAAAGTCTTCTGAATCCCACAAAGCTGTTTTGTTTTGCTGTAGCTGGTTAACCCAGTTTCTGTTGTACAATTTGGTCTAGAATGCATTCTAGAATGCTATAATCAACCAATTATAGGCTACATGCTCAAGATGGTTTACATCTTACAAATTCCCACACCATCGTACCTCAACAACAGCAGCAAAAGACTCCCCATCTTTCTAATCCTATACAAATTTAGCCCCACGGTGAAACAAATATTCTACCAGATTCTTCTGTGTTTCTCTGGTGCAGGTATTTTCTCACCTCTGGTGTGAGGAACCTCCCTCCAGTGCAAGAGGTATGTTTCACCGTGGAAGTCTCTAACATTGGATCTAACTCTATAAATTTAAATTTAAATAAATTAAATAAATAGATTAAATTAAATTTAAAGCTGGAAAACTGATCACAGAACAAAATAATAGCAATTCACTTTTAAGCACACGCTCTCAGAAGTATGCTCTACTAAAGTAGATGAGACTTGCATCTTAGTAATAGTAACCTTTTTTAAAAGAAAAAGCTATTTATTGTGGACACAGCATTGACAGTGGGGGTGGAGGGGTGGGACAAGGCAACAGAGAACACCAGACACCAGGCTGGAGTTCAGAATGGCCACATCTTTATTGGTTCATGCTTTATGGAGTAGTGATGCAGCATGGGGCGGGAATCCAAGCCATTGACTGACCTGCCTGTCAGCTGATGAAGCTTCTGCCCTTCAGTCTGTCTGTTGAGGGGTGAAACCCCAGGATGCGTTACTGGGATACCATGTGGGTGCACACCTCCACGTGAATCCTCTGCCACCTGGCAGTGAAGGTGCCCCAACAGCTCCCAACCTGGTCGTGCATCTGCCATGCCTTATTCCCAAGATCTCTTAAGGGAGTCCCCGGAATGGTGTGCTCGCAGGCTGTTACCCCCAAAAGGATCTGTGCTCAATGACAAAATCACCCTACCTCAAGTACTGACAAAGAAAACAACAAATTATAATAATAATAACATTCAGTTTCTATTCCGCCCTTCAGGATGACTTAACAACACCCACTCAGAGTGGTTTACAAAGTATGTTATCCTTACCTCCACAACAATAATCACCCAGTGGGGTGGGTGGGGCTGAGAGAGCTCCTAGAAGCTGTGACAGACCCAAGGTCACCCAGCTGGCTACAAGTGGAGGAGTGGGGAATCAAACCCGGCTCTCCAGATTAGAGTCCCATGTTCTTAACCACTACACCAAACCAACAAACCTCCAGAGGCTGCACAGGATGCCAGCGCTGCAGAAAGGGAGGGCTGGGCGGGAAGCAGGCTGAGAGAAAAGTGCCATCTCATTCAGCCAGCTCCCTTTCTTATCCCCTGGTTGGCTGACCTGAGTGAAGACTGCACCTGTCAGGTCTGCCGCCTGTCCCACCCCAATTGGCCAGGCAGGATTTGAATCCCAATCAACAATGGCTGCTTCCTTGGAAACTGGCAAAAATGTTGGGACTAACCCACGGGAAGCATTCAACAATAGCAATATAGCAGCAACGATTCATGTACAGTTTAAACTGTACATGAATCGTTGCTGCTATATTGCTTGTTTGAGTTTACGAAGAATCAGCTATTTATTATATTTATTATATTTAATGTATTGCACTAACCTTGTTTATAGCACTTGCACTTTAAATATTGAATACTTATAAAAATTTATTTAAGTGGGTGATTGATATTGTTGAATGCTTCCCGTGGGTTAGTCCCAACATTTTTGCCAGGATTTGAATCCCAGGCAGCACGTGCTGCCTGCTGAGGATGGTTGGGAGCTGCTGGGCCCTGAAGATGACAGCCGCAATGTGCTGTGCCTCCCTCCCCACCCCAGGGGCCGCAATCATAGTCACAGGTGAGTCTGTGGCCAGCGTTTGCCTGTTCTTAACATATGAACCTAAATACTTCCATTCATGTTGCTAATCATGTTGCTAATCAGGTACTTTGCTCCATCGACTCTGCAGCACCGAATCTTGCAGATGGATTTCTTGTATCTAAAAAAAGAAAAATCGCTTGCCCATTTGAATGGGTGTGGGGTGGGGGATATTGCCATTTTTAGACCTGAAAATCCTGTTTCCCATTTTCTACAATATCACCATCAAATAATATTGTAATATCGCTTAAGAGAGAAATTATAAAATATAACATTCTGTGGATGGAACTTCCGTTGCCATATGGAACAGATAAACACAGATTCTATTCTCATCATAACCTCCTTTTGTACTGTTTCTGTATAACATGAAGGTGCCAGCAATCTGGTTCAGCCAGATAACACAGAATTCTCTTATTACAGTAGCTGGCTAGTCTAGAAAGCAAAGCTCCAGGGGCTGGATTTTTATCATTGATTACATGGATTTAGCTCTGGAGGGTGCCAGAATATATCTTGTGTGTGTTTTAACACAGGGCAGGATGTCCTGAAATGCCAACTATACACACCAGTCTGAATGGAGTGTTGGAACTGGGGGAACTGAGGTTCAAATCCCCACTGTGACATAAACCTCACTGGTGACCGTTGGTGAGTCAACTTAATGTATTTTACAGTGTTGTTGTGAAGTTCAAAGGGAGAAAAGCATGTGCTATCCTAAGTTTCTTGGCAGAATGCTAGAAAAAATGTATCAGAATCGTACATTATTCTTATTGCTTATAGACTTTGTCACTCTACTCTTTTTTTACACCCCCCCCCCAAATATATATCGTATGGATACAGACATGTGTACTGGTAATCTCTTGGATTACACAAGTATCTTTAGCCAGGATTGACCCTAAAATCTCACACCCATAAACATGTATACGGAGCGGGGGGTCTTGTCATGGTAGAATGGTATGATTAGCTATTAAAATTCCTTTTTTCCTTTTAATGTGCTGACTGCTAATGGACAGTTCTGTGCTGATCAGAGGGTGATCAGTGAGTTAACCAAACAGTCACTAACCTACACAGTTCTGGATTCCCAGGGAGACCAGGGACCTCCAAGAGTGGCTGGAAATGGGATGGGGGACAAGACAGGATCGCTGACGGTTGTGGCAGCTACTGGAACACTGAATTTCAACCCAATGGGCTGCGGGAGGCGTTTCCCATAGCCAGGGATTAGAGGCTCAGAAGGCAAAACGGAAGGGAGAGTGTGGTGTTTGTGTGTGAGTGAAAGACTGGTCCGGGTCCCAGTTAAGCCTGCTTGGGGTGGGGGGCACTGGGCTGTTTAAAAATGCAGCCTTAGGTCTTGAAAAGGCAGAGCTTTCTTTTGCCATGGGAACAACACATTAGCTCTCTGTGTTGGTACAGCGCATGTGCAAAAGAAAAAAGAGGGGGGAAGGGGTGGCACATTGCTGTAGCGATGAAAGTGCTTATGGAACTAAAAATTCAATTCTTCACTGGATTATTTACAAGGGAAAGCTTGACTTGCTGACTTAGAAAAAACAGAGAAAAAGCAGAGGAAAGCAACATGTTAGGCAGCGGACTTGTGTGAGACCATGCAAGCTACAAGTGACGAATTACACTTGCCTGGCAAGTGAACAGACTCACGTGTATTCCTCCCTGTTCACTTGCTATTCACTTGAGCTCCGCTTGATCAAGTGAAGCGCGAGTGAATGGCAAGTGAACAGGAAGGAATACACGCGAGTCTGTTCACTTGCCAGGCAAGTGTAATTCGTCACTTGTAGCTTGGATCCATGCCCACTGGAAACACAGGGGCAACAGAGAAATTACAGAACAAGCATTTATTGTAGAAATGGCTATTTTTTGCAACAGCTGGTAGTGGGTAATTTTTCTTTTGCAACACTACCAGGTATAAACTCCACAGCCTTTTGGGGAAGGAACCTTGGAATGGGGCATGATTTGGTATGGAAGATTCCCACACTCTGCAGAAGAGAAAGGTGTATAAAAGATTTCCCGATCCACCTCCAAAGGTAATTCATGGGATTTCAAATATCCTTATCCTTTGTGGACCATGTCATCCCCACTGACTCTATAATTCTCCTAGGTTGCACTACGACAAGCTGCAGCTGAATTCTAGTTGGGACACCAACATGGTTTCTTCCTGTGTTTATCTGGATCTTGATAGAACACTTCTTGGCTCCACTTCACTATGGAGCGTGATTGAAAGCAATTCAACGAATAGGATTTTGTTTAGTCCTCTTGAATCAGGATTCAGAAATGAAGTTTGGGATCCCAAATTGTATTAAATAAAGAAACTCCTGTTCATCTCGGTACCTCCATTTGGGTATCATACGGCGAACAGAAACTTGATCAAACCTGGAAGCATTGTCAAGTACCAGTTGACTGAGGAGGAGAGAGGCGCAAGGAGTGCTTGCAAGCACATCAGTAAACTGTGCTTATGCCTGATGGGATGTGTCTTGTAATATCAGGCTGCTGTGTGGATTTGTGTTACTGGGAGAGAAGGAACCTGTGCAGATGCTTCTTAATATCCTCAACTGATTCTGGTCATGTTAACTGGAATCAATAGGTTAGATCTAAATGATGGGATTGACAAAAAGTCACTCTTCTACTCATGAATAACTCTGCTGAATAGATAAAGTGCCCTCCCAGAGTGGAAAAACTCCATTTGTGACTGGAGGGCACCTTTGGCTCACCCCACCATTTGGATCGAAGCTACTGACTCTAGTTAACCTGAGTGGAATCAGTTGAGGGGTCCAGGCCGTAGATTTGAAGTCTAATCCATAGAAAGGAATACATTGGCTTGTTTGGTGATGGGGTGCTGTTAGAAAAATCATTATTCCGGTTCTGAGCACATTTGACTCCTTTAGTAGAAGAAATAACCATACATTACCCACTTTCTTGGTTGGCCACCGAGTGAAACATGGTGCTGGACGAGATGGATCTTTAGTATGTTCCAGTGGGTCTCTTCACATACATTATCTTGTGGTAATTCTTATAACAATGTTGCATGGTACTTGGGTTTCACTTCATTGCTGAACTTCTGGAAGGAGAGATGCCAGGGGCATCTGGATGGGCATCCATTTGGGACATGCCCTAATCCTGGATTCACTGCTCATTCCTAGGAACTGTATCTCAGGGAAAAATGATAAAGGTCACCTTTTTGCTGTATAGGCTTACTGAGGGGGGGGGGCGGCTGGAGGGTTATGAAGAGTTCTGGCACTTCAGAATTTACCACCACAACAATCCCCACTAAAAGTTAGCATAAGAGATAGAGTACAACAGAAATCCCTGAGAACCACTTAGGTAGTTGATTTATTACAGTGGCCACTTAAAAAATAGTGCAGACTGCAAGCTTGTGTCCTTAATGTCGTTTACGAGACAAAGTAGAGGAACTTTGGATGTGCTTAACCAAAGAGAAAATAACAGCTTAAGGACTCATTTAGTGGCAGAGCTACAGTGCTAATTGTCCTAGAGAGACATTTTATTCACTGCTGGAGAAAGAATCAAAGTGTCTAAATAGCAATATTATATTACGACTAACAGCCCAACACTTCAACACTTACCTGGAGAGAGGCAAGGAAGTGAGGACCAAAATGGTTCGTGGTTTGCTCCTGACCTCTTCAGATTCTAAGAAGGCCATGAGAAGCCAGACCTGATGCTGCTGCCTCCTCTGTCCCTCTCATTGAGCTCTTCATCATGCCCAAGAATCTTGCCCAGAGCAAACCCAAGAAAGGGTGTCGCGCACAGGGCTGGGCTCAGCAGGCAGGAGGCCCACTGGTACTGCAGGGCAGAACACAACAGGCAGGAAGTCAGTAGTCCAGGAGTCAGGTCAGGTGTCAGAGCCAATATGTCAGTCAGAGAGAGGAGCAGGCAGAAGAGTAGTCAGAAAGCAGGCCGGGGTCAAAATCCAATCCAACAGCAGGGCAGGGCACAAGGCAGGGCAAGAGCGTCCAGGCGTAGAGCTCTGGTAGCAGGGAGTGGCGAGCTGAGTTGCTTCCACGCTTGGTTTCCTCGGCGTCTTCCTTTTATGCTGTCCTAATGAGGAACAGCTGTTGCCTCTCTCTCTAACAATTCAGTTCGGTGTTGCGCCTGTAAACGGGCGCTTCTTCGCCTATCCAACAGAGCTGACTTATCTCTATGCTTCCTCCTTTCAGCTGGCCCCAAGTGCTCAGGTTTCGCTTTTGCCCTGTGGGAGTCTTTGTCTCTTACAGCCTCTGTGGAGGTTTCTGGCTGTTCCTCATCCCTGACAGTCTCTGCAGAAGCTCCAGGCTGTTCTTGCTGAATTCCTCCTGGAGCAGCAGCAGTGGTTTCTGACTGCTCTTCCTCTCCAATAGCTTCTGCAGGGGCTTCTGGCTCTAGAGAAGACCCTTCTGGCCCTTCCTGCTCATCTTCTGAGGAGGACTCTGAAGCAATAGGTAAGGTGGCCAGCCGGGGCTGGGGCTGACTCATGACACCATCCCCCCTCCCAAGGCCCCCTCCACCCGAAGGTCTGGGTTTGCTAGGGTAGGTCCGATGGAATTGGCGGATGAAACGGGGTGCGTGGAGGTTCTCGGCCGGTTCCCATGATCTATCCTCGGGTCCATAGCCCTTCCATTCCACCAGGTACTGCAGACGGCCCCGGTGCCAGCGAGAGTCTACGAGCCGTTCTACCTCGTACTCTTCCTGTCCGTCCACCAGGACCGGGGGAGGCGGTGGTACAGGTTCACGGAGGGGGTGTGGAGGTGCTACCGGGGTGAGCAGGGAGCGATGGAACACGGGGTGGATCCGGAGTGTTGGCGGGAGCTCCAATCGGTAGGCAACAGGATTGATCTGGGCGGTAATTCGGTAGGGCCCGATGAACCGGTGGTCCAATTTCTGGGAGGGCCGCTGTGACCGAATGTGCCGAGTGGAAAGCCACACCGAGTCCCCCACCTTCAAAGGGTCCCCTTCCCGCCGTCGCCGGTCCGCGGTTGCTTTGTAGGCCCGTTTGGCGCGGTCTAACTGTTCCCGCAGAACCAGGTGTAGGGCCTGCAGCTCCCGGACAAAGTCATCTGCTGACGGTACTGGTATGCCAAATCTTTGGCCGTAGGCAGCGATGGGCAAGGTACGAAGTGGGCCAGCTTGGTGAATAGGTCAACAAACACCGCAATGCATGTGTGCCCTTTAGAGGGTGGCAGGTCCGTGACAAAATCCATGGAGACGGTTTCCCAGGGCCCCTCGGGTGTGGGCAGCGGTTGTAACAGTCCTGTTGGCTTCCCTGGAAGGTCTTTGGCCCGCCGGCATGTATCGCAGGACTGCACGTAGCGAAACACGTCCACCTGCATACGGGGCCACCAGAAATCCCTGGACAATAGGTGCAAGGTCTTGTATCTCCCAAAGTGACCAGCTGCTAGGGTGTCATGAGCAAGCTGCAGTGCCTCCCCTCGTAGAGCACCTGGGGGAACATAGACTCGGCCTTCATATGTAAGGAGGCCCTGCTGCAGGAGATAGCCTGGGGGGTCTGGCTGCGCGGGGTCCTGTAGTCCCTGGGTGATGCGTTGTGTCCAGGGGTCTGTGCTTTGAGCTTGCCGAATCCGATCCTGCAGGGCATCTGGGGCATTGGTGGCTGCAAAGCACTCAGGAGCCAGAATGGTTGTGGCTGGCGGCTTCTCTCCTGCCTGCCGGCTGAATTCAGGTTTCCGGGACAGGGCATCCGCCAACTTGTTCTGTGAGCCAGGGATGTATTGGATAGTAAATTGAAAGCGGGAGAAGAACAACGCCCATCGGATTTGGCGTTGCGTTAGGTTTCGGGTGGTTTGCAGATGTTCTAGGTTACGGTGGTCTGTATATACCACCACCGGGTGCCGAGCTCCCTCCAAATGGTGCCGCCAGGTCTCAAAGGCAGCCTTGATGGCCAACAGCTCCCTCTCCCAGATAGTGTAATTCCGCTCAGCTGGAGTGAGCTGTCGGGAGTAGAAGGCACACGGTTGGGGCACCTCGTGGGAGGAGCGTCTTTGTGCTAAGACTGCTCCCAAAGCGGTGTCAGAGGCGTCAGCCTGCACTATGAACGGGAGGCTCGGATCTGGGTACACAAGGACCGGTCCAGTCGTAAACCGGGTCTTCAGGGTTTGAAAGGCCTGTTGGGCTTCCTGGGTCCATTGGAATGGCAGGCGGGGCCGTGTCAATCGGGTCAAGGGGACGGCTAGTGCAGCAAAGTCAGGGATGAACTGTCGGTAGTAGTTTGCAAACCCTAAGAAGCGCTGAACCTCTTTACGGTTTCGGGGAGCCTGCCAGGAAAGTACTGCCTCGACCTTAGTGGGATCCATCTGTACTCCTTGGTTGGACACTCGGTGTCCCAGGAACTCAACTTCTTCCCGGTCAAATTCGCATTTCTCGAGCTTGGCATACAACCCATGCTGTCTAAGTCTCTCCAACACAGAACGCACATGCTCCCCATGCCTGGCAGGGTTGCGGGAGTAAATCAGAATGTCATCCAGGTACACGATGACATAGTGGTCGAGGAGGTCCCGGAACACGTCGTTGATGAAACGCTGGAAGACCGCTGGCGCGTTGCATAGGCCAAAGGGCATTACCAGGTACTCGAACTGGCCGTAACGAGTCCCAAAAGCTGTCTTCCATTCATCCCCTGACCGTATCCGGATGAGGTTATATGCTCCCCGCAGGTCTAGTTTAGTGAACCGAGTTGCTCCTTGGAGCCGCTCTAAGAGGTCAGGGATCAGAGGTAGTGGGTAGCGGTCTCTGACTGTAATCTGGTTAAGGGCCCGGTAATCGTTGCATAACCGCAAGTCCCCTCCCTTCTTTTTGACAAACAGGACTGGTGCAGATGTCGGAGAGGCTGAGGGTCGGATAAACCCCCGCGCTAGGTTTTTTGCCAAAAAGTCCTTGAGGGCCACTCGTTCTGGCTCCGACAACGAGTACAGGCATCCGCTGGGGAGGGGTTTATCAGGAATCAGGTTGATGGCACAATCGTACGGTCTGTGCGGAGGTAGTTGATCAGCCCCCTTCTCCTCGAACACGTCCGCGAACTCTGCATAGTGGGGTGGCAGCAGGGATCCCTGGACCTTGGCGTCTGTGCTGGCGAGCAGCTTCGGGAGGGGATCCGGCTTCCTGGTCGGGAACTGGACGACTTGGCGCTTCCAGTCGATGAGCGGGTTGCTGCCCACGAGCCAGGTCAGCCCCAGCACCACTGAGAAGTGCGGCATGCAGACTACATCGAACTGGACGCGGTCCCGGTGGCCTTCCACAGCTACCTCCACCAGCTCAGTCTCGTGGGTTACTGGACCGGATTTCAGTAGCCGCCCGTCGATGGCCTCCACTAGGGCAGCCACAGGTTTTTCGTGCAACGGGATGTGGTGCTGATGGGCAAACTGCCGGTCCATGAAACTCCGGGAAGCGCCGGAGTCGACCATGGCACGGGTTTCCACGCGCCGCCCGTCTGGCAACTGGATTTCTAGGTGGAGGAGGAGGTGTCCCCCTCCGATGTCAAGGGCCCCATTGGTGTAAACCTCTCGCCCCGGTCCGCGTGGGTCGCCGCGAGCCGGGGCCGGTCTTTTGCGGCACCTTCTGGGTGGCGCTTTTCCGGGCAGGCATTGGCATAGTGGCCGGCCCCGCCACAGTACAAGCAGAGCCCCTGGGTGTGTCGCCTTGCTTTCTCTGCGGCCGTAAGACGGGGTCGGGCGCCGCCCAGCTGCATGGGCTCCTCCCCCTCCGCCCCCTTTGGAGCAGTGGGGGCAGAGGAGGGGCCTGCAGGCACCAGCCGGGGCATCCTTCCTCGCCAGGCCCCTTCGCTGCGCGCCTGTCTCCGGGCTTCCAGGCGCTGGTCAATGCGCTGGCACAGCACTACAAGGTTTTGAAGGGAACTGGGGCGTTCCGTTCGGGCCAGCTCATCGGCAACCGCATCAGACAAGCCCTCTATGAACTGGTCCTGCAGCGCTGCCTCGTTCCACGCAAGGTCCTGAGCCAGTAACTGGAATTCTGTCGCGTAGGTGGCCACGGACCCCCGTCCCTGGCGGAGCCGTCGGATGCGCCGGTTGGCGCTCTCAGCCTTAACGGGGTTGGCGAAAGTTTGCTGGAGCCGCTCCACAAACCCAGTATAGTCTTGCAGCAGCGGCGATGATTCCAGGAGCAGAGGGGTAGACCATTTGGCCGCCTGACCTTTCAAGAGACTCAGGATGAAGCCCACCTTGGTCTTATCATCAGGAAAGTCTCGGGGGCGCAGGCTGATGTACAACTGGCACTGGGCTAGGAAGACAGGAAACTCCTCCACATTGCCCGCGAACTTTTCTGGTGGACTCACTGGGCACTTGGGCGTGGCCGGCGGCGGCACTGCCGCAGCTTGCTGCTGAAGCTGTTGCTGAAGCTGAGCCACAGCATTGCTCAGTTGGGTCACCGTCTGCTGCAGCGTCTGGTTCTGAGCTACAAGTGCAGCAGCTGTGGCTGCATCCATGCTGCCAGTAGCTGCTGAGTTGTGGGTGGAAGCAACGTGTCGCGCACAGGGCTGGGCTCAGCAGGCAGGAGGCCCACTGGTACTGCAGGGCAGAACACAACAGGCAGGAAGTCAGTAGTCCAGGAGTCAGGTCAGGTGTCAGAGCCAATATGTCAGTCAGAGAGAGGAGCAGGCAGAAGAGTAGTCAGAAAGCAGGCCGGGGTCAAAATCCAATCCAACAGCAGGGCAGGGCACAAGGCAGGGCAAGAGCGTCCAGGCGTAGAGCTCTGGTAGCAGGGAGTGGCGAGCTGAGTTGCTTCCACGCTTGGTTTCCTCGGCGTCTTCCTTTTATGCTGTCCTAATGAGGAACAGCTGTTGCCTCTCTCTCTAACAATTCAGTTCGGTGTTGCGCCTGTAAACGGGCGCTTCTTCGCCTATCCAACAGAGCTGACTTATCTCTATGCTTCCTCCTTTCAGCTGGCCCCAAGTGCTCAGGTTTCGCTTTTGCCCTGTGGGAGTCTTTGTCTCTTACAGCCTCTGTGGAGGTTTCTGGCTGTTCCTCATCCCTGACAGTCTCTGCAGAAGCTCCAGGCTGTTCTTGCTGAATTCCTCCTGGAGCAGCAGCAGTGGTTTCTGACTGCTCTTCCTCTCCAATAGCTTCTGCAGGGGCTTCTGGCTCTAGAGAAGACCCTTCTGGCCCTTCCTGCTCATCTTCTGAGGAGGACTCTGAAGCAATAGGTAAGGTGGCCAGCCGGGGCTGGGGCTGACTCATGACAAAGGGTTTGATTTCCTTCCTTCCTTCCCTCCCTCGTTCCACCACAAATTTGGCTGATTAAGTTCATATAAGTCTGTGAAATCCAGCCCCCTCTCTCAGCCTCATTGTGTTTGTGCTCATTCCATACCTGCTTGGTATACCACAATGACTGAACTGAGTGCAGTGAAACAGCCTGTATTCTGAGCCTGAAATGGTGATGCTTGCCCTTTGACTTGTACTGTTTCTCCAGGCTAGCATTCTGCCCCGTATCATTGCTTGGAAGGAGTGAATTTGCAGTTCTGGTGCAATCACTCCCAGTTTACAGGAGTGCTGAGTGCCAAAACAGGGGAAGGATGGGGCGGGAGGCGGTGGTGGGGATGCAGAGGGACTGCTCTCCAGCATCCACACTGGTAGGGAGCAAGAGCCTCACAGGTTCATTTCCTTCATCTTAGATGCGAACACTGGCAGTAGAAAGTAGCATACAAGGGAAAGTTCTTACTATCCATGGCTCTCTTGGACTGCTATCCACTGTCCTGGGTTTGACACAAGTGAGGTCATAACTCCGGCTCCTCCTCTTCCTATCATGTGACTTTGATGGCTCTTGCTTGCAGTTTGGTGAGTCCCATACTACCACTTGTGAGTTAAAGGTGGGTCTGGAAAGGCTCAGTATCACTGCTCTGAACTGTGAGGGAGGGGTCCAATTGGTCTTGGAGGGGTGCTTCGTTTGAGCACATTCTGAGCTGCAAAATTGTGAGGGGGAAAGCCAGTGTGTAAAGAACTATGTATGCCTAAGGATAATTAGCCTAACAATAGATCCTTAGGAGTGCATTCTCTGAGCCCTTCTCATCTCCTAGAATCTTTGGATTTCAGACGTCTGTCAGAAATTAATGCTCTTTGCTGGAGTGGACAAAGAAATGTTGGTGCTTGTTACAGGTTTCTGGGGAAAGATGCTTGGGGGGAACCCCTTCCATGAGTGAGCTCCATCTCCTGCCACTATCCTCCCATTGGCCCTCTCCTTCTGAGCTGAATTCTCCATTGCTATTCAGAGGATGAGGTGCTGCAAGTAGCTGCTTTAAGGCTGTCAGCTCTGGGCTGGGAAATTCCTGGAGATTTTGGGGTGGAGCATGGGGAGCGCAGAGTTTGGGGAGGGGTGGGACCTCAGCAAGGTAAAATGCCATAGAAACCATCATCCAAAGCTGCTAGTTTTGTCAGGAGATCAGTTGTAATTCTGGGGAAATGCAAGCCACCATGTGGACTTTGGCAACCCTAGTACTCATTCTTTCACAGCAAGCAGAGTTGTAAAGAAATGGGATAAGGAAGAATGGGGCTTAGTAAGTAGAATGTGAGCCCCAGCTAGGGTTGCCAGGTCCCCTTAACCCTCCCAGCGGGGGGGGTCACTTCCGGGAAGTGATGTCATTGTGCAGGGTGTCATGCTGCTCTTCTGCAGTTTGCAGTGGGCCAATTTAGGCCCTAAATGGGCCCTATTTGGCTAGTTTGGGCCCCAATTGGTCCACTGTGGTGCGCAGGAGCACTCCCGGAGCAGTGCGATGACATCACTTTCAAGAGTGACATTGTTGCGCCACCCCAGGAGTGTGCCCGGGAGGCACGTTCCCCTGCCTTGTCCCTCCACTGGCCAGGTGAGTGGCGGGGGGGGGCAGAGGGTGGGAGCAGGGGATCCTCCATGCCCACTGGGGGACCTGGGATCCCTAATCTCAGCATAGAAGTAGAAAGGTCCCCTCCTCCGCCAAGTCTTATAGAAAAAGCCGTAAAGGTCAGATGTATAAAGAATGTGACATTTATAAAAAAAGAAATGTTGAAATGGGACTTGCCATTTTATCAAGGCCCAATTAGTATTGCCCCCTAGTCTGGGTGCATTTATTTCTTACATCTGAGGAGACATAGAAGAAACGGAGTCCTGCTTGGGCAGAAAAATGTTATATGCTCAGAGTCTTTAACAAAGGGCAGTGCACAGCCACTGCTTCGTTCAGTTCAAATTTTCTGTATGTGCGGATGGTAGTTACTATGACCAGCAGTGTAGGTAAAGGTGCTTCATTTTGTTCTATAACCAAATGGGAATTATAGTACGTCGCAAAGGAGTTCTGCTGTGTCTGTCACATGCCACTAGCATAGATGGTTTTGAAAGGGGGTTAGATATATCCAGGGCTTTTTTTCAGGGGGAACGTGGGTGAACGGAGTTCTGGCACCTCTTGAAAATGGTCACATGGCCAGTGGCCCCATCCCCTGATCTCCAGACAGAGGGGAGTTTAGATTGCCCTCTGCACCGCCGAGCGGCGCAGAGGGCAATCTAAACTCCCCTCTGTCTGGAGATCAGGGGGTGGGGCCACCAGCCATGTGACCATTTTCTCCAAGGGCAACCCACTGAGTTCCACCACCTCTTTTCCCAGGAAAAAAGCCCTGGATATATCCATGAGTAGGTGCTTGGAGATCTCCCGGAATTAAAACTGGTCTCTATAGAGTTCTGTTCTGCTGGAGAAAATGGCTGCTTTGGAGGGTGGAATCTATGGCATTATACCCTAATGAGGTCCCTCCTAGGGTTCCCAGCTCTGGGTTGGGAAATTCCTGGATATGTTGGGGGTGAAACCTGGAGAGGGCAGGGTTTAGGGAGGGGAGGGACCTTAGTGGGGTATAATGCCACAGAGTCCACCTTCCAAAGCTGCCACTTTCTCCTGGGGAACTGATCTCTGTCACCTGGAGATCCATTGTAATTCCAGGAGATATCCAGCCATCACCTGGAAGTTGGCATCCCTAGTCCCTCCCCAGACTCCAGGAATTTCCCAACCTGAAGTTCACAACTCTGTTCATGAGAGATAGGCCCATCAATGGCTAGTAGCCTGGGAGGGAACCTCCATGTCCAGTGACAGTCAACCTCTGAATACCAGTGCTAGGAGGCAACATCAAGGGGGAAAAGCTTTGGACTTATTGGCCCTCCGGGGCAACTGGTTGGCTACTGTGTGAAACAGGATGCTGGATAGATGGACCACTAGCTTGAGCCAGCAGGGCTCTTATATTTCCTCACATGAGTACAGAAAAAAAAGCCTTTTTGGCTTTGTTTATATTTTTAAAATGTTTTGTGAGGGCAATGGGGCAGAGGCATAGCCTTTTAAAAAAAATTTAACCTGATATAAAATGGATAGTGGTCTCTTGGAGGCTGCCTTTGTCTAAATGCAATATTTTTTTTCAATAGATGTGCCAGAAGGCAAGTACCGCTTGAGCATTTGAAAATCAAGATAGGATAAATCTGCGATTCAACATAGTGTTTTGGGAAACTGGGAAAGGCACATGCTTGCACTGGCAGCTGTCATATTGTTCAGAGATCTGGAGGATGTCTCGAATATTTTAAGAACTGGCTCTGGCTAAACTTATGGGCTGTCAGGGGATATGAGCTTTGTGATCCAGGCCTGTCCGCACACAGCACTCCAGACATTCTGCTTCCTGCTGATTATTTTGCCCTTGCTTGGTCTTCTGTACAAATGCTGCATGGCACATTATGCACTTTGACAATTCAGAGGGAGGCTTGGGGTCTGTGGCTCTTGGTAAGATTTATGCTTCTGGTAAGACTCTAGCAGCAGAACACTGCATTAAATATTTACAAAATTGTCTGCTTCTCAACCTTCATTTAAATCCGTGATGCTACCGTGAATTGTAATGGTCTCTTGTAGAAGGCCGTTTTTGTTTTCTAAGTTACAGGCTATTTCTAGACAGGTGTTTTTTCAGGCACAAAATGACTCTTCAGAATTGCTCCTTTAGGTGCATATGGGGATCTCTTCTATGAAGGAATCATTTGTCAAAAATAGATGTCAACAAGTTTTGCTAACCTACCTATCTACCCATACCTATGGCAAAGACACAGAATCTCTATTTGCATGATATTGTAGAAATACTGACCATGCATAAAGGGAGGGGAAGTAGTGGGAAACAACAACAAACACATCTCGATCTATAAGCATTCACTGAAAATTTTGTATAAGTCATATAGGTGTATAGAGCAGGGCTTTTCAAGGTTCCCAGCTACAGAGGGGGCTTATACACATACACATGTGTATGTTCCATATAACATTACGTTACAACATGAACAAGTGTTCAAATGTATGTGTGAAATTTTGTATATATGTTAATTCCAGTTTTGTGAAAATCCAGGGTCCACACTGTGTGCCCTGGTGTATGCATGTTGGATGAATGCATGTACAGTGTGACAGTGAGTCAACATGCATATGCATAGTGTATATGTATGCAGTAAACACATGCACATTGAATATATGAAAAGGCTATTCATACCTTTCCACGCAAATGCATAAGTGTGTTAGAACTTGGTGCTGGGTGCCACTGTCCCTTCCACACTGAGAGCCAAGCTACAAGTGATGAATTACACTTGCCAGGCAAGTGTAATTCGTCACTTGTAGTTTGGTTCTGATTCATTCACCTTGGAATACTGCATGGATAAGCCAGTTTGATGTAGTGAAGTGATTAAGAGCAGCAAGACTCTTCTCTGGAGAATTGGGTTTGATTCCCTACTCCTCCGCTTGAAGCCAGCTGAGTGACCTTCGGTCAGTCACAGCTTCTCAGAGCTCTCTCAGCCTCCCCCCCCACCTCACAGGGTGATTGTCATGACTTACACCACACTGAATGAGTGGGCGTTAAGTTGTCCTGAAGGGCAGTATATGAATCGAATGTTGTTATTATTATATGATGCTTATACTTATCTGTAACTACAGGTGGCTTTTGTTGGTTGATTCTCTAGACTGTTTCCTACTGTCCTTCCTTCTATATGAAACCATCAGTTTGTGGATAATGGGTTGCATTTGAGCTACAACCCAGCAAAACCTCTCAGGAGTTCCATTCTTATATCTTATAGTCTCCAGTTTTGTAAGGGGCAACTAATGATGTTTTGAATCTCTCTCTCCTCCATTTTGGCAGCTTTCAATTACTGCAAAAACCATTTTTTTCCCTGCAAAATGCACTGTGTGTTCGGAGGGGAGAAGAATGGCATGGCCCTTGTTGTCCCTCACTCGAGGCTAGGTAGCTTAAGTGTGACAGATTGTTTGACAGGCGATGTATATTGTTCATAAGGCTGTGTATGCTAGCAGCAAAACAACAGCATGTGCAAATTCATTACTGGGAATCTTGCCAAAATGTCATTAGAAATGTTGGTCTAGGAAATTAAAGATGGTTGCAAAAAATGAGCCAAAGTGTGGAAAACAGGCATTGTGTCAGAAGACTTGATGAGCACCCAGCCTGGGTTATCCACTTAAAGTTCTGCCCAAGAGGTTGATTTAAGTGCAAATAATTAACAGAAATAAAACCCATCTGATGGTAGCTACTTAGTCACAAGTGTATGTATCTAGCAACTGGGAAGGAAAACTAGGCCAATTCCTTGCAAGATGTCTAATTAACCACCAGGACTTATTTTTCAGAGGAGAAGGTACGCAATAGCATCACATGATATATAAACATTCTGGGCCGGTTTGGGCTTAAATTGCTCCCAGCCTGCAGATGTGATACCGAGAGTGGGTAATTTGTAGCCATTGCTGTTTGTCAGTTGAGCTCAAAACAGTATTTCTCAGAGATATAGGCTAAAAGCACAAGTGTCCAGATTTGCATGAATATTGTTGCAGTACGGGGTAAGGAATCAGCCGAAATATGGATGTGCACCCTTTCATCCCTTTTGTTCTCTTTCATCTGTCCTAATTAACCCTGGAATGATGGGAACAGTAATTTTCTGCTACCTGACCTGTTAAGGGGGTTCCTTAATGTTGGAGAGCCAAGAGCTCCCCTTTCCACAACTATTCCACTCGATTTTCCTGACAGTGTTGCTGCTAAATTTTGATCAGCACCTAAGAATATGCATTTTCTTGCAAAAATGAAATTAATAGTATTTCCCACATGCTCATATTGTTTTCTAGAAATTGTTCTAGAAAAAATTCTATTTTTTTGTGGGGATAAGGAGAACTAGCACTAAATCATTTTTTTGTGGTTTAATAAGGGTAATTTTTTTTAACATCACAAAAATCTATTACTAGTTACTTACACAGTGGGAGACTTTTTGAAGTCAGGGCCGAATCCACACTACATTTTTTTGCGCAAATCTGAGTGCTGTTCACACTACCTGTTTTCCATTCCACAGTTCTGTCGCTTCTCTTTCGGTTTGGTTTTCATCGCCAGTTACTGGTCTCTTGCGGGAGTTGCACGGTGGACGTGAAAGCCCAGAAGCGGATTTCAAGCGCCTTTTCTTGAAACCACCCCCAGTTCCGTTTCTCTACCCTGAATAGGAAACCCGTTCCTAACGCGTCGATTGGCTTATTGTCCCCACAAATGCTCCGTACTCCATGCATGCTGGGATTTCATAGCTTACTTTGTTCTATTGAAAACATTATTTTGATGTTACCAGAATAAAATCTCGTTGCTGTGGAAAGCGGTCTGCAGAATTCTGTCCTCAGTGGCGCGATGTGGACCACCCCACACGTTTTCTGTCCTTTTTTAAAAAAAAATTTAATCTGATTAATGTAATATCGAAATTCTGCTAAATGTTCTTGCGCAATGATCAAAACTACTTGCGCCATCAGAGCTATTATGGGATCCATGATGATGAATCCTACCAGCCGCTATCACCCACAAAGAGATCTTTCCTGCGCGCTTCCTTTTTATAGGATTTTTAAGTACCCTGCCAGAAATATGAACCAATCGCTACGAAAAGCGGCACGTGATATATCGCTTTGCTGATGTTTCAGTATATTGTGATTTCGAAATAACGGAATTCTGTTTTTAAAAAAATTGGGCGGGAAGATTAAGCCCCGCCCACTAAGACGTCTTTGCCAACAGCTGTGTGAACAGTAGATCGCGCAAGGAATACGCAGTTTAAGCATGAATGTGAACAGAGAGGTGAAATTTGCGGGTTGGAGACACACGGAAGTTTTCCTTTAAAAAAACGGAAAATAGGTGAGTGTGGATTCGGCCCAGTTGTCTTGCTGCATACCATTTCAGCTTTGGAAGTTATAGTCAAAAGATCAGACAAAGATCTTAAACAATCCATGTAAATGAATGATACTACAGAGGGCACATCTATTTTATTTGTAAAAAGTGACCGCACATGCATACACACACATGTTCTTGTATACTAGGCGTCCCCAACGTGGAGTACATGGGCACCATGGCATATGCTATCTTTGTTGGTGCCTGTCAAGTTTTTTGAGAAAGTATGTGGGCTAGGTGGGGCTTCTGCCCACGAGGCTTCTGATTGGCCCTTGGATATCTCATTGACTGTGTTCAGTTGGCTGAAAGTGAACAAACTGAAAATGAACCCAGACAAGATGGAAGTGATGCTGTTTGGGAAAGCAGAGATCTTGAAGGTCATTGATGGGGTACAACTTTTGATGGGGTTCAGCTGACCTTTGCAGACTTGGTTAAGAGCCTAGGGGTTGTATGGCATCCAGCACAGCTGCTAGAAAAGCAAGTTAATGCAGCTGCAAAAAATGGCTTCTACAAACTCAGTATAGCTTGACATGGCCAAGGGGACTACCTGGATCCATGGCATGGTAACACTGAGACTTTACTACTGTACTCCCCTTGAATTCAGCTCAGAGACTCCAGTTGGTGCAGATTGTTGTAGCTCGATTGTTATCAGGAGCTAGCTGGAGCGTGCATATTACTCCCATCCTGTAGTCACTCCCTTTACTACCCATCAGTTACCAGGCTCAGTTCAAGGTTTTGGCTATCACATACAAAGCTCTTCATGGCTATGGGACCACCTCTCTCTCTCTCCATCATAGCAGTTTTGCTTATCTGAGCAGGGCTTTCTGGAGGTGCCACCCTGCAAATGAGCAAAAATCAACAACTGCCCTAAACTCGCATTCTCTGTGGTGGTCCCCATCTTGTGGAATGGCTTCCCCAAGTACATAAGGAAAGCTCCCACTCTCCACAAAACTGACCAACAAGATTTTCAGAGTGTAACCTCTTGAAATCTTACAGTCTTATTTGTCTTTTACACATCTTATTTGTCTCTAAGGTGCCACTGGACTCAAATCCTACTGTTTGACTGCAGACCAACATAGCTACCCACCTAAAACTTTGCAAAACTGAGTTATTGAGGAGGGCTTTCTTACACAGGTAATAGAGATGTAAGGAAATGATTCAAAGAGGTGCTTTGATAAAGGAATAGGGATTGTAGACTCTACTACTATGCACTGTCTGTTACAGTAAGTATGTTCCTACTGAGTCATTTACATGTCATTTAATATGTCATATCAAATTGCTTATGTTTGTTTCAGCTCTGTATCAGATTTCTACAATCGATGTCCTCTTGTATCATTTATAGAATGTCCCTGCTGTTGATCGTATTGAATCACATTGTATAAGCTGCCTTGAGTTTCAGTGAGAAAGGCGGACTACAAACAAACAAACAAACAAAAATGCCAGGGAGCCCCATGGTGCAGAGTGGTAAGCTGCAGAACTGCAGCCCAAGCTCTGCTCACGACCTGAGTTCGATCCTGGCGGAAGCCGGGTTCAGGTAGCTGGCCCAAGGTTGACTCAGCCTTCCATCCTTCCTAGGTCGGTAAAATGAGTACCCAGTTTCCTGGGGGTAAAGTGTAGATGACTGGGGAAGGCAATGGCAAACCACCCCGTACAAAGTCTGCGAAGAAAACGTCATGATGCAACATCCCCCCCATGGGTCAGTAATGACTTGGTGCTTGCACAATTGAATACCTTTACCTTTTTTTTTTAACTACACCAAGGTCATTGCAAGTGAAATTCATTGATAAAAAGAATGTGCTAGCTGGAAATATTATATAAAAGATAAGTAGAAGATGCATCCCTTTCACTTTCAAGTACATGACTTTGATTAGCAACAAGCTGGCTTTTCCAGATTAGTAATGATTCATTCTGTTTTGTTTTTTCTCCACTTTTTCA
Organism: Eublepharis macularius; assembly: GCF_028583425.1. Lineage (NCBI taxonomy): Eukaryota > Metazoa > Chordata > Lepidosauria > Squamata > Eublepharidae > Eublepharis > Eublepharis macularius. The sequence continues at coordinate 31,722,454 of NC_072800.1, forward strand.
TGTCAAATTGGTAGATTTCCTAGCTCTAGCGAAGGACTGCTGTTCTGTTTTAAATAACAGGCTTTGCCCTGCACTGGGAAGGTGAAAGGGAGAGAACAAAAAAAGAACAAAGTCTTGGTATTCAATGCAAAGAATATTTTAGAATGTTTTTGGACCTCGCCCCTGTGCTTAGCCAAACCTCCTGGTGCGCTTGTGCCAAGGAGATAGGTGATTTCTCCTTCAAGACAAAATCCAAAACAAAACTTCAGCATCCTCACTGCTGTAGCCATCCGCAGGGGTCTCTTGTACAGAAGTAATCAGTTGCCAAGCCTCTGAAGAGTGTAATGTTGAAAGAAATTATTTCTTTGTAATTCTAGTATCAAACAGGGATCATAGTGTGTGCTGTGCATGAGTAAAAATTGAAACTATGTTTTTTTTATCACACTAGTAAGCTATGTTCAATGCTCATATTTTTCCTTACAGAGATATCAAAGAATTTTTTTTAAAGTATAAGATTTAATACTGTATGATAATGAAAGATTTCCAAACACCAATTATGGACACTTTCTGTATCAAAATTAATTGAGGAACTATATATATTTGCTTTGCATAGTTCTAATTTATAATATCTACTTTCCTTTTTTAAAAACTGCAGTGTTTTCCAGGGGTTGGTATGGTAGGAGTCCAAGGCAATGGTGCATTTTCAAACATTAACACAAGGCATGACAGCTAAAAATGAAGTATGGCAAGTCATCTTCTGCACCAGTTCTGGATTTCATGCTGCACAGCAAAAAAGCAGAGGCTTGGCTGGGACAGATGAACTTTTGGTTCCCCCCCTCTCAGATTTCTTTCTGTTATATATAATACTACGATACAACTGGTACCTTGACTTTGCTGGTGTCCTCTTTCCTTCCGACTCCCCTTTTATTGCATTCCTCTTAGGCATTTTAGTGTCAGCAGAAGGTAATGACTGTGACCCAGACTAAATGGGCAATTTCCACCAATCCACCCTTCCCACTGCAGTCCCCCCCCTTATGTCATTACTCCGAGCCAAGCTACAAGTGACGAATTACACTAGCCTGGCAAGTGAACAGACTCGTGTGTATTCCTCCCTGTTCACTTGCCATTCACTTGCTCTCCACTTGATCAAGTGGAGCACAAGTGAATGGCAACTGAACAGGGAGGAATATATGTGAGGAGCGCAAGTGAATGGCAAGTGAACAGGGAGGAATACACGCGAGTCTGTTCACTTGCCAGGCACGTGTAATTCGTCACTTGTAGCTTGGCTCTCAGGATCCCCTTTCCCCCAAGAATGGCATTGAATGGAGATCAGTAGGGTGCTGTGGAAGGAGAGAATCAGGACAGTTCCAATTTGCCATTCAAAAATTTGTGCTGGATCCAGCCCTATGATAGGAAGGTTGGAACAGCTCTTTGGTTAACATTCAGGAGGCGAGTTGTGATGTTTACTTTTACCTTTAGTTTTGGCTGGTTGGTATGGTGGACTCTGTTCCCTGACAGGTCTGATTGTTTTCACTTTTCTGTAGCTGAACTTATTTTTTATTTATGATCATGCATCACCTTGAGGGCCTGGAGGTAGAGTATAAATATTTAAATACCTAACAAATTATTTTAAACTGTAAACTGCCGTGAGTGCTCTGGCAATTTACATGTACTTGAGTTCATGCAGTCAGCCAAAATTAAATGGATAAACTCAGCTTTAAAACTCTATCCGAAAGAGCAGTTTAGTCTGGGTCACCTTCTGCTGCCACTGAAATGGCTAAGAGACAATGAAGACACCCCACCCCACCCCCAACTGGCCTGCTGGGACCTATTTCTATAGGCAGTTTCTGCATGTTGTTCCTGGATGAAGAGGAGAGGGTCCTGGGTTTTGTGAAAACGAGGAGTTTGGACTCCTGTCCTACCTGGATGCTAAAGCGTGAGGGTCTCTCTCCTAAAGGTCATCAGTACAAACCGATTAGTATTGTTGGAGCAGAGACTCTTCAACAGTTTTGTGTGACACGGAGACATCATTTCTGGCTGTGGCTCTGGAAGTGATGTCATAGGACTGGCGATATTCTAGGAATCCCCCAAACGCTCTAAGAATTTCCTAAAATGTGTACACTGTCAAACTGCTTGAGATTTTCTCAAACTCTGGTAATCATCTTCCTGGAAAAAAAGCGCAATAGAACATTTGAGTGAAAGCTGCATTCTTGAGGGAAAACTTTTCTAAAATGACTACTGGTAGTAAGCAAGGACATTGTAGCTCTGAGAGAAACTGTTGTTTTATGCATTTAAGTGACTAGTTGCTCTACATCAGTTCACACAGAAACCCGTCACACAGTAAGTGCATTCACTGCTAGGCCTTCACAAACGTTAATCCTAGATTTTTGAATAAGTCCTTGCCATCGTGTGACTAACTGAGCTCAAATCCTCGCACAATGCAGTACACTGAGAAGGAATAATGTGGACATGATTATAGTCACAAATATGCCAACGTGTCTTTGCCAGTTTCTTGTGAATTACTACAGCATGTGATTCAGTAAGCCTGCAAAGAATGTGTCCTTGGAAGCGCTGGTATTGTTTAGTGATGAATGCACATGACAATTTTTTAAAAAGTTTTTATAATTTTTCCCCCTTGGAAAAAGGGTTTTCTCATTTCATTAAGAGACCAGTAGAGGGAGGAAGTAGTCCTGCAACACATATATAATCATATTGCACCCAGTCTTAATGGAACCATTTTCATCGTTGTCCAAATAGAACACCAATATCTATTACTTACTTCTCTTGGGGAAAAGACTGACATCTCTCCCTGCTTATTAGAGACATTTGAGATCGCATGTTCTTTTCTGTTATTATCAAATGTCTTCTTAGAACTTAAATTGCCCCCATTCCCTTACAAGATCAGTGAGTTCTTAAAGAGGTTTTTGTTGCAAATATGAATATGATTTTAATTAGTTTTTCAGTACTTAATTACATGCTACCGAGGAGAGCAATAGTCTGCATGAATGTCACTGTACGAAATTGATAGTATAATAATGTGTATCTAATCTTCTACAATTACATATATGCCACAAAGTTCATTCACAGAATTATGACCATATTTGCAGTTCTAAAATCTTCAAAAACTCTTCAGCTTTTCTATTAATCCTTACAGATTTTCCATCCAAGGACAATCTGGTACCATTGTAGCCCCAGCTAAAATGCCAGTTATACTGGCATAATGAACTTAAAACTAGCAACACTAACATACATTTCCATGGCAACTTCACCATCACCCTCTGATCATGGCTTGAACATTGATGATACCCTCAGATTAGTCATGCACGGGAGGAACTAATCTATGCATGGGTACCATGCTGTCCCATTTAGAACTGCATCCTGAAGTCAAGTGGAGAGTAACATCAACATATCCAATTCTCGACATGGCCAAATTTCAGGATTCTTAAATCCAGAGACTGGAGCCATGAATAGACAAGACCAATCTTAACTACACAGCTAAACAATGCTCTAGGTTTGCAGAAAATTGTGAAATCTAAAAATATGTGCACTGAAGGGTTAAAACCTCCAAAATAATAGAAGCAGCATTTGTACTTTAAAAAATGAATGCCCTCTGCAGTAACCATTGTGGGGGTTGCTAGGCAACCATGTCAGTATTGCTAGCCTTCAATCCTTGATTTCTGTCAGTAAAACGCAGAGACGGGGCAGGGACCTTTTCAAGGTCGTTTTGGCATTTGATTTCCATTAGGGCTAGGGCTGGCAGCAACCACTGGGCAACTTGATGCCATGTGACTTGCATCTCTCACTCAGGACTGGTTGCTTACTACTGTTCAACAGCAGCCACCCCACAAAAAGCTAGTGTTGTGTAATTGTTAATGTTTCAGACTAAGATTTGGGAGACCCTGGTTCCAACCATCACTCTGTCATGGAAGCTCACCAGTGACCTTGGGCCAGTTACATTCACAGCATAAACTACCTCACAGGATTATTGTGAGGATAAAATGGAGGAGAGGAAAATTATGCAATCTGTTCTGGGTCCTAGGGTTGCCGGGTCCCTCTATCCTCCCCAGGAGGCAAATCCCTGGGAGTTTGCCTGCCACCAGCGGGCACCTAGGAACCCTACTGGGTTCTCATTGTTGTGATAAATGAATTAAATAAGTAATAAATATAGCTGAAGATGAGGGGAAGAAAAAATAGGTTAAAGGGTGGGAGAGAAGGAAGCAGGGAAATGTTGCCAAGAGGAGGGGAAAGAAAGTAGCATGGGAAGGGGCAGTACAGGGGAAATTGAAGCGCTGCTTGTAAATCATTGCAATCTCCTCACCATGCAACTGGGCCATAGTTTTCCCAGTGAGAGGCTCCCAGGGGGAAGAAGGATGGAAACCTGAAGACAGGGGATTAAGGTAAAGCTTGGATGGTTAATGGGTAGAAAGGAGAGAAGGAAGCAGGAAAAGGGGAGAGGCTGTGGGGGATTTCAGGGAAGGGAAAGAGGAAATAGTGGGGGAGGGGAAAATTAGATGCCCCCTGCAGGTCTTTGTTGAGCCCCTACTTGTCTCTTCTAATTCTCACAACCACACAGACACAGCTGAAATGGTTCATTCATTCATTCATTCATTCATTCATTGAGTGTGTAGTACACTCTTCCTGCAAGCAGGCTCCGAGTGGATCACATCGTTTTAAAGACATAAAACAGATAAAAACAGATAAAATCAGCAGCATAAAAAGTGCTCATTGTACAATCTTGTATACAATCCTTTGGGCCCACAAAGAGGTGTAGGCATAGACAATCAGCAGATAACACAATACAGACCAGGAAGGGGACACCCTCCCCCTGGTTAGGAGGCTGAATTGGAGATCCAGTTGCCTCAACCACCAAAGGCCTGGCGGAATATCTCTATCTTATAGGCCCTGCGGAACAACAGTAAGTCCCACTGTGCCCAAGTTGTCACAGACAGAGAATTCTACCAGGCTGCGGCCAAGACCAAAAAAGCCCGGGCCCAGGTTGAGGCAAGGGGGACCTCCTTGGGCCAGGGACCACCAGTAGATGTTTATCTGCTGAGCAGAGCAGCCTCCAGTGAATGTAGGTGAGAGACAGTCCCACAGGTATGTTGGTCCCAGTCTGCTAAGGGATTTAAAGGTCAAGACCAAAACTTTGAACCTGATCCAGAACTCCATTGGAAGCCAGTGCAGCTGGAGGAGGACAGGTGTCACATGCAACCAGAACAGAATTCCAGTCAGAATAAACGGCGCTGCATCAGCTGTACTTCTGAAGCAGGCCCAAGGACAGCCTAGCGTAGACTCAGTAGTCCAGTCTGGAGATGACCATTGCATGGATCACTGTCACCAGGTCATCACGGGTCAAAAAGTAGGCAGCAAGCTGCCTGATCTGGCAAATAGTAAAACGCTGATCTGGCAACTGCTGTGATGCGGGACTCCATTGATAAGGAGGCATCCAAGACAAATCCCCAATCCCGACAGCCCATGACCTAGGTACAGGACGTCTGTCTTCATTGTACTTCAGTCTGCTCTGCTTGGCCATCCAGTCACAGCCTACAAAGCTATCTATTTTTATGGAACAGCGTCAGTGTGTGCATGTGCACTTGTGTGTGCATGTACTGAAGTTTTAAAAGCAGGATAGATTAATAGGATTGCTACCTGTATGATTTAACAGAGCTCCTTGTCCGGGGTCTGAGGCACAGCCCCCGGCCTCAACAAGAGGAAGCAGGGGGAGGCAGCCAGGAGACAGCAGTCCTGCCACCTCAGCCAGCAGCCAGGGCCAGAACCTGCCTACACCAAAGGGGGAGGGCAGAGGCAGGAAGAATTGGGACCCAGCAGCAGCCCAAGCAGGGCCCTTACCTGCAAAGGGGGAGAAGCAGCCACAGCAACTCAGAGCCACGCCCCAGCATCCACCCCAGCTTGAAGATGGCAACCTGACTCAGGAGGTGCTCAGAAGCCAGCCCCTCCGGGTAGAGCTGCTGAGGGCACTCTGTGGGAAGAGCTGGGCAGCCAGCCAAGGGGCCGCAGCTGGGCCCACCTTCCCTAATCAGCTCAGCCAGAGAAGCCCAGTAGCCAGCCAACATGGTGCAGCTGTGGCTGATCCCGGCAGCCCAGCCAGCTACCCCTGCTGCAGCAGCTTGAGACAGCCCATGGCCACGCCAGGGCTAGAAGACAGCAGCCTGGCTCAGGAGTTGCTAGAAGCCAAGCCTCTACAGGGGGGGCTGCCACAGGCATTCTGCGGGAGGAGATGGGTAGCCCCACCCAGCATTGCCAAGCAGGCAGCACGGAAGCTGGCTAAGGCAGCTCCTCGTGAGCAAGGCCAGGCAAGCTCAGTAGCTCAGAGGCTGGCTGGGGCAGCCCCTCGTGAGCAAGGCCAAGGAGCCCTCAGCTGGGGATGGCTCACACTCAACCCCACCCTGCCAGCTAGGCAAAGGAGCCCAGAAGGGATTAGTGGTTGGAGGGAAACACCTGGGGGAACGCACAGCTGGGCCCGGTCAGGAGAGGGAACAAGCCTGGAAGGAGGGCGGGGTGGAGATAGGAAGCCCTATAAAGGGTGGCTGGGAAGAGCTCTGGGGTGGTGGGTGTGAGTGAGGAGTGATGATGTGGAATGAGAGCAGTAGGATGCAAGGGTGGAGGCTTGGAGGAGAGTTCTGGAAGGAGGAGATGGAGGACACAGAGGGTAAGCAGGCCAGGTTGAGCAGGCCAGCGAGTGGACTGAGAGGGAGTCTGGGTGAGGTATACCGCCCCTCCTTCCACAGAGCAGGGTCCTGCAGAGTCCCTGGCCCCCCTGTGACGTCAGGAGCAGACCGCCCAGTGCCACGCCCAGCGGCAGCCGCGGCAAGCCCTGACAAGTTGGTGGCCCGTACGGGGAAGGTCGTTCCAACGCAGGCGCCAGGCGAGGGGATGCACCCCAACGCCACGGTACAGCTCAGACCATGGCTAGAGGCACACCTGGACGAGATGTGGAGGAAGCTGGAGGCAACCTTCCAAGCAGCTCAAGTGAAGCTAGTGCAGGCGGTGGAGAACCAGATACAAGCCTGCACCCCTGCAGCCACCCCACCAGTGGTATGCGCATTTGCGTGGGAAATTAACCCACCAGCCGGCAAGGCGGTGCAGGGTCTGTGCGCCACCGTGAGAATAGGACGGCAGACCCTACAAGCCCTATTGGACTCAGGGAGCGCAGTATCAGCAATTCGTTCCCAACTCATCCCAGCTGACACCCCAGTGCACCGCTGGGTCTCAGTGACAGACGTGATGGGCCGCACCCAGCCGTACCCTATGGTCTGGATCACAGTGGAATACCTGGGAGCGCTCCGCCGCCTGGAAGTTGCCAAGGTAGCCCACTTACCACTCCCTATGCTGCTGGGGAGAGATGCCCCGGGGTTCTCCAGGCTACTTAGGGAGGCAGCCGAGGGACTGGCAAACCCACAGGTGGCCCCAGCGCTGCAAGTGGAGGAGGCTCCCGACCCAGACGAGGGTCCCTCTACCAGACCAGGGGCAGGCCCGCGGGCCAAGGACCCAGCGGGACCTCCGGCCGACCGCCCCTTCTGCGAGGCCCAAGGGGCAGATGAGTCCTTACAGCGCTTGCGGGAGACAGCAGCTCGTGCAGGATGAGCGGAGGTCCCAACGGCTTCCCCGCATTGAGAAGCAAGGAGGGGTGTGGGTCCGCCTAGCCCGTGCCCCAAACGGCCAGGGAGAGATCCGCCAGCTACTGGTGCCAGCCGCTTACCGGGCAGAAGTCCTCCGCACGGCCCATGAGCACGCTTGGGCCGGGCATCTGGGGCACCACAAGACCCTGAAGAAGATCCTCGAGCGGTTCTTCTGGCCCTCCGTGAACGCGGACGTGAAGGCCCACTGCCGCTCGTGCCCCACCTGTCAGCGGGTGGCAGCGCGGCGCCCACCGAAGGCCCCCCTCTCCCCGCTGCCCGTCATGGAGACGCCCTTCCAACGCATCGCGATGGACTTTATCGGCCCACTGCCACGCACGCCCCAGGGCCACCGCTTTGCCCTGGTGATCGTGGACTATGCTACACGATTCCCTGAGGTCATCCCGCTTAAGACGATGCAGACCCCGGGGATGATACGAGCCCTGTCCAAGCTTTTTGCCATGGTGGGACTGCCTGATGAAATCTTGACAGACCGGGGGGGGGGGCCGTTCCGGGCCAAAGCCATGCGTCAACTCTGCCAGAATTTGGGGATCCGGCAGGTATTCACCTCGGCATACCACCCTCAGACCGACGGTTTGGCAGAGCGTCTGAACCAGACCGTCAAGGAAGCCTTGAGGAAGATGACACGGGACAAGCCTCGACAGTGGGACCTATACATCGACCCCCTCATGTTCGCCCTTAGGGAGACCCCGCAGGCGTCCACCGGCTTTAGCCCCTTCGAACTGCTGTACGGGCGCAAGCCGCGGGGGATGCTCTCTCGGCTGGCGGAACGGTGGGGTCCCCGCACCAGCAGCCCTGCTCCCCCCATACCGGAGTACATGAGCCAGCTCCGTGAGCGGGTGCAGCAGTCCCAGGCCGAGGCCAACCACCAGCTGACCCACGCCCAGACAAAGCAGAAGGCGGCCTACGACCGGGGCACAAGGATGAGGACCTTCCAGGTCGGAGAGAAGGTCCTGGTACACCACTCGGTGTTCCCACGGGAGGAGGGGGACCCGTGGAGGGGCCCTTACCAAATTCGGAGGGTGCTGGGCCCTACCACCTATGAGCTGCAGTGCGGGCCAGGCCAACGCCAACGGAGAACCCTGCACGTGAACCTGCTCAAGCGGTGGCATGAGCGGCCAGAGGACGGGTGTGCCTTGGCTGAAGACCCCTTAGACCTCCCAGACAGCAAGCTGCCATGGACCGCTGACGCCCCGGAGTTCGAGGAGCCGAAGGTGGATCCACAACTCAACTCTGCACAGAAGGCCCAGCTACAGGCCCTGTGGAACCAAGTGCCCGGGGTCTTTTCAAGACGCCCTGGGGTCACGAACCTGGTGCACCATGCCATCCCCACCCAGCCGGGGCAATCTGCACGGGCAACCTGGCGACCCATCCCCCGGAAGCAGTGGGAGGCGGTGGATCGGGAGACGGAGGAAATGCTGCGCCTGGGGGTGATTGAACCGCCCCGAAGTGAATGGCGCAGCCCCATCGTGTTGGTGCCGAAGCCAGACGGGTCGACTCGGTTCTGCGTCGACTACCGCGAGCTGAACAAGGTGGCCAAGTTCGACGCGTACCCCATGCCCCGGGCGGATGTTCTGGTGGGGCAGTTGGGGCCCGCACGGTACCTATCCGCCCTCGACCTAACGAAAGGGTACTGGCAGGTGCCAGTTCGCCCCGAGGACAAGGAAAAGACAGCCTTTGCCACCCCCCGGGGCCTCTTCCAGTTCCGCCGCATGCCCTTCGGCCTCCATGGGGCAGCGGCTACCTTTCAGCGACTGGTGGACCAAGTCCTGGGAGACTGTCGGGACTTCGCAATGGCTTACATTGATGACATCGTCATCTTCAGTCCCGACTGGCCCACCCACCTGCAACATCTGGAGAGAGTCCTCACCGCGCTCCAGAAGGCGGGGCTGAAGGCCAACCCCAAGAAGAGCCACTTGGGGTTCCAAGAACTCAAGTACCTGGGGTTTGTCATAGGGGGTGGGCAGGTCCGCCCTCCCCCTGAGAAGGTGGCCTCCATCGGGGATGTCCCCCAGCCTCAGACCAAGCGTCAGCTCAGGCGGTTCCTGGGGCTCCTCGACTACTACGGGCGCTTCATTCCCCATTTTGCATCCCGCGCAGCCCCCCTGACAGACTGCCTGAGGAAGGGCAGCTCTAGTCGCCTCAGCTGGACGCCAGAGCGGACGGCTGCCTTCCAAGATTTACGCACCGCCCTGTCAGACACCACAAAGCTCTGGAACCCCGACTTTGAGAGGCCCTTCATCCTGGCAACTGACGCGTCGGCCTCGGGCCTCGGGGCGGTCTTGATGCAGGAGCGAGACGGGGAGAGGGTGCCCATCTTGTTCTTAAGCCGCAAGCTCCAGCCAGCAGAGCAGAAGTATGCCACCCTCAAGAGAGAAGCCCTCGCCATCAAGTGGGCCGTGGGGGCTTTGAGATATTATCTGGCCAATAACCCCTTTACGCTGGTGACGGATCATGCACCGCTCCAGTGGATGCACCGCATGAAGGAGCACAACCCCCGCGTCCTGAGGTGGTACCTGTCCCTGCTGCCATACCGATTTGCCATCACCTACCGTTGGGGGGCCAACCACATGGACGCAGACTTTATGTCGAGACTCTTCGAGCCAGACCCCCCGGAGGTGGCATCCAGGCTAAGGGGGGAGGTGTGTCCGGGGTCTGAGGCACAGCCCCCGGCCTCAACAAGAGGAAGCAGGGGGAGGCAGCCAGGAGACAGCAGTCCTGCCACCTCAGCCAGCAGCCAGGGCCAGAACCTGCCTACACCAAAGGGGGAGGGCAGAGGCAGGAAGAATTGGGACCCAGCAGCAGCCCAAGCAGGGCCCTTACCTGCAAAGGGGGAGAAGCAGCCACAGCAACTCAGAGCCACGCCCCAGCATCCACCCCAGCTTGAAGATGGCAACCTGACTCAGGAGGTGCTCAGAAGCCAGCCCCTCCGGGTAGAGCTGCTGAGGGCACTCTGTGGGAAGAGCTGGGCAGCCAGCCAAGGGGCCGCAGCTGGGCCCACCTTCCCTAATCAGCTCAGCCAGAGAAGCCCAGTAGCCAGCCAACATGGTGCAGCTGTGGCTGATCCCGGCAGCCCAGCCAGCTACCCCTGCTGCAGCAGCTTGAGACAGCCCATGGCCACGCCAGGGCTAGAAGACAGCAGCCTGGCTCAGGAGTTGCTAGAAGCCAAGCCTCTACAGGGGGGGCTGCCACAGGCATTCTGCGGGAGGAGATGGGTAGCCCCACCCAGCATTGCCAAGCAGGCAGCACGGAAGCTGGCTAAGGCAGCTCCTCGTGAGCAAGGCCAGGCAAGCTCAGTAGCTCAGAGGCTGGCTGGGGCAGCCCCTCGTGAGCAAGGCCAAGGAGCCCTCAGCTGGGGATGGCTCACACTCAACCCCACCCTGCCAGCTAGGCAAAGGAGCCCAGAAGGGATTAGTGGTTGGAGGGAAACACCTGGGGGAACGCACAGCTGGGCCCGGTCAGGAGAGGGAACAAGCCTGGAAGGAGGGCGGGGTGGAGATAGGAAGCCCTATAAAGGGTGGCTGGGAAGAGCTCTGGGGTGGTGGGTGTGAGTGAGGAGTGATGATGTGGAATGAGAGCAGTAGGATGCAAGGGTGGAGGCTTGGAGGAGAGTTCTGGAAGGAGGAGATGGAGGACACAGAGGGTAAGCAGGCCAGGTTGAGCAGGCCAGCGAGTGGACTGAGAGGGAGTCTGGGTGAGGTATACCGCCCCTCCTTCCACAGAGCAGGGTCCTGCAGAGTCCCTGGCCCCCCTGTGACGTCAGGAGCAGACCGCCCAGTGCCACGCCCAGCGGCAGCCGCGGCAAGCCCTGATACTCCTGTCTTTTGAAAGCTGCATGGTAAATGGTGAGGTAACATGCACAGCTTTCCTGATACCTGTTTCTAGGGTTGCCAGCCATGGGATGGAAAATTCCTGGAGATATGGGGTGGTTTGGGTTTGGGGAGGGGCCTCAGCAGGATATAATGCTATACAGTCTACTCTCCAAAGCAGCCATTTTCTCCAGGGGAACTAATCTCTGTCATCTGGAGATCTGTTGTAATACCAGGAGATCTCCAGCTACTCCCTGAAGGTTGGCAACCCTACCTGCTTCTCTTCACTTGCCATAGGATTATCCTTCAAACATCTTGTAATGAGTATATCCTTTTAGAACATGAAGGTAGCAATTCCATAGAGGAAATTGTTTAATTAAGGCACTTATATGCCACTGTTCTCTCTACAGGGACCCAAAGTGGCTCACAGAAAAGTACCAAATACAATCAGTCAGTTTCAATCAGTAATATAATACTTTGGAATGGAAAATTCCCTGGCCTCTGACCTGTTACAGCGTTGTCTAAAATGACCCAACAGATACTGGCAATAACAATTATTTTTTCTGCTAAGGTGCTAAGTAGTGACTGGAGTGCAAGTACTTAAGAAAGACTGTGCTGCCCCCTAGGTAGGTGCTTTTCTAGTTCCTATTATTCAGTCTCTCTACACAAGGCACCTCAGCGCATGTTCGTCAAGTGTAGGGAGACACAATGTTAGCTGGGAAACATAGTTTAAAAAGACAGAGCCAGCCAAGCTCACTCCTCAGAGGGTTAGTTAATTTCATCTTCTCCTCTCCCTAAGGCTCTGTCAATTTCACCTCTCCAGTCTAAAACTGTGTGGGAATGCAACCAGAGGGCAGCGAGGAATGGAAGTGGGCTGGAGCTGCCTTCTAGAGCTGGGCTTGGACCTGGAGAGGTTATAATAGACTGAAGTTTCCCTTCTAGCATTTCACAGCCCCTTCACATAGCTCCAGTGTACCAAAGCCTTTGCCCTGCCGCCAGCTCTGTCTTTTTAAACTACCTTTCCTGGCTAACATTGCATGTCCTGACAAGTGTTCTTCACATGTCAGATGTCTCATGTAGAGAGACTCGCAGCCTCAAAGCCAGCTATTCTCCTGTTATTTTCATTGGTACCTATTTGTAAAAAAACAATTATGCTGCTTCTCCTGAAACCTGGCTTAAAAATAAAAATAATAAAAAACCCAAATACTAAAAAATATTAATTAAAACACAGCATTAAAAAACTAATAGGAGCTTGTGTGCATTTGGTGGTTAGGGGCCAACTGAATTTCCCTTTCGGCACAGAACACATTTCTATATTCTTTCTGTGGCTGAATAAAGGAGAATTATTTAGCCAATATACAGCTTTCCTGTAGTGTGTGTTTGGAAGGGAGGAGGAAACATGGGAGATACGTGAGAAGCGTACTTTGTGATATGGATTTTCCTTATGGTGATTACCAGTGTGGGATGCAGTTTGTTATCACTGCAGTCCCCACATGGAGCTCTAGTCACCATGAGGCCAGAGCGATGTTGTCTTTGTACGTGGACTGTTATCTGGAATATTGGTTCCCTCTCTTGGGCTTATACATGGTATGCATAAATCCCCAACACAAGTGTATCTTCAGGATGTAAGTATATTCAACTGAAATCCGACCCTTAGATTCCTTGTCAGCATAATCTGAAGACAGGATGGTGCTGCAAACATAAGTAGTAATTTTCTGTAGTTATCATTTTTGTGAAATGGCATTCCTAGGAACCAGTTTGTTTGGTCATGTTCCCATTGATCGACAATATATTTCTTCCAATAAAACCCACTTTATATAGCTTATACCTAATACTCTGGGCTTCCTGATTTGTGTTATACTCTAAGCTTTTTAATGGTATAATCAGTATCCCGTAAGATAGTCGTTAACTTTTATGTGATGCTGCTTAACATTAGCAATGGTCATTTGGAAAAAATATTTTGCATTTCCTTTTTTTCCTGGCCATTTCTACTACCATCACCTGGTCACCACTTTTATCAGAGCTTTTGTTTTCTATATGAGTATGTAAAATCCATCTGTAAATCAGTTTTTAAGATCTCTTTTTGGATGCTTCATGGGATTTTGTCATCCCATGAAGACTTTTTCTTCAGTTTGCTCATGTAAAGAATTCTGTATCAGGGTGGGTATCATATAGCAGGTAAGAGTGTGAGCTGGGAACCAGGAAGTCCCTACTTAAAATCTCACATCAACTCTATTTTTAAAAAAGTACTTGTCTTTTGGGAAGCCAGCTGTTAGCCGTCCTGTCTCTGCAAAAAGAGGATGGAAATACTTGCATACATTACTGCGCTTTTGTAAGAATTACTGAGATCAGGCATGTGAAACACTTTGAGCACTCTGAATTGCTATACAAGTGCAAAAGATTATACATTTGTTAACCTACTACAATCCTTATCATTGTTCAGAATTAGTAGAAATAGTTATATTTCATTCGGTAGCAGAGTTACCCAGTCAGAAGCGTTCTCCCCCATGTGCAGTGATTAATCTTCAGGCAATTGAATTGCAGAAAAGATATTGAGATAGATTCCATATCTTGGAGGAGAAAGAAAAAGTCCTAGTCAAAGCATTACTTGCTCTACACCATGGCCAACTAACTCAGCACTGAGGCTGCATGTGGGTGTATGGACAAGCCTTCATGGTAAGAGCTCTGAAAAATACATCCTTCCCTGTTCAGAAGGCCATGTAAATAATAGAAAGCGCCAAGCTCCCCCCCCCCCTGTCTCCCTGCCAGAATGGTAAGGTGACCTGGCAAATCCATTCCTTTCTCATGCAACCAATAAAAGAAGCTGCTGCCTGGGGCTTTGTTGCTGTCAGAAAAAAGCTCCAAATTACTCATGTAATGCTGATATCTGAAAATTCCAAATGCAAATATTAACATACAAGACAGTTTTGTAAAACTAGGACAATCCTTGGAGACTCTGGATCTGTTAAATCAGTAAGATTATTTTTGCATCCATTGACAAGGACAACTCTTATCAATGCTAGTTGGGATTTCTGGAGTAAGTTAAATAGGTAAGCTCCCCCCTTATTAGAACAGAATGGATTGAATAGATTACACAAATGTGAGAAGAGAATTAGAGCAGTTCATGGCATATAAGCTCTCAGGGACATGCAACATGTCTTTGTGAGTGTTTGTATAGTGCCTAATGCAATGGAGCATTCATTCTAATTAAAGCTTCTGGGAGTTGCTGCAATAGACATTTCAAACAATATGGCAAGCAAACCTAAAGGCGTTACATTTTTTTAATATGGCTTGTCATCTAGCATTGCTACAAAGTAAGCAAGAGAGAATTCTTGCTCTGGAACCGTCAAAACTACACTGCTTCACACAGATTTTTTTTCCTCTACAGAAGCAAAGCAGACATGATAAAAGATTTACTATTTGTCTTGTCTCCTGGTAAAATCTAAAATTACTGAAAAATATTCGTGCCTTTGCCTTTGGAACAATCATTCAGATGTTTTAATAACTTTAAATGGAACAGTAGCAATCTAGACTAATGTAGCGTCTACTCATTGTTGGTTGACTGTAGGTAATACCAAACACTAAAGGGAAACTTGTGGTACATTAAAGACTACCACATTTACTGTAGCATAGCATAAACTTGTATGGGTTCTGATGAAGACGGCTCTAGCCCATAATGGATTAGGTGACAGAAAATCTGTTAAACTTTAATTCATATTAATACCAGATTCTACCATAGAGATCCAGTAGTTTGGTAACTATAATATGGAAACGTAATAGTATACTAGTGAACCCAAGAGCCCCATGGCATAGAGTGGTAAGCTGCAGTACTGCAGCCCAAGCTCTGCTCACGACCGGAGTTCGATCCTGGCGGAAGCTGGGTTCAGGTAGCCAGCTCAAGGTTGACTCAACTTTCCATCCTTCTGAGGTTGGTAAAATGACTACCCAGTTTCCTGGGAGTAAAGGTGTAGATGACTGGGGAAGGCAATGGCAAACCACCCCATAACAAATAGTCTGCCAAGAAAATGTCGTGAGGTGATGTCCCCCCTTGGGCCAGTAATGACTCGGTGCTTGCACACCGAGTAAAGGACTACCTTAACCTTAATAGTGAGCCCAGTCACCAGGGCTCTGTTTTGTTTAATGCTGTGTGAGGTTCTGCTTAGTGACTTTTATCACAAGTAAGTAAAAGCAATGTGATGGGACTTGGTCATGGCTAATATGTCCCATTGGTTTAATTGCCCTTGGGGGTGGTTTCACACATCACTTGATAACCCAGCACACGAATAACTGATGTACGAAGGGACTCCATTGCAAAGCACTTCATTGGCAATGACACTGGGCAGTATGAAAGTTCTGTCTCATTAGATCGGTGATGGCTCATTCACTTATTCAAGTCATTGTTGGACAATGCTGTAATTGTGTTGAATAAGTATTTGAAAAACAGCTGTGTGTCACATGGCACTTTTGCTGGACTGAATTTGTCATTTTCTTCTCTGAAATCAAATGTTGATATTTTGCCAAACTCTCCTCTTTTCACTTTTCTCAGGGTCTCAGATTCCACACAATTCATGATATTCTTTTCCCACAATGCAACGCATTCTCCATCTGTTCTTCTCTGCTTATTATCAGATAAGAATAAAATCTAAAATAGGCTTCTTGTTCAGCCTTCTGTAACTTAAAGGTATTGTTACCATATGCCAATGACTTTTTAGACAGCATTTATATCACAGGAGCTGAAATCTCTCATGATTTCCAGTCTGTAGTCTTTGAAAGCTTTGGAAACCCTCTCAAAACACACCCATCTAGTTGCCTGGATGTCTTTATGGTCTGTGGAAGAATGCCTCAATGGTCTCCTCTGTCTGCAGTTTGTTCTTAGGGACAGGCTTGTCCTATTTTCTGTTGTTTTGTATGTTTATTAATTCTACATAGTCATTCAAAGAAATAACATTTACAACACTGGCAATTAATATACAATTTACTTTTAACCTTTCACTCAATGTGATCCATCACAGACATTTGCTTTCCAATATTAGACTTAATTAATGTTTGTAAAACTGAAAGAGAGATGTGAAGGTGCCATGGAATTGCAAGCTAGTATATTAAGTTCACTGTAGAAAATGTGGTTGAACCATGAAAGTACGTTATTTTTAATTGACCGGATGTGTTGCAAGCAATGAAGGAGTCCTCTCCTAATCTGGTTTTTAAAAACCTGTTTTTAATCAGCTGTGTGCAGATTAAAAAGCATGTATATCAAGGGACACATTTTATCCAGCTGATATACATATATGTAGTATATATTATAACATATCTGGTTTTTAGAAATTGAAGTGATCCTACAGTGACTTAGTTTTGAGGTAGTCAGCCTGTGTGTTGCTAACAAGTAATTATCAAACACCCAGATCCAAGCAGTGAGGCAATTGCAGGCCCACCTGAGCTTTGAAGTTCAGAGTACAGTTGCCTGGAAAATTCTTGGAGATCTGGGGGTGGTGCCTGTAGAGTGAGGAATCTGGGGAGGGGTTTCATCTAGAATTTATGGCATACCATACAGTCTGCCCTCTGAAACTGCCATTTTCTTCAGGACTACAGATCTATGTAGTCAGGAGATCAGTTGTAATTCTAGAAGAACTCCAGGCCCTACCTGGAGGCTAGCAACTCTAGTTCAGAGAAAGAAGATACTTCTTCATTGTCAATGTTTTATCATGCAACTGAATACAATTTAAGTTCAAAATAAGGTTTATTGCGGAACTTGAAGGCATAACAATTGTTGCATCACTCAGTAAACCAGACTAGCATGAAAGGCTTTAAAACTGAATTAGTTAAATTTGTGGAGGATAAGTCTATTAGTGACATTGGTCCATAATAGCTACATGGAATTTCTAGGTTTAGAGGCAACGTACTTCTGAATAGACATGGGCACGAACAGAAAAAAACCCGAACAAGACAAGACAGCCCGGAAAACCCCCAACAACCATCGTTCTCCGGCCGTGAAAGCCTTCGACAATACATGGTGTTCATTGTTCGTTGCCATCCACGAACAATAAACAACGAACATGACCTGTTCACGAACATGTTCGTTGTTCGTGGGGGCCAGCAGGCTCTCCTCCAGCCATCAAGATCCCTACCACACCACTCCCAGAAACCCTACCTAAGCAGGCAGCAGGAAATGTACCAATAATAAATAATAGCTTGGCCCAGAGCCTGGCAGCAGCCCTGGAACTTGAAGAGGTAGATCCCTATCTCACCACACACAAAGAAATTTCAAGCTCCAAAGCACTCTCCCTGTCTCTCTCTCAAAATGCCAACAGCAACTGTCTCCCCCTCATTGTCTGCAAAACCAGAGCTGGGAGTCCCCCTCCCCCCTGCTCTTTGCTTCCTTGTAACAAATTTGGAGCTCCACACTTGAAAGGAAGACCTGCCTATCAAGCTAAATTGGGCTTAGATTGGGGTTTCCACGGCAACAGCAGGAGTTCAGACAGAGTTCAGGCAGTCCCTGCCTCTGGTTGCCAAGGGAATTGATTGCAGGTGCCAGATCATCTGGCTTAACGAACAGCAACAAACAGC
This sequence comes from Eublepharis macularius, assembly GCF_028583425.1. Taxonomy (NCBI): domain Eukaryota; kingdom Metazoa; phylum Chordata; class Lepidosauria; order Squamata; family Eublepharidae; genus Eublepharis; species Eublepharis macularius. The sequence goes on from NC_072800.1 coordinate 31,740,461, forward strand.
AACAAACAAGGCTTGCAACGACCACCAGTTTGTTTAGAATGGGGCCTTACAAACAGCTTGTTCGCGAACAGCTGATTGGGCTGTTCGTGTATTGCTGTTCATGCCCATATCTACTTCTGAATACTCAGTGCTGGAGGAGAAAACAGCATGTGAAAGCTGTTGCCTTCCTGCTCTGTTCCTGGCCTTTATGGAAGCCGCTGCTGGAAAGAGGATGCTGACCTAGATAAAATTTGGTCTGATCCAGCTGATTTTTGGTTGCTGCTCTACCTGTAGCCTGCTGGAATTAACTACCTAAAGTATAATACAAGCTAAAATAAAGTTACATGACAACTTTCAAAAACTTTTCTGAAAACGAAGCTATCCATTTTCAGAAAAATTCTAAGCATGGTAGATGGTATGACTCATCTGTACTTGAAATTACAAATTGGGCCACAGCTTCATTCTGAAAGGATGGCATTCTCAGCACACATTAACTGGAACCTCTGGCAATCTTTCCCAAAAGACTGATCATAAGGCTCCATTACTCAATGAGTATCCACATTATTGGTAATATTGCCAGGAATAATACTCCTGAGGAAGCTTCATTTGTGCCAGGGAAATAGGGAAGAAGTCTTGGAACAAATGAAGATGGTGCCTTCCAGGTTCGATGTATCTTCCAGATAGGTCTGAATTTCCTTTCTTAAAAACTACTCGCTGCCCTAAGTATTTTATGAAGCTGACCCCATAGCTCTGACTCTCATGTTGAGTATTGCCTCCCTTATGTATTATTTTATTATGGTTTATTATCCATATTATACAGCACCATGAGGAAGTGTGGCATTGATAAGTAAACATTCTGATACCTGCCCTGAGGAGTTTTCAATTTAAATGAAGCTGATGGGTTGTAGGTTCAGGGTGGAGAAAAGTAATTAAGTTCTGGAATCCACTGCCAGTGAACATAATGATGGCCAATAGCAAGATGGTTTTGAAAAGAAACTAGACAGATTCACGGAGGATAGGTCTGCCAGTGGCTTGGCTACTATGCATGATGACTAAAGGGGAACCTTCAGTCCAGTGGTAGTAAACCTCTGAATGCCAGTGCCAGGATGTCTGAGGGCCAAGCTACAAGTGACGAATGACACTTGAACGGCAAGTGGATTGAGTGGAGCGCAAGTGAACAGGGAGAAATACACTTGCCGTTCAAGTGTAATTCGTCACTTGTAGCTTCGCCCTTAGTTTGTTGGCCCTCAGGGCAGCTGATTGTTCCTTGGTCTGATCCAGCAAGGCTCTTCTTATATTCATATGGAGGGATAAGGAAAACACAAGGGTTACAACATAAACAAGGGCAGTTACAGATATTTGTGCTTTGTTTCATCCACAGGTAACCCTGAAGGGGCTAGGACAAAGGGCTTCGCAGACAAGTTGAGTACAGAGGATAAATTTGAAGAAAGAGAACTAATACTATGATGATCAGCAAGAGGATTCTAGTCATGGGGGAAACAAAGGAGATTATGAGGAGACATTTAAGACTGCAAGAGGGTAAATTATCACAAAAAGCTATGACAAACAGGTCATGACAGGTTGTGACAAAAAGACAAAGTTTCTAGATACAGCAAATTAATGTACTATAGAAGTTAGTTGTGGAGCTGACAGCAGGGGTGGGTGGGTGGTAATCGGTGACTTTTTCTTCAGTGGCACCTAAAATATGATCAGAGACCTTAGTGATGAACATTTGGCATATTTAACATCTATGGCAATTTCTATATACTCCAATTTAATTTCAAAAGAGGAAACCTCTGAAATGAGGGCATCAGTTAAAGAGGGTAAGAAGTCTTTTCAGAATATGTGGAGAGAATGTGAAATCACTATAATAGGAACGTAGATAAAATGTGCGCTACCGTTCAGGAAAAGTATCAAAAATGCAAGAGGAGAAGAGTCAAACAATCTGTGAAAGACAAGAATTAGGGAAGAATTAAATTTGATGTCTAGTTCCATTATTCTGTTTTCTCTTGCAGAATGGAGCCACAGACCCTGGAACACTGGAGCAGGGGGAAAAGCCTTCTGAACACATTCTCTTCTTAGGTTTTTCTGCTGACATGACCCCCCTCCCTGGCCACTTTTATTGCCACTGGGTAAAAGATTTGGGTACTTGTAAATTTTATACAGATCTTTGATAGAGCCATTATTTGGGGTGATCAGTAATAATAAAAACAATAGTTGTGCTAATAGTGCCCTACTCAGAGCGGTGAACAAAGTCAGTGTTATTATTATCCCCACAATACTGCTGGGGAGCTGGGACTGAGAGGAGTGGCTTAACCAAGGCCACCTACTGAGCTCATGGCAGTAGTGGGATTCTAGCCAGCAGAGTGCTGATTCGCATCCCAACCACTTAACTACTATGCTACAACAGCTACAGGGGAACTTATGAACCTCCCCCGCACTTCAATGTTAAGAGTGATTGAAGCACTTTCCCTACAACGGAAAGCTAAATTTGAGGGTTCTTTTTACAGTAACTGGGCACGGGGGCGGAGGGGGGACCTGACAATGGCACATAATAATGGGTATTAGCCCTAATGACTAAATGTAATTTCCATGTTCAGAGATAGTATGCTGAGGGGGTGGGCAATCATTGAGGAGAAGAGGGGTTTTTTTTTGTTTACTTCCTCTACTTATTTGGCTTGTCTGTGATGCAGACAGGATGCTAAATTCACCCTTGGGCTGATTCAAAGCCCTTCTTAAGAGTACATCAAGGAGACAAACACTGCAGAAGAATCATATCTGTCCATCAAGTGCTTTACCATATGATATCACATAGTGAACAGAAGTGACTATTTATACTAAAATTGGATTGGGGAAATTTCAGGTCCCTGCTACATGTAATATAGTGCTGTAAATAGTGTCTGAATTTTTGGGCTGGGACATTAAATATTTTAAACTCTTTAAATATTTATATGTATGACTGTTGCATCACCATGTACCTAGTGATGCAGCAAATTAATGTTGGCTTTTGTTTTTTCCGTTGTAGTAATGCCAGTAGGTACCGCTGTTTATTACAAGGTAGTTTTATGAATGGCAACTGCTATAACTCTTTTGAGTTGTAAAATCAAAGATCAACTTGGAAGAATGAGTTTACATTGCACTGAATTTCCCATCCACCCCAGTGACTTGTCAGACTTTACCAACAGTGCTGTTCTTCTTTCAATTATATTCCAAATTGATCTGTAAGCCACAATATTGACAAATTGAGAAAGAATTCTGAGGAGACTTAGGAAGATCTAAGAGACCTGGAAGGAAAGTCATTTTGGGGGTGTAGGTACAGTTAGGATAAAGAGAAAAAGGAGGGAAAATGTAAAAGTTATCAGATATTCAAAAAGGATATCAAAACGGAGAACAATCGTCTTCCTGCCAATAAGGCAGGAAACAGTAAATCTAAATCACAGGAAAGCAGAATTAGGTTGACTGTCAGGATAAACTTCTAGACTAAGGAGGCCATGCTATAAAAGGTTTAGTGTTACAAATAACTCTGATGCCAGTGCAAATGGCAGATACGCTGGCACCTAGGTATAGTGGTGCCATAGAGGCACTGTGCTAATCCATGTTCCTGTGTAGAAATGGGGATGAGTGCCCTGGGAGGAGGGGGGCCAGGGCTGCCAGGTCTCACACCAACCTCTGGCCCCCACTGCCGCTCATCTGGCTGGCGGGAGGGGGGAGGCCTCCAGGAACATGGGAGGCAGGCTGCCAGGCATGCATGTGAAGTATGCACCCTTGCATCTCCCAGTGAACATCATTCTTGGCATGACCCGGAGGTGGCAGGTCATGCCAAGGATGGTTTTTAAAGAATTGGCTCCTGTTGGGGTGGGAACCCACAGTGATTATGTCATTGGGCCCCCACCCCATTTTAGAGAGGGGGGACCTGGCACTTAGTCAGTATCCTAAGCCTTTCCAGGCCACTTCCAGCAATAACCGTGGCATAGGTTAAAACATTCCCAGGAGAGTGAAAACATTGTGTCCCTCCAGCCACCCAAGCTATAGTTTAATTTTGTGTTGGCAGCAGGAGCACGCATGCATAAAGAGAAGCCTCCTGGTAAGTACTGGCTCCTCCCCTTCCACGGGGAGGGTTTAGGAACCTGGTAACCCTAGGGGTGTCATCAACATGCCACTCTGTGATTGGTGGGTTGCTGTTGATTCCCATGCAATGGCTATGCTCTCAGTCCCATGAAGCTGCATTTTTTTTTGTACATATCTTCTCTCTGCTGGGAATGCACAGGATACTGATTAACTATGCCAATGCTGCACTAGCATCAGTAAGGCATAGGTTGCCAGCTCCATGTTGGGAAATTCCTGGATATTTGGGGGGGGGGGTGGAGCCTGGAGATGGGGTTTGGGGAGGGAAGGGACCTCAGTGGGGTATAATCAGAGTCCACACATTCCAAAGAAGCCCTTTTCTCCAGAGGAATTGATCTATGTGGCCTGTAGATCTGTTGTAATTCCTGGAAATCGCCAGCCACCACCTAGAAGTTGGCAACCTTAGCTGGCCATCTGAAACTCATGGTAGGAAGTATTTCTTAATGCATAGGAGTGTTGAAAAGGCTTTATGAAACTTCCAAAATTCTAGCTTTCAGCATCTGAAATACTAGTACATTCTGCTGTAACAAGAATTGGTAGGATTTGCCCATCACTAGCGACTATGTAGTTAGCAAACTGCAGGAGAAGAGGAACAGGCTCCCCACACCAAGTCCCCTGCTGTTGTCATGGGGCAGTCTTACTCAACAGGTGCATTTTAAAAAAATAATAATCCCCCCCCTAGAATACCATATCAAGTGAAGATCATTGTGTGAGTGCAGTCTCCAGCCTGCTTACAACCATTTGAATTATACCATACCACAGGGCTTTTTCCCAGCTGGAACGGAGTTCTGGCACCTCTTGAAAATGGTCACGTGGCTGGTGGCCCCGCCCCCTGATCTCCAGACAGAGGAGAGTTTAGATTACCCTCTGTGGTGCGGAGGGCAATCTAAACTCTCCTCTGTCTGGAGATGAGCGGGCAGGGCCACCGGCCATGTGACCATTTTTGCCAAGGTCGGTTTAAACTTTAAAAAACTCCCCCTTGTTCCAGCTGACCCAAAATGACATCATTGTGTGGTCCTGAGTTCCACCACCTCTTTTCCCAGAAAAAAAGCTCTGCCACACAATACGAGGTAAAATTGGTCTAGGTTTTTTTTAAAAAAAAATTCTAGATTAGAGTGGTTGCCAACACTAAAAACATTTTTCCTCCCTCCTTTCTCTTTTTGCGTTTTAGACAAGAGCATCAGGAGAATTTTAATATTGGTTTCTAAATGTGTGGGTGTGTTTGTTTTACATAGATATTGTACAATGACCACTGAGGAAGGCCTGAGGGCCGAAACATGTCTGATCGGTCTTTGTGTCGATCATCTGTATATTGAGAATGTTTTAGTTACTTTTAACATATGCATGTAACCTGTAATTTAGGCCTTATGTTTTTAACTACAAGCTTGTATACACTCATAATAAATACTTATTTGGAATACTTTTATTTTAATTTGTAACTTGACCTTGTATTTCCCCCAGCATTTCCATTGCTTTCTTACCCAGCAGCTACTTCTACCACTGACAGAAGGGCAGGGAAGTGAGGGGCCAAGGCACTCACTCCCTGTGCCTGGTTGGCATTTTTTGTAGTTTTTAATAAAGGAGGTGATATGTGATCTGATGGTAGAGATGGTATTTGAAAATACATCCAATATCGTGAAATGAAAATAGAATCCCTGCCTTGTTCATAAATCAATATTTCAGGTTTTTTTGCCATTGCTATAATAAAGCTCCAGAGTAACACTGTTCATTTGATCATGTCATTATCTGCGAATGATTAATGGTTGGATCATTTGCCACAGCAAATGAAACACACACAGACATTGCGTCATATGACCTGTCCAGATGCCATGGAAAACATGCAAGGTTCTAGATGCACCCCCCCCCGAGTGAAGAATCTCTGTGCCACTTTTATTGCCACTGAGAATGCACATTGATGACAGATCTTCTATAGGTGGGCTATTTCTGAGCACTTTTTCTTTTTTCCATCTGTTCCACTGCACAGGTGCTCTACAGGGACTCCGTATTGATATTTGTGAACATAGTTGTTGTGGCAGTTCACCTTACTTTTTAACATTTTCTTCAGGCATGCACTATAGCACCATAGAATTCTACTACACAGCAACATAGAAAAGTGACAATAGATCTCTATAGTGCTATAGCAATTATCATTTTTTTTAACAAGCCTCCCAGCAGCATGGTAGGAAATTGTGCCCATGAGGGGCTGATGGTGGGAAAATAGCACCTCTGTGGGCAGGATCTTTGCAGGGCATGAAATTGTTCCCTGTTCCTTCTAGATAACATGTGTGAATTGCATTCTTTCCCTAAGGATCAGGATAAAGCAGATTTAGGAAAGAGCATACTGAAGACAAAGAAAATGTCACATGGAAGCTTTAAAAAAGGCTCCAGTTCAGAAGCCAAGGTGGAGAAAATGTTCCATGTGGACGCAGCCTCTAAAAAGAGATCCTTGAAAAAATCTAGTACCTCTGGCTGAGGAGGCAAGAGAATCAAGAAATATGTATAGCAGAAAGATGCACGTTTTATTTATTTCTGATTCAACCGCATGAAGAAGCCAAAATATTTGGACTGAAGTTGATTTAATCCAATTTTAGTTATTGAGAATGAATAGAATTTTACTTACTGGTGTTAATTTAAATTCGTTATTCAGCATAACATCCTTGAATATTATAGTACTGTTTCCCAGTTAACTGTAATATTTGACAATCAAGTGGGACTAATCAATTATTAAATTTTAATGTACATTTTTGTAGAATGTTTCATTCTACAATGACATCAGACTCTCCCAACAACCTCCTTGCCTTTCCACTGTTGATGGTTCCAAATATGGAAAAAATATTCCCTATATCCTCTTCTCAGCTTAACAATGACTACAAAGAATAGAACATGCTGAGTAAAACTTGTTAATTGTTTCTATAAGGTGCAACAACTGAGAAAAGTATGGTTAGGTGGTTTTCTTTTTTCCTAAATCCAGTGGCCAGATGTAACACAGAATTTATTGTCCCTAGAAGATAACGTTTCTTTTTTGCTTCTGTCACAACCTTTTCCTGCTGGGGAACACTTGGCTATCTCATAAATCACATTGTGCATTCTACTGCTTCTGGTCTCCCCGCTTGCTAATAACGTAAAGTAAATGTAGTGAAGGAGAAGAGGGCTTTGGGACACAGGGGATAAGAGCTGATTCGCTGCTTATCTCCAGATACTATGCAGTTGGAGATAAGCAAGGGAAGAAGATAAAATTAAAGAAGCCCCAAATCATCTCTTTGGTTCTCCTCCACAAAATAACTATGTCACCTTCTGTTTGTTGCTTTTAATATATCTGCCTAGATATGAGCTGGTGTCCTAGAATACAACTGTCAAACAACTGAAGAAATTAAAAAATTTAACTTGCAACTGGTATATCAAGTCTAACTATATTCCAGTATTGCAAAGCTCCTCAACAAAAACAACGAAGAGGCTTGAGGTACTATAAAGACTTCACCTGCTGGCAGAAAACAGCCACAGAAGGGGACAGGCAAATCTCCCTGGGGAAAGAGTTCCAGAGTTTTGGTGCCAGTACTGAGAAGGCCGTCTCCCAGGTGCCAACCTCCTAATCTCAGAAGGTGGGGGCACTTGAAGCAGGAGCTATGAAGATGACCACCGCAGTTGGGTAGGTTCATAAAGGAGTAGGCAGTCCTTCAGGTATGTTAGTCTCAAGTGTCAGCACCAGCACCCTGAACTGTGCCCAGGAACAATTCGGAAGCCAGTGTAGATGAGCCAGGATTGCAATGATATGTTCTCTATAACCCTCTCCAGTCAGCATCCTGGCTGTAGCCAGGATTCTGTACCAATGGAAGCTTTCAAACACTTCAGAAAGACAGCCCCAAGTAGAGTGCATTGCAGTAATCTAATCTAGATGTAACCAGGGCAAGCACCACAGTGGCCAGATCTTTCCTGCTTAGGAAGTAGCTGTAGTGTAAGCAGTCAGCCCGGCCTTCACCAGTTGTACAGCAGTTTTCATATAGCTGCGAGTAATATTAAAAGTGTACAAGTCTCTGGAGTTTCTGCCGTTGCTACATCCCGCCCGGGAGAACCAGGCATGCAAGGAATGCTGCCCTGGAATGCAGAGTGATTGCCATTTGGATTTACTGCCATTCCAGCCCCACTGGTGCCCAGTGCAATAAAGGCCTCGCAGTCATCCCCACTTAGCACATTCCTTCCCCTCCTTCCATGATGAGATCTCCTGTCCTTGATTGAGGAGCTAATCAAATGACATTCATAAGTATAGACAGTTGTTCCTGGCACAATGTATCCCATCCCTAAAAACACTTAACCTAGCTCCAGTGTACTTCATCAGGAAAACTGTCCTTTTGTGCAGTGCTAGAACTAGTTTTGCATCTGTATTCACACACCCCAGCAACTGCCAATCAAAGTACTCAAGCCTTTTGTCCAGCCCAGGAACTAACGAAGGTAGTTGTGGGTTTTCCGGGCTGTATTGCCGTGGTCTTGGCATTGTAGTTCCTGACGTTTTGCCAGCAGCTGTGGCTGGCATCTTCAGAGGTGTAGCACCAAAAGACAGAGATCTCTCAGTGTCACAGTGTGGAAAAGATGTTGGCAGGTCATTTGTATCTACTCAGGAGGGGTGGGGTTGAGCTAAGTCATCCTGTAAGAGTTTCCCAGGGTGTGGAATGCTAATGGTGGGAGGCTTCACTGTATCCTGAGGAGGTTCTTTTGCATATGGATTGGTGCTTGATGTGCTAATCTTCTCTGCAGGGCTACTGTCGAGTATAGAGTGTTTTGTTAGCCTGGTGTTTTTCAGAACTGGAAACCATGCTCTGTTCATTCTTAAGGTTTCTTCTTTCCTGTTGAAGTTTTGCTTATGCTTGTGAATTTCAATGGCTTCCCTGTGCAGTCTGACAAAGTAGTTGGAAGTGTTGTCCAGTATTTTGGTGTCCTGGAATAAGATACTGTGCCCTGGTTGACGTCAGGAACTACAATGCCAAGACCACGGCAATACAGCCCAGAAAACCCACAACTACCATCGTTCTCCGGCCGTGAAAGCCTTCGACAATACACCAGGAACTAACCATTGGAGTCTTTGTCCTAACTGCTAGGAGGACTCTTCTCCACCTCAGGGCACATTTTACCTACAAAGGTAGACCTCTGGCTCCATTCAAATCGAACACATTTCCGGATCCACAAACGCTGTTCCCTTGAGGTTTGCTCTAAGTCTCTTGCCCTCTTGGCTGAGGATGCTGGACGTTTGAAGCTTCTCTCTCTCCCTCACCGCGGACTGGACCCCTTCTCCAGGATAGGTAGATGTACTTACTCCCTCTCGCTCTATTCCCAATCTCTGGCTACATTTCCTAGGAGACTCTGTGTGTGTGTAATTATTTCCCCCCAGTAATTAGTGTGTATGTGCATGAAGTTCTTGTGTTCAATAAAAGTTATTGTTTAATATTAAGCACTAGACTCGCTTGTTCTATTGTCGGAAGGGACCTGGTATACAAAGGTGACAGATCCCAGTTACCGCCTCTCGTATAACCGTCTTCATTGCTAGCTAATTCCCCCCATAAATCATATTTTGCAAGGAGACCACTTCTGGTAACAGTAGCTGGCTAACCAGTCAACGCTGGTTAAAAGGTACCCCTGGCCACAGCTGCCAGTGGCTTATCATTTTAATGTCAAGTTCAGATGCATTCAAGATAAACACTGTTAATGTAATTTCCAGGTGCTAATTTGGTTTAGCCCAGTACGGCGGAGTTAGTATCTGGAGCCACAGCTGAGAAAGAGGCTGGCTGCTGGGGAGCTTGATAACACTTTACACAATCTTATAACCATGAATAAGGTAATTGGAAACACGTTATATGTAAACAATAGTAACTAAAAGTAGTGTATATGTGTTATAATTAGTGGGTATCAGGACTTTTTTCTGGGAAAACAGGTGGTGGAACTTAGTGGGTTTCCCTGGGAGAAAATGGTCACATGGCTTGTGGACCCGCCCCCTGATCTCCAGACACAGAGGAGTTTCGATTGTCCTTTGCGCCGCTGGAGTGATGCTGAGGGCAATCTAAACTCCCCTCTGTCTGGAGATCAGGGGGCGGGGCCACCAGCCATGTGACCATTTTCAAGAGGTTCTGGAACTCCGTTCCACCACGTTCCAGATGAAAAAAAAGCCCTGGTGGGTATTATTATTGGAATTATATTATTCTGGCAGGGCTGTAATTCCCCAAAGAAGGGGGCAGAAGCTTGGGTTCCAGTTGCTTCAAATTGGAAGGATTGTGGCAAAGGACTCTGTTACTTGATGGGATCCAACAAGCTGAACTTGCTTACCTTCAGTGGTTTCAAGACAGTGTTGGCTGAAAGTTTCTGTTGCACTTGTGAATTTGGTTAAAGAAAAAAAATAGTTGTATTGTTCCAATTGTTAAAGCGTTTGGTGAAAAAAAATTCCTTAACTTATGTTGGGGTGAAAGTTTGCTTCCTAAATTAGCCCCATACAATAGCAATTATATTAACAATTCATAAACAGTAATAATAAGTTAGTAGCACAGTCTTTCTTGATTTGCTAATCTAGTTTAATGCCTGTAGTTTGTAAGAAGCAACCAGCCTCCTTCTTATCGTTACTCTGAGCAGAGCATGCTGTTCTTTTTAGCAAGCCACTCTTCCGAACCTCTCTCTAAAGATGTCGAAGGCAGCTTTCTCCTCTCCCTTATTTGTGAAAATTGGATCCTGCCAAGCGCTAGTAGTCGCCGCTGAATACTGACCTGCTGATAGTCAGCAATAATTTTGCAAATACCAAGGGATGAAAATGCTTATTGTGATTCCCAAGGCATTATTTCTACCATCAATAGTGTCATTTCTAAAATAAAAGGATCAGCAACCAGCGCAATAGCCTAACCCCATATAGCCAATGGGCCTTTGCCCCATTTGATTGTCTTTGCAGGTGACTTCTTGAGATGGGTTTTAGTACATTTTTTCTTTGGTATTTAAAATTGGATTGTGCACTGCTTTGAGCTTTTGAACAGGTTGGGCACTCAGTAAGTGTCCAAAGGTGATACATGGAAAGGATGGAGCTTGAAGAGGGGAGGAAGCTCAGTGTGGGTATAATTCATAGTTCACCTTCAAAAGCTGCCATTTCCTTCAGCAGAATTAACCTCTATAGTTTGGAGTTAAGATTTCCAACCTCCAGGTGCAATAATTATATCTGATATCCAGACTACAGAGATCAGTTTCCCTGCTGAGAATGGCTGCTTTGAAGGGTGGACTTTATGGCATTATACCCTATTGAGGTCCCTCCCCAAATCCCACCATCCCAGGCCCAGCTAGGATTGCCAGCTGCAGGTCAGGAAATTCCTGAAGATTTGAAGGGTGGGGCCTGGGGAAGGCAGAGTTTGGGGAGGGGAGGGACATTGGTGAGGTATAATGCGGTCAAGTATATCTTCTAAAGCAGTGATTTTCTCCAGGGGAACTCATCTCCATGGCCTAGAGGTCAGTTGTCATTCCAGAAAATCTTCAGCCACCACAGGGAGGCTGGCAACCCCCCCCCCCCCCGAATCTCCAGAAATGTCCCAACCCAGAGTCGGGGATCTTAAACTCACTTGTAAGAGAGGCAGTTTGGTGTAGTGGTTGAGTGTGGGACTCTAATCTGGAGAGCCGGGTTTGATTCCCCACTCCTCCACTTGAAGCCAGCTGGGTGACCTTGGGCTAGTCACAGCTCTCTGGAGCTCTCTTAGCCTCACCCACCTCACAGGGTGTTTTATTGTGGGGATAATAACATACTTTGTAAACTGCTCTGAGTGGGCATTAAGCTGTCCTGAAGGGCAGTATATAAATCGCATGTTATTATTGTAGGCAGGGGTCATTTCTTAGAAAAACAGCGGGAGGAACTCATTAGCATAACTCATTAACATATGCCATGCCCCTTGACTGCGTTCCAGCGCATCCCCCCTCGAAATGAGCCCTGATTGTAGGAGAATCTATGCCTTACCTGGGGGGGGGGGGTGACAACCCTAAGAAATGCAGTTCTCATAAATACAGGCAGGCTGACTCTTACCTGGAGCAAAGGCTCGGCTCAAACCTAAAAGCGAGACTAGATCCTTTGCACGGAAGCTCTTTTCTCTCACCCAGCTGTGCTTGCAACCCCTGCCAAGAGGACAGGAACGGCACTCTGCTCATGTCCCATTGCCCAGTCCTTCCTGTTCTACATCTCAGGGCATGCCAACCTATTTGTAACGCTCAAGGCGAGGAGGCGCCCTGGTTTCATTTAAACCCCACCCCTTCTTAAGGACACAGCGCGCGCCGGGCAGCGCCTGAAGGGCAGGCTGGCCAGCCGCTAAATGCCGCCCCCCCCCCACCCCGGCCTGGCTTTGCAAAGCTGCAGCGTGTGCGCCACTGGACAGGCGAGCGCGCGCCACGGCCTTCTATTTCTAGTGCGCGTGCGCGCTTGCTCCTCCAGCCTCCTGCCTTTTGGAAAAGCGGAGCGAGAGCCCTCGCGGCTTGCGCGAGAGATCCAAAGAGCGCGCGAGTGCCTGGGCTGGCGGCTTGTCCCTCGCCCAGCCCGCTCGGTTCCCTCAGGAGTCGCGGCTTGATCCTGATTGGGTGGTTGCAGTCCCAGCTAGGTGAGGGGCGACAGGCGCGGAAAGGGGACGGCAGGAGGAGCAGCAGCAGCCCGGGGCGCCGCCGCCGCCGCCCTCGCCTTGCTGGAGGTGGCTCGCTACGGAGGACCTGACCAGACCGAGGCGGTCGCGAGCTGGCTCCTCTCCCTGCAGCTGCCCGGAAGGGTCGCTCGCCTGGCCGGTCTCCTTTTGGGACACTTGCTGAAGCGCGGGAGGGCTCCGGTGGCCGGGCTCTCCGACTCCTCTGCGGTCCGGGGCGCCCGAGACGCCGCGGCAAAGGCTGGAGGTGGGCTTCTTCGCGAGTTGTTTGGCTGCCGGAGAATGCCCGCCGGCGCAGGCTGCCTTGCCGCTCCCTCTTCCTGCCGGGCGGGGAGGAGAGGCTCCGAAGGGCTCGCAGACCCGGCCGGCCAGCGCTGGGAGCGTGGCCGAAGGAATCGGGGCGGGAGCGGGGGGGCTGGCGAAGTTGCGCGCAGCTTCCATTTTGGTGCATCTCTCGCTCTGGCATGATTCGGAGTGCGAGTAATGACAGCTGCCCACCTCGGCGCTCGATGCGGTGCCTGCTGCAGGGGAGGGGGGACGGGCGTGTGTCGGAGGGGGGAGGCAAGGGCTCGCCGGCTTGCACGCGGCCGGGAATCCAGTAGCGCCCAAGAGACCAACTAGGCTCTAGGCGGTGAGCTGTCGTCAGAGCTCCCTTAGAAGGCTCCTTACCCTGGCGATCTAGTTGGTCTCTAAGGCGCTTCTGGACCCGAATCTTGCTCTTCTACCGCAGACCAGCACGGCCACCCATTGCTTTTTCGGAGCTCGAAGTGGCCCTTCCTGTCCCAGGTTTGGGGGCTAGGTCTGGCAGGGATCTCGCTAGCTTGAACACTGTGCTTGGAGGAAAAGTGGGATGGGATGCAGGAGAGAAGCCGCAGCTCATCTTTTCCCACTTCTTTGCCAGTGAGCGGTGTTTTGGCCTCAGTTCAGCACCTTTCCCTTCCCAGCCCTTGCAGGTAAATCTTCTGCCTGGTGTGCTGAATAACATCGAAACTTGCAGTAGAAATAACCAAGAAGGTAGATTTAGGGGAGAGAGAGATCTGAGAGCTGACCAGAGGAAGAAAGGAAGATGAGAGGTTAAAGACTGACAAAGAGAAAGGGTGGGGATTGCTTTGAAGATATTCAGCCCACTCTTAGGCATAGTAATATGAGATCAATAGGGTTACAAACTCTCGGGCATGGGAATGCAGCCTTATGCTAAAATCTCTTAGCCCTAAAGGTCATGGTTAAAACACATTACTTTAGATAATATATTGTGTCACTGGTTAGATATTGTATCTGTCCCCCCCCCCCTTCTTGCCTTTATGTGTGTTGTTGGCTCAGTCTGAGGTTTGCACATCTGTGTTTGTGTGCCATTGCTCTGAGCCAAAGATCAAATACTCCCGAGGGCATAGTAAAGTTGGTTTTGTGGCAGTATTTGACACCATTGAAAAGAAAGTAGGCTGTATAACACATTCAAAAATGACAAATCCTCCACACTTAAAGGCTGCTGTTTTATTTGTGAAAAAGCCCTTACCCCTGTCGAGTGCTGCTTGGTGCCATTGTGCCACTAATTTGATTTACTTACATGAAGGTGCTAATGAGTTTTATTTAGTCTGGATTCATGGCCTGATGCTTGGATAGCTTGGCAGTTTTACTGAAACATCCTTACCCAACTACAAATAATTGCTGTTACAATTTTTAAATTAAAAAGCAGCACAATATTTTCTTTTGTGTTAACGTCTTAAGGATTTTGGTAACTATAATGTACTGTGTCGCTGCATTATTTTGCTAGCAGATTATGAAAAAGTCACTCCTCAAAAGCTCTGGAGAAGCATGTGTTTCTATAACTTAAGGACAGCCAGTGCATTGTAATTATGGAAGAAATACCATCTGGTTGAAGTTAACTTGTCTTTGGCAAATTAATTAAAGAGAACAGAGTCTCTATGCTGAAGTGTATTTTTAAATTACTGTAAGCAAACTGGAACATAAAAGGAAGCAAAACACTTCAAAATGTGGCTGGCCTCTTAAGTGTATCCTAGGAAATATAATTGTGCCTGAGGCAATGGTATTTTTTTTTTTTAAAAAAATTTTTATTGGGTTAGAACATTTTTATTTTCACATTACAATCAATTTTCCCCTAATTTTTCGTTTCTAACCCCCTCCCTTTCCCCCCCTTTTGTTGACTTCCAACAGCTTTCCCACCCTCTGTCCCTTTTCCCTTACTTCTATTAAGTTCCTCTGTCTAAAACAGATATACATTCTCCATTATATTAAGCAGTACATCTATAACTCCTTTACTTATTATACACCCAAATTATACGTCTTTAGATAAACAATTTATCCCATTTTCCAGTTTTGAATATTTCTATATTAACCTATATATCATAAACCATAAAAATTTCCCACATTTAAATCAAACAATTTGATTTGTTCTCTATATATTACTCATTTCAACTTTTTATGGTAATTCTATATAACTCCTCACATAATCAATCAATTTAACTCTTCTATACATTCAGTTTGGTGTATATAAATCTTATCAAAGAAAGAAAACATTGTTAGTTACTCAATCCTCATATTTAAACCTTATCATTAATTATTCTCTATCAATGTTCTATCAGTTAACCTATACATGTTTATATATATATCAATCTATTAATCTTACTGCTTATAAATTCCCATTTCTCTTCCTCCCCCGGTAAAGTCACCCCTCTCTTTTATACTTTTATTATACTTCAGTAGTTCTCAAACTGCCACAGTTTTCCTCCCACCTCCCATTTCTTCTCCAGATATTGTTTCAGCTTCTCCCAGTCTGTGTTAAACTGCCCTGAGTCCAGATCTCTCAGTTTTCTTGTCATCTTATCCACCTGAGGCAATGGTATTGATGAATATCTTGTGTGTGCGTTTAAAACAAACCTGCGCTTCTTTCCCTTTCCAGACCGGTTGTCAGATTTGTAGTGGAGAAGCTAAGGACCCTTATTTCAACAGAAGCTCTTGATTGATAGCCTGATTCTGTTAATGTGGACTGCTTTTATTCCATTTATTTCAGTGCATGTGCTAAGCTCAAACATTTGGATGTGATGGCCGAATTTGTCATGCATTTGCTACACATCACTATTATTGTTCTGAAAATGCTCTGTTACATACTAGAAGAGCAATTAGGACTTGAAACCTAATAACCACTCTGAACATCTATTAAGTCTTAGCAAGTTTGCTCATTATTCTTAAGTTTCTGATTTCTCTGTGACCCCTTTCAAGCTTCAAAAGTACATGCTTGTTTAATTCAATAGGAACAGACAAACATAAAGTGGGAACAATTCATCTATATGTGCTTTCTGCTAATAACCTCTGTTTTCCTTTAAATGCCTGCCATTGGACCACAGTAAAGTCACTGAATTTGTTCTTGAATACCTAGATCCATCCAAAATGTTCAGATTTCCTGTAGGTCCTTACTAATGGTGAATATATCAAAGGAAAACCTAAGGAGAAAGCAGCAGTTAGTTTTGCTGACTTTAATGATGATTGTAATGCATACTTGACAGAGAGAGTTGCTCCCTGAGACATGTTTGCACAGATGGGAGCCATGCTGGAGATTGAGGTTCTTGGTGCATTGGCTTCCACTTCATACTGGATTGCCTGGAAATATGAACAGAACCATTCATTACAATATAGTGAAAATGGGGCAAAGGAAGCATTGCCCTTCTATCTACCTTTTATGCATCATTCCCCCTCATAAACCTTCAAGTAAATGATTTGATAACAACTAGTTAGTATAGACTTTGAGTAACTTGTGGTGATTAAATTTTGAAAGGTTCTCCTTCGTACAGTTATATGCAGAGAAGCTGTTTCCACACCCTAGCATTGTATAATGCTCTTTTAAGAATTTTTATTTATAAAGGGTGAAGAAGAACAGAATAGACGTGCATGACTGACATAGAAAAACTGGTATATTTAATACACTGTTGCTCAAAGAGCAGTGGAAACATGACTCCCAAATTTCTGCCAACAGCAAAATTTAAGCACATTCAAATGAGTAATTGCTGGTTATAAACCACAGCCTTTAAAACGGATGTCAGATTAGGGGTGGGAGGGAACACATTCAGGTTTGGAATATAGACTTGGAGGAAGAAATGTGCAGATATTGCACTGAGGCTAAGTGGGTGGCAGAAAATGAAGGCTGACAATGATAACTCTTTAAAGAGAAGAAAGGGGTTAGTTGCACAGATGGACTAATGGAGATAAGTCAGTTAGATATCAGACTAGAACTGGAAACAGCCAAGTTCAGATCCCTGGGATGATTTTAGACTAGTTAGTCCCTCTCTGCTCGGTTTGAGGTTAAAATAAGAGCTACGTATGCTGTTCTGAACTCCTTGGAGAAAGACTAAGCATAGGATTGATAAATGTAGGATATTTTCTAATTGTATTCCAACATTTTCAGTTTACCAAATGTTACACGTCATTAGTAAAAGTTGTTTCATGAATTCATGTGGCATAAATAGCTATGGGGAAAGTCCAAATGTCAGAGTAGAGCTTTGTGTGTGAAGGTCCCTCATTCATTCTCTTTAAAAGATCTTGGGGCTGGGAAAAGGACCCTGCCTGAAACTTTGAAGAGCTAGTAGGAAGTGCTGGATTATGTGGACCAATGATCTGACTTGGTATAAGATAACTTTATATATTCAATGAAATACAGGCTTTATACTGATTCTTGTGTTAATGTATTTGAATATTTAAATTTAAAAATGTAGTATTTGTTGTAGAGGATAATAGTATTACAGTGTCTGCTGCATAAAGGCTAGTTTACAGAAATAATTTTGGGGGGCTCTGGGCCCATGCTTGGGGTTTTAATGAACAATGAAGTGAAGCCTTCAAGCACAAATCCTTGGCTTCGTCTCACAAAGCCCCCACAAGAAAATCTGGGAATGTTATACACCAAATAATTGCAAGCTATGGCAATGCTTCCTTATTATGAAGATAGAAACTTATCCTCAGCAATAACAAAATTGCTTGCTTGAACTGACTTAAGACACTGCTAGTAGGAGCAATACTATCTTTCCTTTATCAAGGCTGCTACAATGAAGGTTACCAGGATGAATGCTCCTTCCATTGTTGGCTATGGCTAATAGCTAGCAGAAAATGTACTCGCTTTCTTTTAGGTGACCTAGATACCAAGCGCTTAATAGCATCCTAAAGACAAAGTATGACAGTAGAAAGCAAATGAACTGTTAAGCATTAAGGTGTTTCATTGAATCTGTTTACGTAAGACAGCTGACATGTTCTTCATGTGTTGAGAAATGCAATGTTAGCTGGGAACTGTAGTTCTGAAAGGCAGAGCTGACAGAGATTTCTCCGGAAGGGACGGATTCTGTCACAGCCCTCTGCTGCCTCTGGCGTGCTGGGCTATCTCCCCTTCCAGAGCTTTTACCTTGCCACTCTCACTGCTTAAAACTTTGAATTAAGTGAGTCTTGGCAGAGCAAAGGCTCCAGAAGACGAGATGCCAGAGGTAGCAGAGAGCTCTGAGAGAATCTTTCCCCTCCGGAGCGATCTCGGCTGGCTCTGTCTTTCAAAACTATGCTTCCCAGCTAACATTTTGTCTCCTGAAGCTTGATGAACACACACCTAGGCATCTCTTGTAGAGAGACTCATACTGCAATTCAGTTGCTTTTTTGGAAATTTTGAAACCATGGGGGGGAAAGGTGCATTTCTTGGGCAGGGGCATGCTTTGGGGAAAACTGAAATATATGCAATGCATTCTTATCAATCGTAATCCTGCTTTAATACTTAAAATGAAATGTATCATGCATTAATTAATTAGCACATTTAATTGTACTCTTGCAAGGGTATAAAAACCTTAGTTTTATTTGCATTCATTAAAAATATATGCAGTATGTTAGACATGGAGCAGTAAATATAAATGAAGGCTATCTAGATCTTTATTTAGACCTTGGCATTTTTTTCAGAAATAGAAAAAACCCTTGTATTTTTAGAGAGAAGATTCAGAATATAAACATTCTTATATAGTAAACTCTTGCCATTCAGGGGCAATTCATACCTAAGATTACCATGAATGGTGAAATCCACAAATACTACCAGTTGTTCTGATACTAGGAAGCAGACAAAACAAAAGTCTTCCCCTGGTGGTGGAAGACAATGAGAGGGAGGATCCTGTGGGACGGGAGGGAGGTCCCAAGAGGGCCCTTTCTCGAGTTGCCACCCATCAAGTGGGGGCAACTGAAGTAGGGCCTATGATGTGGAGCTGAGAAACATACTTTGTAAACTGCTCTGAGTGGGCAGTAAGTTGTCCTGAAGGGCGGTATATAAATCGACGATGATGATGATTATAACATTCAATTTGTATACCGCCCTTCAGGACAACTGAATGCCCACTCAAAGCGTTTTACAAAGTATGTCATTATTATTCCCACAACAATCACCCTGTGAGGTGGGTGGGGCTGAGAGAGATCTGGAAGAGCTGTGACTGACCCAAGGTCACCCAGCTGGCTTCAAGTGGAGGAGTGGGGAATCAAACCCGGTTCTCCAGATCAGAGTCCCATGCTCTTAACCACTACACCAATATAATATAATAATATAATATAAATAGTTAAATGTAGTCAATTTTATTTGTTCATTTTTTTACAAATATTATAAAAATGCATGAAATAATGGAACAAGCGTTAAGTTTTATTTCAGACTGGAGCTGTATCATTAGAGAATCCATTTAACAAGTGGGGGCGGCTATGGCTGAAATTTTTCAATATACTTGGGTATTTTGTAAAGGTCAACAGTTAATGAAATACATCACACTAAAGAGCACATACAAACAAGATCTGTTTAGCAATTGTCAGAGACTGATTCCATGCATTTTGTTTTCATTGTTCCTGCCCTCCAAAAGGGGGAACAATGATATTTCATTACCCTTATAGCCTTCTCCTTTGTTTAGTATGAGAACTTGTCTATTTGCTTGTTATGTAGAGAATGACTATATTCTTCGTATTTAGTATTTAACAGGGTAAATATCTTATGTGGAATGCTTCAATTTATGAATTGAAACTGGCTCCCAACTTCATCCCCAGAGGTTACACAGTTCCCTGTTGAGTGAATATTTTGTAAATAAGCCATAGGTAGAGTAAATAAACACTGAAGGGGTTCAGTTCCTCTTTTTCCTAGAGAGTTTACTTCAGCTTACCAGGTTTCACTGGAACCTGTTACTGCAACCAACAGGATCCTTACAAAGATTCGAGGTTGCTCTTTCAACACAGTCTTCTGTTCCCAGAACTTAAGTTTGACCTTTTGGGCCCCTAATGGGATGCTTATTTGATTTAATAAAACAAGCTTTCTTCCCTGTCCTGACCCCAAATCCTTCCTAAAAACCAAATAAAATCCTGGCTAAACTTGTCCAGAATCTCAAATCTCTATATGTGGAGAGCAGGGGGTTTCCCTCCCTTTTTAAAATGAGGCTTGCGCATGCCTCTCATCTAGTGGAGTTCCATGATTGGCTGACAAAGGCTTGGATTTGCGTGAGGCCAAAACCACAGGGATTGGTTCAGAGCCTTGGAAGGGGGGCTTTTGAGGGGGGTGCTTGAGACAGTGTGGAGGAATCCAACTGGTGCACTCAGAGCTACCTGCATTGCTTCCAATGTTTGTGGTTGAAATTTTGAATAAGAAAACATGCATATATTCAAGATCTGGTATATGCAAATAGAACATTTCATTTTTAAGGGAGACAGGTTTGTTTGTATCAAAACTGGAAAATACTTATGTTTATCTATGCAGATAAAATGGTGACCATACATATCGGATCATCATGGATAGTGCTTCTAGTAGATGTAGTTGGATATCCTAAATGTAATGAACGAAAAGGTCTTTTACTGTAATCACACTCAGTTGTTTAATTGGAAAACATTGCAATGAAATTTGTAAATCTGCTGAGTAGTTTAAAAATTTGATTGCGTAGTACTTCTGAAACTGATCAGGTTTTCTCAATCATATCAGTTTGTCTGATCATTAGTCACCGATATCAGAGCAATGCTATGACTTGCACATCATTGGCACATAAGCGAGTTGACAGATTTGTGCTGTAGTTTCTTGAGGGTACTCTTTTACTTTATTATCAAGGCCAGATGTTAATATAATGTTGAACAGGAGAAATAAGTTTAGCCAGCTTTCTAATGATAAAGTACAGCTGATGCAGTGGAAACAAGTTTTAACTTGTTAAATGCTATAAGAGCATTCAAGAAATATCCCTTCAGCTTCAGAATTATTATGCAGTAATATGTACAAGGACCAATAGCCGAGTTGTCGGTGAACACTGTAGTATTTTTCCTGGCATACGATTTTGGGGTGTGTCACTTCCTTTAGGTAGATGGCTGCGTCAAGAGACCAATGAATGATGAATGGCCAAGGATTGCACCTATCATCTTGGGATGACTTTTTGGGCTTGTTATCCTTATTTTATATTAGGAATAGACTTTGACAAAATAGGAATTCCAGTATGAATTGGCTAAGATTTGTTTTCCCATTATCTGTAGTAGGTTTTATCATGGATGACAGCAGGGAGGGGGATGACATTTATTGAGGTTTATCCATGGTTGTAGAGACACCATGCCTGGGAACTCTCAACCTGTTCAGATAGGCATATGGGATCTCTTTGCTATCCTAGCACCTCTCTATTGACTGAGCAGGTTCTGGCAGGCTGTTGCTACTGGAAACCAAGACCCAGATTGGCAAAGATCCTTTTGATAAATAAATCATTATGTAGGCCCCAGAAACCTAATTAAAGGATTCCATGTTTGGACCATTAGCAGAGTCTATCGTGTGGCATAGGAAGTGTAATTATAGGTGGTTGTGAGCTCGTTCTGCTGGCTAGTATGTGTGCAGGAATGAAAATAATAAAAGCATACACTTGGTTTATATTTAGGAAAGAAATAAGAATTCTTTATTGAAGGAACTCCATACTCTGATTGGAAAGTAGGAGAGATAGATCCTAACTACCTGTCTAGTCTAAGGATGGGCATGGATGGCAGGGCAAAGCCTGCATCTGTGCTGCCAAGATGGAGGGAGGAGAAGGAGAAGGGTGTTGCCTGGAACAAAGCCAGGAAGAGAAGGAGAGAGAGGGAGGAAGTCAGGAGGAGGAAATCCTGTGAATAGCAATCTGCATATTAAAGGACAGTCAGAGCAGTAAACAATAGTAAACAGAGTGCCCTGACTTCTCTATCTTTCTAACTCTTTGATTTGTTCCCCTCTGAAACCTGAGAAGAGGGACAACGCTGGATCCTCTTCCAACACCTTTTACACATGTGGGAGGGATCACTGAAAAGGAGTTGTCCCTTATTTGTGTGGGTGTGTGTGACTGGCAGGGAGTGTGACCATGTGACAGATGCAGAGAAGTTAGCCGTGTTAGTCTGTGGTAGCAAAATCAAAAAGAGTCCAGTAGCACCTTTAAGACTAACCAATTTTATTTTAGCATAAGCTTTCGAGAATCAAGTTCTCTTCGTCAGATGCCTGATACAGAGACTGGTCAAACACAGAAGAGCAAGAGAGGGAAGAGGCAATTAGGGGGGGAGGGGGAGGAAGCAATCAAAACATTCCTTTGCTAGTATATGTAAACATCTCCTTTTGGTGTGTGTATCAGTTGGCTTCAAAGGAGTTTGCCCTGTTAGTTTGTAGAAGCCAAACAGCTAGACCATCCAATTCCAATGCAGTATGGGCCTTCGGTAACCACAACTCTCCCTGCCAGATGCATCTGACAAAGAGATCTGTGGTTCCCGAAAGCCCACGCCAGGTACCACTGAGCTCCCCCAGACCCCACCTCTGTAAAGGAAATCTGTTACCTGTGGTAATGTGATAACCATTCATAGTCCCTATTCAGTCCCAGCTTGACAGAGTCAAATTTGCATATGAATTCCAGTTCAGCAGCCTCCCGTTGGATTTTGTTTTTGAAAGGTTTCTGTTGAACTGCAGTGACCTTTAAGTCTTTGATGGAATGTCCTGGTAGATTGAAGTGTTCTCCCACTGGTTTCTGGACGTTTCCATTTCTAATGTCAGATTTGTGTCCATTTATTCTTTTGCGTAGAGGTTGGCTGGTTTGTCCAATGTACAGAGCAGAAGGACATTGTTGGCACATGAGGGCATATATCAGATTGGAGGATGAGCAGCTGTAAGAGCCAGAGACAGTGTAGTTGATGCCATTGGGTCCTGTAATTGTATTCCCTGGGTAGATATAGGGGCAGAGCTGGCATCTGGGTCTGTTGCAGGGCCTGGTACCTGTGCTGGTGACTCTGCTGGCCGATTCATGGTTGTGAGTGAGAAGTCGTTTAAGGTTGGGGGGCTGTCTGTAGGCAAGGAAAGGTGACAGATGTGACAGATGGCGTCCTCTTTACACAAACACCCATTTGAATCTCCCAGTTGGGAGGGGGAATTGGATGCTCAGGTTTTGAACATTCTAAGTTAGTCTAGCTGTCCTTCTCTGTTTTATTTCTTTTATTAGTCTGCCCCCTAGTCCTATAACCTCTAGAATTTTGCCAGTAGAATAAAGCTTGTAATTGGTTTAAGAGAAAGTGATTATCTAGATACCTGCCTGTGTACTCAGTGGCTCATGTTACTGTAGCAGCCCTGATTTGGATGCACTTCCTGGCACCACGCTGGAGAGGGGGCAGGATCAGGAGGTGGTAGTGGCCTATTAAAGTGAAAGGCTATGAACCCTACTTAAGAGGGAGTTGAGGAACAGTGAAGGCTTCCTGTGAGGGCGTGTAGGTTCCTTCACCAAAAAGGCTTCCTCCCTAGCTTCTGAGCAGGGCTAGGCCTGAGCGAGGGTGATCTGTCGGGTGCAGGGGCAGAAAGGTCACAGGTTTGACCTGAGCAAACTATATTTTGCTGAGTCATCTGGAGGTAATTGACCTGCAGCACCTATATGCACCTACTATGGCGCATCTGCTTTCTTTCTGTGGCATTTCTTTGCACTAGTCTTATTTCCTTGTGATGGCTAGGATGGTTTTGCCTCATTTGCAAAAGGCTAGACTTTTATACCCTTTCAGCTCTAGGAATCTATGATGATTGTTGTTCATATATTTAGATGGCATTTGCATTAATAGAAAAGAGTATCAGCTGTAGAATGCAATTTCCCATTGTTCTCAATTATAACAGACATGTTAGGAGGACTTGCTGCCTTCGAACTGGCAACCTGAGATGAGCAATAATTGCTTCTTTTGCTATGGGTATCATGTTATTTTGTCTAAGAATGAAGTCTGTAGAATGCTGGGTTGTATCCACTGAGCTTTTCTGCTGATAGGAAAAAAAGGAGTACCCAAAAGGGCTATGTTGAGAATCATTGGATATGATCATGTGCAAAAGCCATGTGGGATGGTGCTGTAGTGTGGAGGGAAACTAGGCAGGCCTCAGGGAAAATCTGGCTGCATCCCACCCATTCCTTTTAGTTCCACTCTCCCCCATATCTACTGAAGTCGTTTACTTTTCCAGACTTGGGCTACTAGTAAATAGTTCTGGTCACCAGTGTCCAAGAATAATCATTTATTTAAATACCATACAAACTTCTAACTCCTCCCATCCCTCTGATCCCACACCAAACATTAAAAAGTCACGATAGATTCAGTTTTATTTCATAAATGGCCTTGATTAATGGGCTTTTCAGCCCAGACATGCCTCCAGTACTTGGTTCTTGGTATTCTCTATTTATGTTACCAGTTTATGGGACCTCTTGTTCTAACTGCTCTTCCCACCTGGCTCTGTCCTTTCCTCTCGTCTGGAAACACTGTTTTCGGTGTTGACTTTTGCTGGCCAACATCTTCAAGTTGCATTTTGGTTTGATCCAAGGAGGATTTTCATTTTTAGTCATTGTATGCCTCTTCCCTTGCTGAAAAGAAACCTGATTCTGTTTCTGCTATTTTTTGTCCCTCTTCCCCAATTTACAAATAATTAGAACCGCCCCCCCCCCATGTCAGACAGAATCCTACTCAGTCAGAGAATAGCCAGAGTCTTTCTTATAAATATAATTGTGTAGGGAAATTACATAATGTGGCAAAACAGAGATTGTTGCTTGGATTTTTTCTTAGTTTGTAGAATCATTTTTCTCTGTAGAAGTATTATTGAGTTGCTTGCTTTTTGTCTCTCATTTTTCCAGTGTGCATCTGCAATACCTGTCATTAATATATAGGTTGGTACTGAGATGAAGTTGTATGAATAGCATTGCATTAATATTTAACTGTTTAGTTTTCATTCAATTTGACTTTCATATATGAATGGAAAAAGAACAAAATAGAAAACTAGAAAGCATTGACAAAAAGGAGGGCAAACGTGTATTTTGCTTCGTAAAAGTGTGCAGGAGAGTTGCAGTTTAGATAAGATTATAGTGGTGATTGTAAGAGGCAAGTGGTCGATTTTAATTTATTTGTGTGTATAGCAAAAACGGGATGGAAAACTGCAGAAGAGGAGCCTTGGAAGTACTGGAAAAGAAGAAATTGGATAATATAGAAAAAATGAAAATTGATAGCTGAAACTATAAATTCTAAAATTGGATAGTTAACAGGAAAAATACAGTTACAGTGACTTGAAAAATCTATATATATTATTATGTGAAAACAACATGAACAGTAAAGTTAGTGCTACTGGTGCAAAACTGAGAGCGGAAGTGAAAGAAGTAAGGAAGTAAAACTTGGAAGGGAGGAGATTCAGGACTTTATAATAATAATAATAATAACATTCGATTTATATACCGCCCTTCAGGACAACTTAATGCCCACTCAGAGCGGTTTACAAAGTGTTATTATTACCCCACAACAATCACCCTGTGAGGTGGGTGGGGCTAAGAGAGCTCAAGAGAACTGTGACTCGCCCAAGGTCACCCAGCTGGCTTTGTGGAGGAGTGGGGAATCAAACCCGGCTCTCCAGATTAGAGTCCCGTGCTCTTAACCACTACACCAAACTGGCTCTTTGCCTCATACGATGAAATGTAGGCTTGGGAATGCTTCTTCTAGTTACTGCTTTGGGTAGAAATCCAATAGGAGAATGATTCTGACTGTGAGTTGGGAGCACGCTTATTTATTAACTCAATAAAGTTTATATTCCTCTTTTCTCTCTCAGACTATATCTAAGGCTGCTTACTACATAAATAATAAATAACAATAAAACAGTGTCATTAAAAACAGCAGAGTAATTAATCAGTTTTAAAAGCAGAAATAAAGGAGTGGATCATAGATATTCTAAAATCATCACACAAGCAAACACAGCAACCCATTTAGATATACAAGCATTTCAGTTATAGAAGCCAGAGTATAGCAGTATTTAACTTATAAAATGATTTGTGCTTAAATTTAAATAATTGACAGACAAAATTCTTTAATTGTAACCAGTCAAGCCTACAGCATCAACTTTCCCAACAACTATTTCTTTCAGCGATAATTATATCTGGGGAAATTCTGGAGCAAATGCAAGCAGAATAATGAATGTTATCAATTGCTTCACCAGAATAATTTCAAGTATAATATCTAGATCATCATTATAATTTTGATACTTATTTATGAAACAGAATGTTTTTTATGTGTTCATAATTTTCTGAAGGGCTTCCTAATACTACATATTTATATGGCAGTTTTAGTGTGAGAAGTATTTTAAAGCATGTGGGTGGAGCAATCCTAAACAGATGAACTCAGAAGCAAGTCCTATCTTATTCAGTGGGGCTTACTTCCAGGATAGCGTTCTTAGCTCTGCGGCTTCAGTACTCCAGTAGTTCTGTAAGGAAGACCACTGTTGTCTTAATATTGTAGATGATATGGTGCATGAAGTCACGAGATAGTAGCTTGCCAGTGTTTTATAGCTGATAGGTAAGATGTAAATGAATCAAGTTAGAGTACATATCTTATTCTCTTAACCACCATATTGCACAATTGCATGTGATAAGTGAGCTAACGAAAGTGTATGCTGTAATAAAATGATGGATTATATATGTTGTGTCTAGGCTAGGGTCCCCAAGTGGCATAGTTCGATATGAGCTACAAGTTGTCCTCAGTTCTTGCATGTGTGGTTCCAACAGTGCACATGGAGAAAGGAGTTTCCTCTCCTCTACCATTTTCATGACTTGAAGCTGTCTTAGGGATGCAGTTTGTTTATTATTTATTTGCTTCATTTTTACCCCATTTTTATCCCTAATAGGCACCCAAGGTGGATCACATAATTCCCCTTTCCTCCAGTTTATCCTCTTAACAACTCTGTGAGGTAGGCTGGCTGGGAGTCTGTAACTGGCCCAAGGTCACCCTGCAACCTTCCATGGCAACGCAGGGAATTGAGCCTGCGTCTTCCAGATTTTAGTCTGACTCTTTCACCACTACCCCACACTGGCAGTCGTGGTTCACTGGAGAAACCCACATGTTCTCTGTACTTCCTGTTTTTTACATTATATCAGCTAACTTCTGTTTTTAAAAGTTCCATTTAGGCTTACAAACCTTGGCTTGGAAAATTCCTGGAGATTTGGGGGTGGATCATAGGGAATGCAGGGGAGGGACCTCAACAGGATATAATAATCATAGAGCCCACCCTCCAAAGATGTCATTTCCTCAAGGAGAATTGATCTCTGTAGCCTAAAAATCGGCGGTAATTCTGGGAGAACTCAAGGAACCACCTGGAGGTGGCAGTTCTAGTGCCACTTTAAGCCTGATGATGCATACTTAAGCATTGAAAGCTGCACAAGTTCTGTAAACAATCACTGCTGTGTGAGTTCTTCTAACACCACAGAAGCAAAGAGAAGTTGTGATTATAAATTATATTTCCAATGATTAGGAAAAATTCCCATATACAATAGGTAGAATAAAAAGAAAGTCTTCCTTTAATTAGCCATCAGAATCCATTTCAGTTGTCAAAAAAAAAGTCTTGACAAGGCTTGATTTGTTATTTCTTGATTTTACTTCTGTGGTTTGGCACCTGAGATGGCATGTTAGGAATATAATCAAGGATAACACTCGCTAATCCCCTAATTTTTGATCCACTTCAATTAAAATAAAACTTCAAAGTGTTCTTTTCATGCTTATACAGACTCTGAAAAAGTTTTTTAAGGTTCTTGCTCTCCTGATAGTTTACTCTGAGCACCCCCTCCCAAACACTGGAATTTGCTGAACATCTGAAAGGATTATAATACCTTTAATTTTAAACGATATAGTTTTAGACTATTAATAAGCATTTTTGTTATAAACATTATCCTTGGAAGTGTGTAAGGCTGCATGTTTGTTGGCCATTCATTTTTCTTTCACTCTCATAGTTGCCAGCTCCAGGTTGGGAAACACCTGGAGATTTGGAGGGTAAGTAATTCAAAGCCCCAGGGAAATCAAAAAGAGTCCAGTAGCACCTTTAAGACTAACCAACTTTATTGTAGCATAAGCTTTCGAGAATCACAGTTCTCTTCGTCAGATGCATCTGACGAGGAGAACTGTGATTCTCGAAAGCGTATGCTACAATAAAGTTGGTTAGTCTTAAAGGTGCTACTGGACTCTTTTTGATTTTGCTACTACAGACTAACACGGCTAACTCCTCTGCATCTATGACCATGGAAAGCCCCAGGGAGACATTGTTATTGCTTACAAAAAGAGAAAAGATTTCCTATTTTTGGTGAGATGAACAGAATTCTTGGAGTTCATGGTCAGAAAGGGCTTCTGTTTCTTATTGATTGATTGATTGATTGATTGATTTGATTTGATTTATTAGATTTTTAGCCCACCCTCCCCGCAAGCAGGCTCAGGGCGGGTTACAATCATAAATAAATTTCAGTAGATAAAACCAATAAAATACATCTCAGTGCAAACATAGATTGGACCTACAGGAAGTGGCGGCTACTTCTGCTTTTTTGCTTTGAAGAAAATACTTCTTTACATGTAGCTTAATTTTAAAAAAGATATTCTATCTGATGTCTTTCATAAGAACCAAATATCACAGTCCTAATCAGAGTCACACCCTTTTAACTCCATTGAATTCAATGGGCTTAGAAGGGTGTAACTGCTTATGATTATACTGTTAATAAATGAAAAGAATATGGGTAGGATTCTATAAATCCTTTCTGCTAAACTGGATTCCATGACTTAGAAGTCATAAAGTCTTAACTGCTGGCAAAAGAGAAGCCCACACTATAGATTGAATACACTATGTATAAGAAATGTAGGTCCTTCTGCTTGTAATGTTTCTTCTACTGCCATTAATTTTCTAGTGTCATGGGGAAAAGGGATTAAATTCCTTTATTTGCTTTCACCATGCATAATTTTATAATTTTCTTTAAACTAAAAGGTCCTGAAGACTTTAGCTTGCCTCTGCAGAGGTGTCCAACTCCTTGGGTCATTTTGTTTGCCCTTACCTACACTTTTCCCAGCAGTATACAGTTATGTAAAGGCACCATGATACTTACCATTTTATTTTAATCATCTTCCCTTATAATCTCTAGCATGGAATTTACTGTTTTCACTGCCATTGTGCAACAAGTTGATGTTTTCATTGAATTATTCACCATGACCTCAAGATTTTTCTTCTGGCAATCAGTACTAGTTGAGTGAGCTGTTTTGTTTTTTGTGCTCATGTCACACTTACTTACCTTGATCTTCATTTTCCATTTCTTTGTCCTTTTACCTAATTTGCAGAAATCCTTTAGGAGCTCATTGCAGCCCGCTTGGTTTTCCATCATTCTGAATAATTTGGTGTCATTCACAAGCTTGGCCAACCGATATCTGACTCCAGATAATTTATTGGCAAGATAGATAGCACCAGGTCCCAGTATAAATGGTTGAGGTCCCGCTGCATTTTTCTCTTTCAAATCTTGTTTTTTGTCTACCTTTTGCTCCTTGTTCTTTGACAAGGTACTCGTCCAAAGGAGGACAGATTCTCTTATCCCATGACTGCCATTTACTCAGGCGTCTTGGGTAGCGGGCTTTATTGAAAGTTTTTTGGAATGTAAGTCTGTGTCTACCAAAACTCTTCTGTCCACATGCAGCTTAAGACTCTTAAATTTATTCATTTATTTAATATATATGTGTTCACTGTTTTCTTGTCAACCTTAGACTCAAGGGTAACAACAATAAATGTATTAAAATAACATTAAAATAGCTAGTGTAAAAACACTTCTCTTGTGCCCAGGCTCAAACTGTTCCAAAAGCTCACCAGAATTATTCTATTTTTATCGTTTTGTTGGGAAAAAGAAGGGAAGAAGTCCCCCTGACCTGTTCCCAGAGACTAATCCACTAATATGGAGCAACTACTGAAAATAGCCCAATCTGAGGCCATTTCCAAATGTTCTTTAAACAAAAGAAGCACAAACAATATACCTTGCTAGGAAGACTGAAACAGAGAGAGGCAGTCCCTCAGCTATGGGCTCCAGGTCATGAAGAGTTTTAAAGCACCTTGAATTGGTTCCATAAACAAATATGCTATTAGTGAAAAAAAAACTCACAATAGAAGTAATATGTTCCCAGCGGCTAGCCCCTGATAACAAAAGGGCTGCTGCATTTTGCGCAATCTGATCTTTTGGGATCATCTTCAAGGGTAGTCTCATGTAGAGCATTTTACAGTAATTTGGTCTCAAGGTTACTGAAGCATGAATCAGTATTGTCAGATTGGACATCTGCAAATAGGGAGTCAAGTGATGCTTGAAGAAAGAAGTTTTCTCTGTCATAGCCAGCAGCAGAAGACCAGAATCTGAGGTTTGAGTTCTTAATAGAGACTTCTACTTAAAGCTGCACTCCATGGATGGCAGAACCATCCCATTTAATGCAGTAGCCCGACCAGCACCAACATTTCTATGATAATTTAAAAACCTGGAGAAAAGCATAGCCTTGTTAATGAACAAGGTTCTGTTTGTTGCTTTCTCTCTTAAGCGGTTCTCTGTAGGAGTCCTGCCATGAATCGATTTCATGTGACCACTTCAGTAGGCAATCTTTTGGAAGTGTGGCTGTTTTTGTTAAATAGTGCATCCCCCCCCCCCCCCCGGGCTGGTCTGCTACTTATCTTGTTTGCTAAATTCCTTATGTAATCTGAGATTTAATAGAGAAGCTATAATATTTTCTTGAATCTTAAATGTTACATGTTACTGAGACAATGATGAAAACCCATTTGCACAAGATTTTGCACATAAAAATAGGCAGTGCTTTTTTCCTGTTAAGTTTATGAAAGGTAACTTTGATACTATACACACATTGATATTATACACATGCTGTTAGGATTTAACCAGCTGCTTATAGTGCTCCCAGGTGCTGGCTTTTAGAGGGGTGGGGAGAGGTCAGAAGTACCATTGGCTTTTGTCATTACCCATTAGTTGCTGCATCACTACTTACCTTGTTAGTTCATTTGAAGTAGTAGAGATCAACAACTGGGGATCATGTAGTTCCGTTTGAACTGTGGGAGTCTCAGCTTAGTGCAGTTGTCTTGTAGGCATCTGGTGAATGGCAGGGGTGGCAAGAAACCCTGACCTAACCAGTAATTGTCAAGGGGCAGTGGAGGATGAGGGCAGTCGGGGCTATGAAAGCACATGGTGGCTGGGGTCAGCAGTTTCCATATCACCAGTCAGCACCTCCACCAAGGGCTGCTAGTTATTCAGCAGCCACTAGTTTATTTATTTAGATATGTATACCTTGCTTTTCTTCCTAATGCAGACCCAAAGTAGCTCTTCCCTCCTCCATTTTGTCTTTACAACAACCACTTTGGCTATGCTGAGGGGGGGCGGTCCTTGGGAATGAATCTAGGGTGATTCAGGGGGAAATAGAACTGAAAGTTTAATATTCACTGCTGCATTACCACACTCTTGAAAAAGATCCTCTCGAAACAGGACTATAGCTAGCAGCTTGTAGAACATTTTTTGGTGTATTAAGGACTGTATCTATGGACTTGGCAAGCTGCTTCCAGGAGGCTGCTTTGGAGTGTACTTTCTGAATTTGCGGGTCACCCATTGAATGGTTGAGCTTCATCTGAAACAAGAAAGCAACAAGAAAGCTGTTGAAACACAAAGGCACTTACCTGTATGGACTTACCTGATCTTTAAGAGCCACCTGTTAGCATTGCAAGCACTTCCAGTTGAAGGTTTACAGCACAGTAAAAAGTT
The DNA here is from genome assembly GCF_028583425.1 of Eublepharis macularius. Classification (NCBI taxonomy): domain Eukaryota; kingdom Metazoa; phylum Chordata; class Lepidosauria; order Squamata; family Eublepharidae; genus Eublepharis; species Eublepharis macularius. Next base: position 31,772,247 of record NC_072800.1, read on the forward strand.
AAAGTGGGGTATACCATCCCTTTGAATATACTACATACTGTTTACATGAACGATATTAAGTCGTCTAGTGAAATACAGATTTGGATGTGAATTCTATTTGTATAAAGAATCATTGAATTATAAAAGGTTGTTTACATTGTATGTGTGTGTGTGTGTGTATATATATATATATATATATATATATACACACACACACACTATTTATTACTGTATTTATCAATTAGATAGCACCTTGTACTTTGTGGATTAATGAATGAATATTGTGGTTAAAAATTTAATTGGCACAGTACTTTAATTTACATTAATTGTACTTGCTTCTTGGAAGGTCTTTTGATCGTTGCTAGTTCTACCATTCCATGGTGCCCTTTGGTTTTGTCAGTGCCCCTGCAGAAAATGGCAGCTTTGGAGGGTGGACTCTATGGCATTATATCCTGTTGAGATCCCTCCTTGCATTCCCCAGGCTTCACCTCCAAATCTCCAGGAATTTCCTAACCCCAGAGCAGGCAACATTATTCTCGTCTGACACTCTGACTGCTGTGAACACTGCCCATATGTTGTACCATGCTAAATGAACTTCCCTTTTTCTTTACAACGACCTCCCAATATTTTCTGGTAGGGGTTGCTTTGTGGATCAAAGGGTGCAGCAGCCCTGCTCAAACCATTTAGTTCTGAGAAAGCAAAGAATATATTTTCTTTTAAAAGATGCATTTTCTTTTTTTAGTAATTAAGTTCTTATTTAGGTTCACATTCTGCATTTTGTTCCTTTTGGTGGTTTTAGGTACTATTTTTTAACTGGCTGCTCCAAAGATAGAAAAAACCATGGGGAGGAAGCTGGACCTATCTGGCTTGACTGACGATGAAGCTGAGCATGTCCTTCAGGTAGTTCAGCGAGATTTCACCCTCCGCAAAAAAGAAGAAGATAGACTGAGGTAAGACTGTTATGCCTGACAATGGAATGTAGATAAGAAAGCTGTTAATTCAGTGTGTTGTATTGTATACCACTGTGACTCAAGAGTATGAACTAATTGTTGGCATTTTTATTGATTTTTTTTTAAAAACATATTTTGAAAGAAACCCACAGCATGGTGCTGAGTAAATTTCATTGATCTGTTTTTAAGAGTATAATATTTTATAGTACTGTTTAACTCAGTCGTCGTGATTGAGTTCAGGGCTGGTTCAAGATATTTTGTCATTCCAAGCATGATATTTTGCCACCACTCCTTTCCCTGGTAAGTTTCTGAACAGCACAACATGAGTTTATGGAAAATAACTTAAGTGTTGTGTGGGATATTTTTTTCTTTTATTTTAAGGCACTTTAACATTAAATATATAATTCATTTCAAGGGATTATAGCTCTATGCTAGAATGCATTTTAATGGGTGTTGCAATTGCTCTCCTCTTTTGAAGTACCCCCAAATTCCTTTGTGTTTATAAAGAACAACAGATGTATTGTAGAATAAATAATTGCTGAATTATAATTGGTCATTAAATTTGATTGTATTAAGCAGAAGCAGAAACAATGCATTTCTCACCCACTGCAAGTGTTTAAATAGCTATATGTTCTGTTCTGCTAAAGATGAAACTTTGCTCTAGTGGAAAAGGTGTGTTCTACTGGAAGAAGGCTTTGCCGTTAGCAGAGCAGAACTTTTGGATCCAGCCTTTTGTTGTCGCCAATTATAGCTGTTGTCAGGGCTTTTTTTCTGGGAAAAGAGGTGGTGGAACTCAGTGGGTTGCCCTCAGAGAAAATGGTCACATGGCTGGTGGCCCCGCCCCCTGATCTCCAGACAGAGGGGAGTTGAGATTGCTCTCCACGCCGCTGAGCCATGTGACCATTTTCAAGAGGTTGCAGAACTCTGTTCCACCACATTCCAGCTGAAAAAAAGCCCTGGCTGTTGTGAATGGTCACATTGTGTTCATTGTACTTTTTTGTGCATTCTTTCCTCACACGTTCTTCTAGGAGGTGTAGAGTACATGGGCTCCTCCATCTTCCTGTAACTCCACCTCACCCAACTCTATGATGCATAGTAAATGGCACATGCTAGTGTGTATTCATCTTCTAATATGGTCTGTGCCACCAATATCCAGTCTATTGCCCCACAGCAGCAGCTATACAGGGGCCCTTCAACATTCTGGAAAACCTCCAGTTTAGTATTGATAGGAATTAGGGAAGGGCAGCAGGGTTCCATGGCAGAGAGAATGACTTCAAGCCACAACAGTTTCTCATTTTAGATACTAAACACTGCGCTGACATTTAAGCAATTGTTTGCTGTAGTAAAACTTTGCTGGCCTGTAAGAAAAGCTAGGGAGCTCACAGAAATATTGCAGAGGAGGGGTAGAAAAAAAAGAGAAAACAAGCACAGAATAAAAAGACACAAAATTAAGGTTTGATAGTTTGCACACTTTCTGGCAAGTAAGACCAACTCAACTCAGTGGATAGGTTGAGGCTGTGGTTGCTTGCATGTGACCCTAAGAACTGTTACGTTTAGTGGTTTTATCTATTGACCTTTAGTCTGGCTCTGGTGATTCTATGGCTTTGAAGATGAGAATAGATACTCTTTTTGATGTTAGGTCGAGCCCTCTTAAGAGATCTGTCTCTTGCAGAAAAAATAGAGTTCCAGTTGTTTGTTTACATTTACTTGTCTCTTTCTGTACTGACCATACAAAATAATAATGTAAATGCCACCTTGTTTTGAGTACTGAAGACTATCATTTAAAAAAAAGAGAAAAGAATTACTGTTAAGATTGGTATGCTTGTAAATTAACCCTTTGATTGACTGAGCGCTATTTGAATGGAAGTCAAGAATACCAGTGTATGAGTGGCAGTTTCTTTTTCATTTCATTATGGCATCATTATATTTGCAAGGAAGAAAGCAAAAGCTGCTTGCCCTATAGTCCTTAGTTGGTGGGGACAGCCCTAGAAGCATAGCAAAGCTTTTACGACTAGTCAGCTGCTGTAATTTGAAGCATTTCCATACTCCAAAGAATTGGCCTAGTTACTCTAACTTTTAAACTGGTCCCTTTAATATCAGTTTGATTTGCAAGCAATTATCAGGGGATATTGTTTAACTTCTTGCTATAAAAGTTTCAAATGCCCATTTCCTATCATTAAACCTCTATTAAAGGAATGGCACTTTCCTCCCATCTTCAGCTGGCAATCTTATCCTTACTCAGCACAACTACATTTAAAAGCTGACTTTCGTACTTTAATAGCTGGTGTTACTTTTATTATTTTTTTAAAGTGGAGATTGTAACTGACCCTGGTGTTCAAGGATAATAGCAAGAGAAAAAATGTTCTGTGATATGTTCTCATTTATAGAAACTTTGGCTAGTATTATTAAAAGTTTATTAAAGAAGTAACGAGTTATCAGTTAATTTCAGGGTTTCATAATATCTATTAACTTTTTTATGATTAAAAATTAGTCAGTTTCATTCTGATGCTAAAGTATTATCTTTGTTCTCGTAAAACGAATGCTTTAAAAGGACTTAAGCAATATTTGACTCATCGATGGACTAATATTTTTTAACTGGTCACGTGATTGAACAAGGGTCTCAGCTGCTCTTGTTGAGATATGGATTTGCAGGTACAATATCTTATGCACATTTTCACCTCTTTGTGATCTTATCCTTGAAAAATATGGGTGCATGGAGTGATTCACTTATGCTGTTTTTTTCCATTGAGCCGTTTTTACTCCCTTTCATGTCCAGCTGGAATATAATAGATACCAAATCTTTAGAGAGTTCCAATGCCTTGCAGAGTTGAGACTGCATGATTGCATTGTGACCCTAAAATGTTACCATACAGTCTTTGTAAAAATGTGGCTGTACCAATGCATGATTAGTTTAATACCCATGTGATTTAGCACTGAGAATAAAATCGGAGTATGTAGGTGTGAAGGTTGGGGCTTTAAAAGAGGTGGTATACTGTGTTTAACCACACTGGTCTCTACCGCAGCCTCCACCTGACGGGGCCTAAGTGGCTTCTGAAAGCAGGAGATGTGAGGCTTGAAGTAAGGTAGTAAAACCTTACTGTAGTAAAACTCAGGTGAGGCTTGAAGTAAGTGTGTGTGTGTGTGTGTGTGTGTTAATGACTGCTCTTAACTTTCTTGGATGGAATAAGGTTGTTCATTAAAGAATCTTGAAATGATACACAGGTAAAAAACAGCATTTGATGGACTCACAAAGTTACAACGCTTGAGTTAACAAATTAGGAGCGTAGAGAGCTGTTATCAGCCAAGCTCTGATTCCTGAGACGAATGCTTGGCCTTTCTGCAGCCATAGGTATCTCGTAGTATAAGCGTGAGTTCCTTCTGGAAATTCTGGTAACTTATCCTGCTACCCCTGAAAACCAAACTGTGAGACAGTACAGTCTAGTCTTTCAAGTGTTCACTGAAATTAGCCTGCTTTCTCTCAAAAGCCAGGCTTTTGAGACATACCAAGTCTCCTGAAAAGGAACTCTTGCTGCCCACTACTTTGAAGGCACATGCCCTATCTGACAAGATTTGCAGTTCTAGCCTGCTTGCTGTCAAATGAGGCCTTGAGACAGGATCCCTCTAGTCTTACTCACTGAAGGCTCAGACTCCTATCTGACAGTTGACAGTATAACAGGTTGCTCTCTCTCACTCTCCCACCCATCTGTCTCCTTCAGTCATGCATGGGCTGTGGTTGGCTGTTACATGCACTGCGCACACTCCAAACAGGCATACAGAGAATTGGTGACTGACAGAAAGGGGCAGGACCTTTGTCCATCTGTCACGGTAGTCACTTGCAGTTTATGAATCCCTTTTGTAAAATGTTTTGAAAACAACACTTTTCTCTTTGGCTGAATGTATGAATTTTCCAAAGAATGAAAAAAAAATACTGCCTTATTGTTCGCCTACAGAAGGAAGGCTGTAGCATTTTATTATTTTGGAGAAAGGAGCATATTTCTCATTGCATGTAAAATGCTAAATCCCTTTATAGCCTTTCATAAATTATTTCTAAAATAGTGTGAGAGTAGTGAGATTAAAAGAAATTGGTTAAAATCATGCAATTATTTGTTTCGATGAAGAAGCTTGTTAAATTTCCCATCAGCAGCATGGTATATGGTAGGGGATTTTTGATGGTGCTTGGGTTTTTTTATAAGGTAGTGGGTGAAGGGAGGGATAGAATATACATGGTGCATGAGAACTAGAGTGGGTCAGCAGCTTAAATGTGAAGCTTAGAGCAAGGAAACCTGACCAACTTTGGAACCTTATGCCAAAACCTACTGTGTGGGGTCATGGGACCCTCCGGTCCTGGACCAGTCCCCCACCCCCAAGGAGGAAGGGGGGGAGAATATGCCAGCCCGGCCAGCCTTACACTGTAAGGCTTAGCCAGGTCCATCCTTAGCTGCACTGGACCAGTAAGCCTGGGCACATCCTCTGCTGAGTGGGGCGAGGCTGGGCCAAGCCTACCCTTCACTACACCAGGTAGGGTGAGGCTGGATGCATCCCATGCTGGATGGGGCAAAGCTTGCCGAGCCTCTTCCTTGCTGGTTGATCCTATGCAGAGCTTGTTCCTTGCCAGATGAGAAAACCTAGGTACGGCAAGGCTGTGCCAATCCTGTCCCTTTCTGGGTGAGTAAGCCAAGGCTAGGAGCATCCCTCAACAGGTGGGACAAGGCCAAGCCTATCCTTCACCCTGCCAGATGAGTGAGTCCTAGCATCCCTTACCTTGTAGGCAAAGCTGGGTATATCCCTCACCACAATGAGTAGGGCAAGACTTGGGCAAGTGTGCCCTTTGCTGCACCTGGTGAAGTGATACCACCGGATGGAGTGATCCCAGATCAGGTGCCTCTTTCTCCATGTCTCATGGGACAATGGCTGATGGCCCTGGTGGTCGTGGGTGTCTCCCAGCAGGGCCATCTTCCCCCAGGGCTTTTTGTGGTGGTGTTGATGGCTAATCTGCCCCTGTGCTGGGTAATGGTGAAAGTAAAAGGGAGCATATATGCAACTCTGGACTACCTGGGTGGGTGAAAACGTAATAAATCTTATTAGTTTTAATTGAATGGTTGAGCTTTTAGTAGATCTGAACATTTGTATGATTAGGAACTGTGAAATGTTATGTTGGACAGTGGCAAATATTTTCCATTGATGTGAGTTTGTAAATTTCCTTATATACTCACTGTATAATTTTGGAAGAGTGATCACTGTTGATAAAGAAATAAGCAGTGCAGGGTAATGGAAATATATGTACTAGATGGTTACAAATATACCTGATCAGGATTAAAGTATATGCTGTAGAATTTTATATTAAATCCCTCTATAGAATATTAGAATTAGAGCATTTCTGTGTGACTATTCATCAAATAATCCCTTTTTGTTAATTTAGGAATTAAGAATGGCAAGAACCACATTTTTGGCACCTTCTTTACCCCCCCCCCCCAAGTTCTTCATGGGCATGTATTGTGAAAAAAAAAGAATCAAAGAAGGTTTTGTGTATGTGTTATCCTTGAAAGTAATACATTCTAAGCACCAACTGTACATGTAAAACATTTAAAGTTCTTCAAGTAGATAGGAGGGGACAAAATACATTTGACTGATTTTATTATTTTATTTACTTCCTTTAAATTCTGCTTTTCTCTCCAGTGGAGACCCAAAGCATTCTCCTCTCCTCTCCAAAACTACACTGTGAGGTAGGTTAGTTTGAGTGTGTGTGACTAGTCCAAGGATACACAGCAAGCTTCCATGGGTCTGCTAGATCCTAGTTGGACATTTTAACCACTACATCACACTGGCTTTTATGCAACATAAGGTTTTCATCCCTCAAAATCCCAGTTCTTGTAATCCTGACAAGATGGAAGCAATACTAGTGAGCGGAAGGCCTGACCCACGGCTTAAAGTGTCATCCCTTCTGGATGGAATTGTGTGGCCTTCGAAGGAACATGCCTGGTTTGGGAGTTACTTTTAGACCCAAGCCTACTGCTGGATAAGCAGGTGGCAGCTGTGGGCAGGAAGGCATTTTTTTAGCTTTGACTGATTAGCCAGCTGCGGCCTTTCCTGCTCAAAAAAGATCTGGCCATTGTGGTGTATGCCCTGGTTACATCTAGATTAGATTACTGCAGTGAACTTTGCATGGGGCTGCCCTTGAAAATTGTTCAGAAATTTCAGTTGATTCAGAAAACTGCTGCAAGGATGTTGATTGGAATGGGTCATATAAGAACCATATTACCCTGATTGTGGCCCATCTACCCTGGCTCTCAATCTGTTGAGGGGCACAATTCAAGGTGCTGGTGTTGACCTCTAAAGCTCTAAATGTTTTTGGACCAGCATACCTGAAGGACTACCTACTCCCTTATGAACCTCCCAGACTGCTATGGTCATCTTCTAACAGCCCTGCCTCAGATAATCCCAGGATGAGGCCCTTCAGGTGGCCATACAGAAGAGAGGTTCTTGTTCATGGCACCAAAACTTGAAACTCTCTTCCCAGAGAGACTTCCATCTTTCCTTATGTTGCTGTCTTCCGCCAGTCAGTAAAGAATTTTTTGTTTCTTTTGGCATTCCCTCAGTGATCCCTCCTTCCTGCTCTTATCTTTTAATTATTTTTTAGATTTTTGTGTGTTTTTGTAGCTTGTATTTTAGCATGGTTTTATAGCGCTTATTGTGTTGCTCTTAATCTGTTGGCTTCCTTGGTGACCCTGATGAAGGCAGAAAGTGGGGTATAAATGTTGTAAATAAAAATATAGATTAGGAAACAAAAGCAATGAAATGGCCTCCCCACATAGTAAAGCAGACTGTAGCTTAACTGGTTTGCTTTGTTTTGTACTTCAGGAGCAAATATTGTCTTGTACTGGATTACTGTCCAGCATCTAACATGCCACTACTGCTTATTGAAAATTAAATAGTAGTTAAATGTTTTCTATTTCAATTGACAAAACCTGTTTACAGAGCACAATCAATAGCTCTTTAATTTTAAACCACTGGTAAGTATTTGCTCTGCCACATTTTTTTCAAATAATGCAAAACCATTACAAAATCATCAATCTAAACTGGCAAAGAACATCTGTCATTGGCCTGCCTGTTGGTAATTGTGTTTGGTTAGTGGTTTACAACTGTGTCAAAAGAACAAAGCTTATTTTTGTAATAAAAATCCCTTTAGGGCTGTTCTGGCAGTTGCACGTAGTAGATGCTAACTTGGAAAAATTCTTTGACAGATTAGTAGTGATAATGACTGTTTCAGCTATTTGTAAGATCCCTGGAAGAGTGCTTGGGATATTGTCAACAGATCTGGAATATGCTTATTGAAATCTGTACTTATTGTTGTTAATCAATGTGGTATTTGACTTTGGAATTTAGATAGTGCATTTATACCATCAGTGAACTGACAGTTCCTCATATAATACTACAAGTGTTTCCTTGAAATTCTCCTGGTGGAAGTATTCCTCTGGCTCTGTGGTTGCAAAAGTGAGTCACTTGATAACATATATAAAACTCTTAGAGGCAGGTGGGTTTAATGGTTTTCAAAAAGTCTAGGTAAAAATGAGCTGTGCTCTCATAGTTTCATTTGGTAATCTAAACAGTGAGTTAACATTATGAATGTATTAACATCTTGGCGTTGGAGGGCAGGAAATGTTGATTTATACTTGAGCATCATAATTTAGTGCATAAATGTAGACCCAACAGTTAAGTAATGCATAAGGGTGTTCTCACAGAAACAACTCTCACTTTATTTAACTGCATTCTGGCACTAGTTTCTTGTTTGTTGATTATTTCTCCCCATTGTTTTCAAAGTAACAGGATAAGATGTATTGTCGAAGGCTTTCACGGCCGGAGAACGATGGTTGTTGTGGGTTTTCCGGGCTGTATTGCTGTGGTCTTGGCATTGTAGTTCCTGACGTTTCGCCAGCAGCTGTGGCTGTCATCTTCAGAGGTGTAGCACCAAAAGACAGAGATCTCTCAGTGTCACAGTGTGGAAAAGATGTTGGCAGGTCATTTATATCTACTTAGGAGGGGTGAGGTTGAGCTGAGTCATCCTGTAAGAGTTTCCCAGGGTGTGGAATGCTAATGGCGGGAGGCTTCACTGTATCCTGAGGAGGTTCTTTTGCATATGGATTGGTGCTTGATGTGCTAATCTTCTCTGCAGGGCTATTGTTGGGTATAGAGTGTTTTGTTTGCCTGGTGTTTTTCAGAACTGGAAACCATGCTCTGTTCATTCTTAAGGTTTCTTCTTTCCTGTTGAAGTTTTGCTTATGCTTGTGAATTTCAATGGCTTCCCTGTGCAGTCTGACGAAGTAGTTGGAAGTGTTGTCCAGTATTTTGGTGTCCTGGAATAAGATACTGTGCCCTGTTTGAGTTAGGCTATGTTCAGCCACTGCTGATTTTTCAGGTTGTCCAGGATAACAGGATAAGGCTCTGCCCCTGCTTTTGCAGAAATCTTACTGTTTTTCAGTAAGTCTGTTTCCTGTGTTATCATGTTTAGGAAATCATGCTGAGCAATAGAACATACAGCCTAGTGAGTGGAGTCATGATTGCAGTTCTCGTAGCTTATGCAGGGTTAAAATGCATTTGCATTTTGTGTCTTGTTCTTACTCAGGTGGTAAACCTGGGATGTACCTACGGAGGCTGGGTTGTCTGCTATGGCGAGCAGCCTCCTGCTCCTGCAGCCCTGGCCCCACTGCTGCTCAGCGTGGCAGCAAAAATGGGGAGGGATTTGGTCTTGCACAACACCACAATGTCACTTCTGAGTGAAGACCCTGAAGTGATGTCACCATGTCAAGCAATGCTCTAGGAATTTCCCCCAGTCTCTCTAGTATTTACTATAAAGATTTGGGGGATTCCTAGAACATCACTCAACACAACAATGTGACTTCTGTGATGCTGCCAAATCAAGTGATACTCCCTTCCCTATGTCCTGCTCCTAAGTCTCTCAGAATTGCTAGGTATGTGCCTGGCAACCCTACCTGTATCACTTCAGACTGCAGGTGGAGCATCACATGATTGAATGATCTTCCATGCAAAAACATTTTCGCACATCAGAGAGAGGTCATATTTTTAAAAAGGGTAAAAAAAACCCTGGCTGCACGTTTAAAGTTAGAATAGAAATATTTGAACAAGGAGGTTGTAAATCTGAGCTTCAGAGTTCATCAGATAAATTTGTTTTATACTTTGTTTGAAGCATTGCATGTCCACTACAACTATCACATTACTTCAGAAAAAAAGCAAAAATACTAGCTTTAATTTTTTTTGTTGTAAGGGGAGTTTGAATTAAGAATACACATTCTGATACACAACGTTGGGTTTGAGAAACGATACTGTGTTTGTACAACTGTGTTAAAGTTTGTGCTAAGGTCTTTTGAGTGAACCTGATATTAGTTTATGGGTCATCACCCAATCCACTAGACAAATTAAGAATCATTGCACGGTGTGCAAAATGTAGCATATTTTGAGATAACGAATAGCTTTAATGTAAAATCAATATTTAATTACAGACCTCTTATATTTAGAGTTTCGATTGAAGCCTTGCAGCAGGAATATTACTCACTTTTGTTGGTGGTTAGTACAGATGAGGTTGTGCATAGTTTTCTTTGGTTGAAACTCTGAAGACTTTTTTAGTGGATAAAATTCCATCACATATAGCAAGGATAAGCCCTCCAAGGGGGAGGCTCCAAGTTTCAGGTAGCTGATTTGGTAATACACTCATATATCCTGGTCTTGACCACATTTACTTTAGAAGTAGCACCTGAACAAGGACATATCTGGTAAACAGGGGAAGTACAATATGACTTTTAATGAAAAAATTGCAGATCTGCAAAAAATAGCTTCAGAGCTTGCAAGAATAGAGCATGCTCAGTCTCTCTCAATGTAGTCACTGCTCTTACATAGAGATATTTGTTAACAAAAATATACATAGGAGTAACATTGTCCAAAATCAGTAAGAAAATATTGGCAATTATGCTGCATAATAAAAGAAAAGCAAATAGTTAGGTTTCTGTTATTTCCTGGTTGCAGAACAGGATACACGCATCTGCTCAGGAAAGGTCAAATGGGTATAAGTGTGTTGGTAAGGAAACACAGGACTTCATGGAATTCTTATCATGCCTGAAAGACTTGGCAGCACCTCAGCTTATATTAAATAGTATTTCTGGTGATAGATGAGAACTATCACATTCTTAGTTTCTATAGCAATAGAGAGCTGTTCTTAGTGTTTTAAAAATCTTCAAGAAGGAAAATTATGGAAATTCTTTTTAATGCTAACCAAAGTTGTTGCAGAGCTTTTATTCACATTGTAAATCTCCAGGCAAAATTGCGTATTAGAACTGCAGAATCTCTAGATCTTTTTTTTCAGATGTTTGTCTGGTTTTTAAGAGTTTAATAACATGGATGAACAACTCCATCAGCTGTGTATTGGATTTTTGAGTCCAAAATCCTAAACCAATCCTGTACTGGCATCCTTTGTTCAACCATTTCATTTCCTTCCCAGACATGTTCTCCAGCAATCCAAGTATATTTTTGACATAGTGCAGAGTCAAAAATGCATTGAAATATATTACCAGAGAATAGCAAAATACCAGAAAGGCTTCAAGAAGGCTCTGATTTGCTTTTATGCTATATTGGGTTCATCAACAGCAACTTATGTGATGATTTTAAAAAATACATACATCAAGATGAAATACATGAATGGTAGAAAGCTTCTGTATATTTTTAAAAGTCTGTTAATAAATGTGCTTGATCCAAAGGCTGTGCTCCTGGGCTTTTTTCTGGAGAAGTCTTACTAGGAACTAGAATAAGATGGTTTCATGATTGCTTCTTTAGAATTTGCTCAAGGGTTGTCTTTGAAAGTGATGCTTTTCTGACTTAGCATCCCAGTTTGTTAGGATTGGAATAGGGAGGAAGAGAGAGAGAAAAGGCCCTGGGCTTACAGTGCAAGAAAGTTCGTGACTTTTACTGGCATTATATATCTTACAGAGCTAGCTTGTCTGCCACTTAGTGTGTGGTTTGATGGCCTTGCTCATCTATGTGTATATAAAACTATTTCATATTGCATTCTCTACCCTGGCTCATGATTTGATAAAATGACTTTTTCAAATGTCAAAAGCAGTTGATGCTTGTTAAGAGGTTTGCCAGAACACTCAAATCAGAGTAACAGTAAGTCATCTATCTTAGTCCTCGAACACAGCAATTATGAAACCTCTTGCTGTTAGGAAAACATACACATCTGTGTGAGTCCCTGTCATTAAATACCACCTGTTCACCCAGGAAGGGCAGAAATTGGTTATATGTTGATTGATGTCTGGGAATAGTCCAGAAACAGCTTATCTAAAGTATAGCAGCCAGGCTCTTGTCAGGGGCAGGATACAGGGATTGCAACACCCTAGTGCCGAAAGATGTACACTGGCTGCTCACTTGTTTCCAGGCACAATTTCAAAGTGCTGGTTCTTACCTTGAAAACCCCAAATGGCTTGAGGCCAGGGTATCTGAAGGACCACCTCCTCCCATATTGTCCAGCTCACCAGTTAAGGTCTGCCTCACAACCCCTGTTGGAAGGCAGTGGTAACTAGAGACAGGGCTTTTTCAATAGTGGCACCTCATTTATGGAATGCACCTTCCCCTTGAGGCTCATCTTGTGCCTACAGTGCTTTCTTTTAAGCCAAAACATTTCTGTTGACCCAGGTTTGTAATTAAAGGGTTGATCATTTAACACTATTTTAGTATGGGTCCAATAGCATCTTAAAGACCAACTAGATTTCCAAGGTATGAGCTTTCGGAAGTCAAAGCTCCCTTTGCCAGATACAAGGAGTGGAAAAGGGTAGGAGTCTTTATAATCCAGGCAGAGGGTGGGAGGGGCATTGTAAATTAGAGTATCAGGAAGCTAGATATAATTAGCTTGATAAAGAAAGGGTGTGAAGTGCAGAAAGTTACCATCTGTAATGCAAGAAAAATCCTATGTCTGAAGTCAACTCTGCGGGGAGAGTCAGTTGTTCCAGAGCTGCAAATAAACTAAATTTTAGCAATCTCGCGTTGTAATTTTCCTTTGAAGTTTCTCTGCATGAGAACTGCTACTCTTAGGTCAGCAATGGAATGTCATGGAAGATTGAAATGTTTTTGAATGTCGTTGTTTTGAGCATGTTGTGGTTTTAGATCTCCTGGCTTTCCGCAAACAATGCAAAACTGAATTATTCAAAAGGGCTTTTTTACTTAGACAGGAAGGCTATACTGTAAGGTAGTGGTCTCCAAGAAGTGCATAAGTAAAGGGACAGAGACTATAGGCTTTACTTCTATGTACTGTCTGTTGCTAAGTATGATCTTACTGAATAGTTGATGTCAGTCTTAGAATTGCTTATGCTTAGTTTAGAGTTTCTTCAACTCTGTTTTAGATTTCTGCTAGTGTTAAAGCTTTGCAAATTTGCATTTAAATACCCAGTTACATTGTTTATTGAAATGTCTTTTAAGCTGACTGTACTGCCTGCCTTGAGTCTCATTGAGAAAGGTGAACTATAAATAATGTTAGATAGATTTAAAAATATATCTATGAACATACAGCCTCTGTGTAACTGTGATAATGATGCATGTTGTTGTGTCTGGCCTTTCTCCTAGCCTTAGACACTGGTGTTTTTCACTGTCCTTTTAATATAAGGAATTCCTGATTTATTATAATCTGTGCTTCAGATTCTATCAGATTTGTTCAAAACTTTCTTAGACTCATGATCAAAGTTGAAGACAGTATTCCTGCTAAGGGTTACTTTGAATAGAAAGCAAAAAGAGTATTTTAATTTGAGTATCAAAAAATCAAATCCTTTATAATATTTACAGTGCTTCTATCTTGGTATCACTTGCAAATTGGATTAGCTCATTTCTTTTACACCCTTGCATCAGTCATTAATATGAAAGATGGAAATGGCAATACTTCTGTGGTGTTAGACTTGTTACATTTAGTTTTTTTACACAGCTATACGTCTCTGTGTATATTCTCATTCCCCCTGTTCCTTCTATGGCATACTCACAAAATGTCCTTAAAGATACACAGCATTAAAATGTATAGCACACCTTTGAATAACATAATCTGATACAACAATATTCAAATTACAACAATGTTCAAAAGTGTTTGACTCTGAAGGCGCACTATGTGTAATTGCAGGATAACAAAATAAAATTCTTCAAAACAGCAGTTAGAACTAACATACTTCTGGTGCAAAAAAACAAATATTATTTTAGTCACCGTCCCTTTAGCCTTGTATTATTACATTGCCATTCCATAAACGAACTTACTGCTTTGTGCTTCCTCATATGTAATTTTTAAATTAGATAAACTGAAACAACGTTTGAGGAGCAGAACATTTCAAATGTGTGAAATGGATTTATTTTTCAGTTATCTTTGTTTCTAAAATTATTACAGCATTGTAAAAACTCTCATAATTCTATAGACTAAAGCAAGAACTCTCACACACAGACCTTTTCATTTTTATAAATATACTAGAAAATGTCTTGGTCATATTTGGTTTACTGCTTATTTATTCAGAAAATGTGCTTGCTCTTCAGAGACTTGCTGTAGGCAGTTCACAAGTAAAACATTACAATAAAATTATATAAAACAGTATAAAACAGGTAAAGGCATAGAAACAACAAAAAACAATGTACAGCTATTCAATATTGTCATCCTAAAATAAGGCTAGAAGCAAACCATAAAATAGCTTTTTTAAAAAAAAAGATGGAAAAAATGAAACCCCTTAGAAACCTGGCATCTAAAGGTATGCACCCGGTGAGACTCAACAGGAGAGCATCCCAGGGGTAAAGTGCCACCACTGAAAAAGCCTGTCTGTAGCTGCCACCTGCCTCTCCTATACAGGCAGAGCTCAAAGAACAGAGCTTGAGAAGCAAAACACTCTGTTTGGTGAGCATGTCTCAGGTGGAATGTAATGTACAGAAATAAGAGTTGGCGATAAACATCTGAACAAGACAGACCCATCACTCAGAGATCATGCATTCATAGAAGAGAAGGGAAAACTTAAGCACAACTTTAATATATAAGCAGGGATCTTGGGACTCTAACCAAAGCTATTTTGCATAGCTGTACCTTTGTTCCTGTACTGCAAGAAGGGGTCGAGGAAGGTAGAGGTGCTATTGCATGAATGTTAGTGTTGTTCAGTGGCTTAAAATGTTGAGTTTTGCTGTGGAAAACCAGTCTTAAATATCACCGGGCCATGAATCTCGCATGAGTGCATCACTTATTTAACCTTTGGATACCCTGTTATGAGACTAAAATGCCTGTTCAGACTTCTTGGAGGAAAAATGGAAGACATCATTTCCTTGTCTTGAAGAGAAGCTTTTCCATCACTGCTTGGAACAAAGTCAACTACTCTTGCTCTGTCTGTTGTCAAAGCAAGAATGCAGGATAGGTAGAGGCAGGAGGCAGGTGCAGGTCAAAGAAGGCAATTCTGGGTGTGGTCGACCTGAACAAGTGAAATAGAGAATTAGGAAAGAAAGCAATAGAACACACATTGAATGCCATTTTGAATACCTGTTGAAAAGAATGGGAGTAGCTGTATTGATCATTGAAAGATATGAAAGCCAATGATGATAATGGAATGTTCTTAATATACAGAATCAATTCAAGTAAAAAAGCAAGTAGAATGATAAGTTGATCTATGTAGGTTCATTTGTCATTATACCACATCTCCATTGATGCCTTTTCCATTCAAATGCTTTCAATGGCAGCAGAGAGCAGGTCTCCTTCAAGTGGTTATATTTACTTAAATCAGCATTCTGTAGGTTGAACCTTTTAAAAGTGTTCTGGTTCCCATCCCCTGCCTCTAGATTTGAGCCAAGCACAGCTCCGTTGGTCTGGAAGATCTGGGGCTGTTAAGCATAAATATTTTATCTATTTAGTCCAAGCAATTTGGCAAGTCTGCGGCACTGGATTCTAATATCAGCTGTTGAAAAATTTTAATGGTGCTCAGTAAAACATGCACATTTGCTCTTCCTGAGGATAAGAGCAAAGAAATGTCCGATTTTACAATAGTTCATGACTTTCTATTCTTTTTTGGATTAAAAAGACAACTTTGGATAGTATGGAGATGGCTCAAGTTTCTTTATGACCAAGCTAGGTTTATAGCCTCTTATGTTTGTATCTGATTTGTTCACTCTCTCACTGTCAGCCCTGAAAGCACAGATTTCTGAAATCTGATACAAGATGTTAATTTAAGTGTTAGAACTTTGGAGGCTGAAATGGATTCCTCAGTGACATTTCTATGTAGTTAAATGAATATAAATGGCTTAGGCTTGATTCAGTTTTGTATTACTGGGCTATCAGAAGTCTCATGCAGAGACTATATCATTTCACTATTTATAAGTGGGGGAGCTTGTTCTTTGGAATGAGTCTGTTTACATCCGTGTAAAAAACACAGACAACTTATCCCTCTTACTTGAAAAGTAATGTTGGGCATTATTTTAAAATTGGGTTTCTGTTTAATATCTAGAAGAAACCTGAAGTAGTACTGTCTCAATGTGAACACTCTCTTGCTATTACAGATGTGAATTGGCCCTCCCAATGAAAAGATTTTGCTCATGTTTCATAGAAAGTGGTGATTTTGAGTCTTAGCTTAGCTCTGCCATCTATGAGAAGCTGCAATAAAATATGCTTGATTTTGTGACTCCTAGTTAAAATTTAAAACATACTGCCATTTGATGCTGCCACCACTGTTTCCCTACCTTGCAGCTGCTGTTCCCGCTTCTACCTCCACCCAGGGAGCTGCTTGCTGCTGCAGTGACCAGCTGTTTTGATCAGCAAATCTCCCTTCCCTGATCACCCCCTCTCTTCCTCCCTCTTCTGCCTCTCTCACTCCCCCCTCTTCTCCCTCCCATCGCATGAAAGCCATGGGAAGGGATTCTCTGTTACGATGGTTGGCCCCTTAGAGAACTATGGAGAGTGGCTGACCAGCCTGCTCTGGGGGTGCTGAGGATTTTTGAGTTGTGTGTCTTTGCTTCTGTCATACTTTCCCAGGGATGAGCATGCATTCAGGAGTGTGCCTCTTCTGTGGCACCCCTGCTCTGTGCATAAGTGCCCCTGGGAAAGACATTTTAAAAGTTCTCGTCATAGAGAACGATGGAGAGTGGCTGGCCAGCCAGTTCTGGAGGTGGGGGGTGGTGCTGGAGAATTTTGGGGAGTTTGTCTTTGGTTTTCTTGGGCTGTTGGGGGGTTGATCGAAAGGGGGTTTCTGCCTGTGGCCATGGATGCAACATTCCATGTGTTTCTGCTGTGGGAGTCTGGATTTTCCCACAGTAGAAACAAACACGTAGGGTGGCTGGGGTGGGTCAACTTTCTTTGAGGAACTATTACATGGCTCCTCGAAGTCCAATCTCCCTGATGTTTGGGTGATCTCCAGAGGGCAGGTAGGAGTAGGTCCCCTGCAGGTTTGATGCATTTTGCTTTCAAAATGCACCCCCAGCCTCCTAGAACAGCCCACTAGTTTTCAACACATGGTTCAGTTTGGTTTGGGTTGAATTCAGTGGATGATTCTCTGGAGTGAAGTTGATCCCCTTTCATCAGTTTGGCTGTATTGAAGGAGGTTGTTCGTTAGTTCACTTTTAGTTGCTCACTCACTTGCTTCATATGGTTTTGTGTATTTTTAATCAAATTTTTCTTACTGTGATTCTCTGGTGTGAAGTTAGTCCTCATCAGGAATAATGCGGCTGCAGTGACTTTCTTTGGGGGGGCCATAACTTGACCCTCCAAAGAAGTCCAATCTCCCTGAAACTTGGGTGGCCATGGGAGGAGGGTTGGGAGAGAGTCCCCTGCAGGTTTGGTGCATTTTGATTGCAAATTGCCACCCCCAGCCTCCTGGGAAACTTCTCCCGATTTTCCCTGTAGGAAACAATAGAGATAGGTGGTGGCTGAGGGGACCTTCTTTGGGGGGCCATAAGCTGCCCCCCTGAAGTCCAATATCCCTGAAACTTGGGTGGCCATTAGAGGAGGGTTGGGAGAGGGTCCCTTGCAAATTTGGTGCTATCAGGGAAGAAAATGCCCTCCCAGGCCCCTGGATAGCCTGGAGCAGCATTTCCCATTGGAAACAATGCCCGAATCGTCCCTTAAAGTCCCAAATCATCTTAAATACCCGAACCTGATGCGGCTTGCCGCTTTGGGTTTCTGGTTTACCCAAATTTTTTCCCTGCTCTGGGTAAACCAGAAGCAGGAAACCTGAATTTTTTGAGGGTGCACACCCCTAATGATCAACGATGTTACAGTTAACTAGAATTGCCAAAAAAATTAAGGCATGTGCTCCCAGTTTTCCATTTCAGCCTCCTCAAAAAGGACCCTGGACCTGATAAGTGGCACCCTGACCCCGTGGCCCCACCTCCAATCTTTATAGATGGACAGCCCCATCAGGAGGTCGAGCTCATTATAGACTCCAAGTGGAAGAGGGGGGGGTGCTGTACTACCTAATTCAATGAAAACATTTTCCAAAAAGTCAGACTGAATGGGTTAAGTCTACTGTTGTGAGAGCCAAGAAACTGGTTCAAGCTTTCTGTAATAGAAACTGGGGGGGGGGGGATTGATCTTCAGGGTGGGCAGAATGTCAGGTGCTCAGGATCACCTGTCATATCAATACCCCCCTGCAGCTGAAGCTGATGCTGTTGGGGTGATTCTGTTATTTGATCCCAGGGTGGGAAACTGTGAATGGGAGGTTTTGTGCCTGTTGTAATCTCTCCTGAGTCTGGGAGTCTCCTTGACCTTGAGAAGCCGATGAATTACACAGTCTGTTTTCTTGCTTGCAGAGTTAGAAGACTGTTAGGAGAAAGGGGAGGGGAGTTAGGAGTAGCCCTAGGGAATCTCTATCTGCTTGATACTCGTTTGTAGCTGCCAGTCCTAGCAATCTATAAGGCAACTCTCAAGAGACTTCACTTTATGAGTAAAAGTTCTTTATTGATAAGATGCCAGTATCATACACATGCCATCCTTGCTAGGTATGATCACTGAACAATTCAGCCTTAAATTTGTACATAAAAAGTGCAGTTTTTTACAATGACCCTATTTTACAGTAGAATCTTGCTTGTTTCACATGAACCTTACAGGACTTTTTCCCTGTACAGCTCCTCCAAGTTCTGTAGAGAAGTTTATTTTTAGCTTGAAGTGAGCAAACCCAGTGGTGCAAAAGGCATTGTACTTTAATTTGGGGAGTTAAAATAGCAGAAAATTTCTGCCTTTCCTCTTACTCGCTGTCATATCTGCCCATATAAACCATGGATTTTCTAGCATTGTGTCTGTTTGGGCCCTTATTCTTTCTATTAGGGCATGAACAATCTCTGTTATACAACTCCAGCTGAAGCCCTGATTGTAACATTGTCAAAAGTGAGCCAACCCCTGATGTATTCCAGGAAGATACTCTTTGCAGTACTGCCCAGCCATTTCATGTGTAATTGTTTCCTTTATTTGGGTCTTGGCTGTGAGAACCTGTGGACCTCTTAGTTAAAATGGTTTAGTAATTATTGTTTATGGTCACTACTATTTTGTATATATATCAGTGAAATTGGACTGTCTATCAAGATATTTTCTAATGGCTTTGCAGTACAGAATGTTCCAGATTATTAACAAGTCCTGAAAGCTTTAAAATTAATCTTATATTTCTTTTGGTATTAATGACTTTCATCAATACAGGAAAGGCAGAGTTTTTCCAGTATCTGCAAAGCTACAGTATGTAGACTATTAAAAACAAACAAACAAACCCAAGACAACAGTTTGACAAGTGACAAGCTGTCTGTTAGGATCTATGTTGTTTCCATAAGATGCACTTGGGAGAGCTTTAAAACCATTGGTATTGGCAATGGTCCCATGTTGCAAAGAAAACTTAGCATAAACTGAGCATTTGGCTCTTGCCCTAATAAACTTGTAGAAAAAGATTCTAGGCTCTTCAAATACTCATGTTAAACAGTCTACAAGAGAAGCTGCAAGTAACAGTTAGTTGATGGGACACTTTCCCTAAACAACTTCAAAATGCCGGTGGTTTTCTTTGAAAAATCAGTTTGTTCCAGGGTGCTAATAGAAATGAGAAACTTTGGTTGTTTCCACATGTCCCGGCTTAGTGCTAAATTCATGCAACAAGGGCATCTTCTTGGCCTGATTTCTGATGTTATCACACCACGATCCCGTTTTTGTGGCACGATGACGTCAAAAATCGTGCCAGGAAGACACCCTCGTTGTGTGAGTTTAGCGCTATGCCGGGATGTGTGGAAACGACCTTTGTTCTTCTTTTGTTGCCCTACAGATAAGAGACAAAGGAGTCTACCACACACTAGTAAATGAGTGGGTGAAGTCCCAGTGATACCAAATCAGGCTTACCCTTCCCACTTTCTTCAACCCTGCTAACAAGTAGTTGGCTCTTTGAATTGGATAGCTTTCCTTTCTCTGAGCACCTGTTAGTCTGACATAAGTGGTCAGTCCCTTCACTGGCTCAGCAGCCTAGCTTTACTTAACTGCTTTCTGCCTCTGAGGGGCCCAGAGCCAATTCCTGACAGGCACTGTGACTAGTCTCAAGTCATATCAAGTGTACTTCTCACAAGACATAATTATGTCTGTGTTCAAAGGCCTGGTTGCTCGATATCTACCAATTTGTGAGTGATCCTGCCAACCAGATGCACATTGGGAAACCAAAGCTCCACAAGAAGTTTCATATCTTTCAAGTGATAAAGTTCTTGTCCCTGTTTTTCAGCAGTTTACTCTGTGCTTTCCTGTCTTGGCAAAAGCTCCTTCTATGCCAGAAGGATTTCCTGACTCGCAACTATGTTTAAAAAATGGCACTTCCATTGTTCGTTTTCTGTTTGTTTGAAGTGCCGTAACTAGGATAAAAGTCTTGCATGTCAACAATGCCCAACAGGCTTACATAATTCAGTTTTGTATGTGATGAAATATCATATCCGTGGGCCAATCCTCATATCTACTCTGTCATCTGATCTCTTACAGTTTTCCATGATCCTTTATCAAGCAGTTCCATCTGGCCTTGGTACTAGCCCAATGATATTTACTCTGTGTGACTCATGGAGAGCAGTTAGCATCAACCAAAAGAGTCAAATTAACCCCATTCCTGGTGAGGGGTCTGGACCTGTTTCTCTGGCATTGGCTATTTCAAAAAGGGAACCACCTGCCATTCACCAGGCAAGAGCCTTGCCAACTTACCTGAAATGGGGCAGGTGTCACATTGGGAAACTGTGTCCAGAAGATCCACATGTGTCTTTTGAGCCACTGAATAAGTATCAATGTACTAATCACTTCTCTATGAGCTTCTTCATAGATAAATGATAAAAGATAAATAACATTTTCCTGGAAGAGTAGGGTATTTAGTAGTCCATAAAAAGTGGCCCTACTGTTTTCCTCCCTTAACAGTAGTTTATTCTTATTGACGGATACTTATCAGGCTTGTCTTGATATAAAATTGGGAAATGGAGTGTATCCTAGTAGACATGGAAAGGGGTGGAGAAAATGAGAGCCAAGCTACAAGTGACACCTTACACAGGTTGGACACTTGTCAGCTTCCCTCAAGTTTTGATGGGAAATGTAGGCATCCTGGTTTTACAGCTTGGCTCTCCATTACAGCTGCAAGACCAGGATGCCTACATTTCCCATCAAAACTTGAGGGAAGCTGACAAGTGTCCAACCTGTGTAAGGCGTCACTTGTAGCTTGGCTCTGAGTCTCTTCAGCATGACAAAAAGACCATATGAAATGAGAAATTGCTTTTAAAATAGATTTTCTTTTCTTTTCGTAATCTCCTTTTCAGCACCCTCGGGTGAGTTGGTGGATGTTCTAAACAGGTGATTGAGCTGGCAGCAACCTGAATGAGAGGTGGGAAGAGGGCTGCTTCTATACGAAGTGTGTGATTGAAAGAAATCAGTCTGTCTGGAGTTTCACTCCCCTTGAAAAGAAAGTTGACAATTTATTAGAAGAACCATGTTTATAATATGAAGGCTCAGATCTTCTCTGTGGCATGTTGCAGCTCTGGCTAGCTTTGGATGGTTTGCCTGCTGTGGCATATCCTTGAGGAAATGAGATTTGAAAACTGTTAATTCTTGTTCTGATTTCATCCATTAAGACTACTGCAGTGTGCTCTATGTCGGGTTGCTGTTCAAGTCTGAAAGCATTAGCTAGTTCAAACTGCAACAGCAAGATCACTGTCTGGTATATATTAAAGAGCATGAATAACATCTGTGTTCAGGTGTTCTACGTTGGTTACCAGTTTGGTTTTGTGCTGGTTATAAATTTTAAATCCTTCTGTTTTCTGAGGCAGAATATTTGGAAAAACTTCCTAATGTTATACCAACATGTCCCATCTGAAACCCTGTTTCATGTGCTACCATTATCTGAAATAGGGTATGTGGCCACTAAATACAGACAGCCCATCCTCCCTGGTGAGGCCTTATTTATGGAACACCTTCCTCAAGACATTTGGTTTCCACCATGTGATAATTCTCTGATGCCAGCTAAATATTTTTATTGCTCACTTTTGTGATTTTAATATGATCAACATAACAATTATCACATGTTAAAGTCACATTAAAATAATCAAGAATATTATTTTTAATCATTTGTTAATCAGCTTGAGCACTGCAGGTGGAGGGAATGGGATAGAAATTATAAAACTAAAAAAACCCTGATGATTAGGGGTGTGCACGGCTGAAAGATTTGGGTTTTCCGCTTTGGGTTTCCCTGAAGCGGGGGAAAAAATTGGGGAACCCCAAACCCCAAAGCTTTAAGGTGCTTCGGGAGTCAGGTATTTAAATCGCTTCAGTATGCTCCGTAAAGATCCCCACCACCTGCCAACTGAAGCCAGCTCTGGGCCTGAAGCTTCCCGAAGCAACCCGAATGCTTCAGGAAGCTTTGATTCAGGA
Organism: Eublepharis macularius; assembly: GCF_028583425.1. Lineage (NCBI taxonomy): Eukaryota > Metazoa > Chordata > Lepidosauria > Squamata > Eublepharidae > Eublepharis > Eublepharis macularius. The sequence continues at coordinate 31,795,074 of NC_072800.1, forward strand.
TTTCCAAATCAGGGCCAGCATGCTGGCTCCTGTTTGTAAATCCCAAATCTTTACAGATCGGGTCTGATTCACGTATTTTTCCCAAATTGGAAACCTGAAGCACACACCCTTACTGATGATAGAATTCTGGACCTGGCTGGAGCTGGGTCAAAGAGTGGGGACTGCAGGATGATGTCTTATATGGCCTCCTCTTATGTTGCCTCCACACTCCGTGCACACCTTCCTGGATGTGCCCATGCCCACCGACTGCCTTCCATAGGTCTCCATCAAACTCCAACACCCATTTCCTTCATCCTTTGCAGGAGAGGGAGTTGAATGGCATTGTCTTCCTAAGGTGATTTTTCTGGTTACTGTCATCTTATTCTATTTCAGTTGTCTTTGATAGGTTTGAGCTAAAGGTGAAATAAATTGGTTAGAACTTGCAACAGAGTTCAGGTGACAAAGTAAGCCAGGAATCACTGTTAATCTGTGGCATGTGCTAGTTTTGCCGGACTGAGAAAAGTGAAAAAAAAGTTTATCATTAAGTGAGTGTCTGTAACACTGAGAACATATTCATCGGGAGTTAATCTGCTCATGCTGGATTCTACTTACAGATAATCACATTTTATTGAAAATGTAGTGCTTTCTGGATGAGTGACATCCTAACATATATTATTCATAAGAACTGGATTGGTTTTTGTTAACAGATAATTGTTTTTGGACTGGAAAGTAAAACTTTGCCATTTATCAGGTAGGGACTAAGGATTTTGGAGTAACGTTTCTTGTTCTAGAAATGAGTAATACTGTTCTTGTCATTAACTCACAATTGCTCAAGAATGCAGGGTTATTTTACAGGCTCATTTGGCCCTATTATAAGAGATTGTTTTATCCTGTAAAAAAAAATTACTTTAAAATGGAGCGATAATTACATATGAGTTCAAAGCCAGCAGCCAAACTCAAAACAAAAGTAAATAGGATAACTGTGGTGTGAATGAATTTGCAAGGGCAGGAGATGTCTGGGTCACATGCATGATGAGATTCTTCTCAAATGGACCATTACTTGTCATGCTTACCTGCTGCCACTAGGGATGTTCAGCAATGTCACATAGAACTTCCATGCAGTAAGCACTGCTACATGTTAAGGTCATATGAGAAGAATATGATGTATAGATGCTGTTAGTAGTTGATCTGGAGACCATCAATCCAATTCAGGGACTGCATTCTGACAAACTCAGTATGTTTGAGAGATGAATGACCCTTAGGCTTGCTTGGTCCCTCTCTTCTTCACCAATCTTCTGCACTGCACCAGCTTCAGAGGTTTTGAGAGTCTTCAATCCAGCTGCAATTTACTGTGATGCCCAAACTGGGATTTGTTTCTTGACCTTAAAGTGCCAAATTTGGGCACTGCAAAAATGTAGGGGTAGATTGAAGAAAACTGGGAAGTTTTTAATGTTGTGTGATGTGTGAATTGAGGGGTAAGGGAATATGTGAATCCAAGGGTTTCAGACATGTTCACATCATAAACAAATTCTGGTTTGTGATATGTTTATGCAGTATCACAGGTTTCTCATTGTATCCATAAAGGTATACATTCTTCTGCTGCTTTGAAAATACCAAGTGGGATTTTCCAGTTCGTTATTTGATGGGCAATTTTTATCTTGGTAGCTAGAGACTACAATTATGTGACATCACATTTCACTGGCATTATCTCTTAATTAACCTTGCTAGAGCTTATTAATGAGTCTTATTTAATATCAAAAAAATGGGTAAGTGTGCAAGGGTTGTTTTTCTTTTGCCTGTAATAAGTAAGGTCCCTGGGTACTTAATTCAATCTACTTTAATTAAAGTATTGATTTAGTTGTTCGAATTCTTTTAGGCACTTTGCAACCTTTAAGTGACATTGGGCTGCTTTCTAACTAGTTTTGTAAGAGAGCTGCATGGCAGTTTAATTGTTCATTAGACTATAAATGCAGAGCCATTGTTGGCTTGATTTAAAGTCCTGTTGGGACCTATCCACACAATCAAAAACTGAATACATAATTGCAGATGCTTTCTGTAGGCTGAAGAGACTAGCCCACATAGGCAAGATGGTCACCACGTACTAAAGTGGTTGTCAGAGTTGTCCCTTAAAATTTGGGAATGTTCTTACTCAGCAGAAATAATCTTTCTGTGTGCAGCATTGCATTCTAGTTAGGCTGAAAGATCTTGGTCTAAACACTTAAGCTAAACACTTCATGGATTGCCAGCATGGGATTTTAGTTTCTGTCACAGGGATCTTCAGCAAGCACTTCACACTCTTCAGTCCTGCTGCATTTGTTTGAGTACCACCCTCCTTCTACATGGGGGTGAGATTTGCATCAAAACCAGAAAACACTCATATTTATAGGGAAAGTTGTCACAATGTTGTGCTCATTCTTTGAACAACTTGTGATATTCCCTGGACTTTCTTCTTTAAATAGCATCAAAAACAACCGGTTTTGATCTAGGGATTCTTCATAGTGGCCCCAGGGGACCGTCTGTATGGATGATCCCTCTGTTGCTGAAATGTAGTGATTTCAGGAGCTTTCTAGATCTTTTGTAATCAAAACTTTTTTACCTGGGCAATGAGTTCCTTCCTCACACGTTGCCAGTCCTTTTTATTTGTCGCTCTAGTAGGATTTATTACTTGTGTGTTTCCCTCTAAATTTGCTACCTTCTTTTCTCTAGCATGTAGATCCAAAGAGGCTTGCAAATCCATAAAATAATGGCATCAATAAAAATCATTGTCATTTACATTATTTTTTCTTATTTATCAAAAAGCCTTTTCTCTATTCCCTTCAAATAGCTATTCAAACCCCAAATTCGTAGTCTGACTTGATGCAGAAGTGATGATTTCCCTTAAAAGCATTCTCCATCAAGTAATAATGAGACAAAGACTCTTCAAGGGTTTTTTTTTGCAATTATTTTAATTTACTTGCTACTGTTGTATATGCTGCTGGGCCTAAACGCAAGCACAGGACAGGGCCCTAAAGCAGGTGCTGGCTTCTTTTGTCCAGAGGCCACTCCTTCAAAAGACTGTAGCAGCCCTGGCTGTTGGAAAGGAAGGAAGCCTCTGGGTCAAAATCCTCAGGAAGAGGAGAAAAACAAAGCAGCAAGGGACTGCATTTCCCTCTAGCCTGGCTCAGATCTCTCCAGTAGGGTCGCCAGCTTCAGCTTGGAAAATTCCTGCAGATTTGAGGGCAGTGCCTAAGCAGGGGAAAGGGAGCTCATCACGGATGTGATGCCATAGAGTCCACCCTCCAAAGCAGCCCTTTCCTTCAGGGGAATTCATCTCTGTTGTCTGGGGATCAGTTGTAATTGGGAGAGGTTTCCAGGACCCATGTGATTATTGGAAGCAGTAATCTCCAGTAATCTCCCTTACAGATTGAGGGAAGCTTCTCAGGCTGGAGTGCCTTCCTGTGTCAAGGGGAGGTGTGTCAGAGCTAAAGATGGGCACGAACCGAAATATGAACCAAAGTTCATGACGAACCAGGCCGGCTCATGGTTTGCGAACCAACGGTTTGTCAGAGCCCATTTCTGACGAACTGCCATGAACTTTAGGCTGGTTCATTTTTTGGTTCATCACTGCAGACAGCCTGGCACCGATTAATCAGTTTCCTAGGCAACAGGGGATGGACTTCCTGCAGACCTTCTGTTGGCCTGGAAGTGATCTTTTGCTGACCCAGAAGTGACAATTTGCTGACCTGAATGTGACGTTTTCACGAACCAAACAAACCAGTTCGCGAACTGGGGCAGGTTCATGAAAGTCTGTGGTTCGTGAAATGCGCTGAACTGCATAGTTCCTTTTTTTCCTGGTTCGTGCCCATCTTCTTCCCCTTCTTCCCCTTCTGCTTCCCCACCTGTCAGAGTTCCTCTGTACCTTCTAAAGAAAAGCTGCTTTTGCCTCCCACCATCCCCTGCTGCCATTCTTCTGTGAGGGTGATGCCAGTTTAACATAGGGTTGCCAATCTCCAGGTTGTTGCTCTCAAAAAAGAAACCAACAAAAAAAGAGAGAATCACGGGAATTAACACTGAAATGAACAAAAGACACTGTGGGAGTTAGTGACTTAATTTCCCATGGTGTTTTTTGTTCATTTCAATCTCCAAGTTGTGGCTGGAGTTGCCTCGAATTACAACTGATCTCCGGGTGACAGAGATCAGTTCCCCTGGAGAAAATGGCTGCTTTGGATTGTGGACTCTATAGAATTAAACCTGCTGAGCTCCAGCCCTTCCCCAAACCCTATCCTCCTTAAGCTTTGTGTTGCCATGTCCCTATACCCTCCTGGTGGGAGAGGGAACCTGGCACTTACTGGGAGCTGACTCCCAGCAAAGCGTGAGGACATCACTTCTGGGAAGTAATGTCATTGTGCTGCAGCAGGCATGCTCCCATGCTCAGCACAGGGCCAATTCAGCCTATTTGGAGCCAAAATTGGCCCTGCAAAGTGTGGGAGCATGCCTGCTACTGGCATGATGAAGTCACTCAAGGAAGTGACATTGTCGCACTACACTGCATGCTTTCCTGAGTTGCCTGCTGGTGGCAGGTGCTCACCGGGCAGTTTGCTGCCTCTTGTCAATTGCCAGTGATCAGCGGGCAATGGGGCAATCCCCTGGGAGATTGCCCACCACCAGCAGGCAACTGGGAACTCTATCCAAACTCCACCCCCCAAAAATCTCCAGGTATTTCTTTACCTGGAGCTGACAACTGGGTTGGAAAAATCCTGGAGATTTGGGTGCGTAGACCCTGGGGAGGGTGGGATTTGGAGAGGGGAAAGTCTCTGTTGTCTAGAGATTAGCTGTAATTCTGGGAGATATCCAGGCCCCACCATGAGGTTGGCAAGACTAAGTGGGATATAGTGGGACTCTGGTCTTAAATGCTGCTGCAATTCTCTTGCATTTTTTTTTTGTCAGTAGCTTACCTGGTTTTATTTTCCTTAGTACTGTAGAAATAGTTTCTTAGGGTCTCAGATTTATTTACAATTAAACTGAGTCATTTGTTCTGGATTACAGAGAAATAGCCAAAGCTACCATGAACAGATTCGCTGTTAATGTACCAGAAGGAAAGGTGCTTCTACTGAGAATTTGTGGTGTACATCTGAAAATTGAAAAGTGGGCTCTATGGAAATGCCACCTAAGAGCAGTAGAATTGTAGGATTTGTTTTTCATTGAAGTAGAAGAAAAAAACCACCTGCAGTGAGAATTTCTAAAACAATTCTGGTCAAACCTCAATCCATTCTCAAAAGTCTGGGAGTATTTTATTTTAGATAAAATAAATGATAGAGTATTTCAATCCAAACAATATGCGAACACAACCAGCTTTTTTGAAAAATGGTTTCCTTTCATAGAATATATTACAAATCTTAATATTCAGCCTTCTGTAAATTTATATCTAACAATTTTAAATATGTAACCCTTAATTCTCCTTAACAATTCTATAGCATATAATAGATAGAACAATTATTGGTTTTATAATCAATTTTTAAATTGTTGGTCTGTTGTTTAAAACACTCTGGGCTTAATTAGGTTATGATTGTATTGTTATGTAATTTGTATTGGTTATTAAAGTTTATTTTTTTAAAAAAAACACCCTCAATCCAGTAAGTAGAGATTTGGCCGCATTGACATGTTGTCTTAGCTCAACTGGAACAAAAGTCTCCCCCCCCCCCCCCGCCCCATAGTCAGGTTGAGATCAGTTCTTGATAAATTTTGGTAGTTAAAGGCAGATCCAAAGAGAAAATGTTCTAGTTCAGGAAACAAAATTTTGCAGCACATGAGAAAGTGAACATTCATTCTTCTATGGTTACTTATTATTAGTGAATTCAGCTTCTTATTAATAAATTCAGCTTCTATATATTTTTACAATGTCAGCTTTTATCTTATTAGCCTAATCTATTGATTCTTAAACTTTGTTCAAATGCGCATTGCTATTCTAGTTTTATTTACTACTTGTCTTTTTTTTTCACAAGGATACATGGTTGCTCCCCATTTTATCTTCACACCAACCTGCTGAGATGGGTTAGGTAGAGAGAGGAAGCGTCCCAATATCTCATAGTGAGTTTCTTGGTTCAATAGGGATTTGATCCCTAGGCCATAATACAACACTTTTAAACACTACCTCACATACTCTTTAATTGTTTGGTTGTTCTTCACAGACCATCGTGTCTCTGAGACCCTCAAAGCTCTTCAGCTCTTCAGTATATTCTTTTATTGATTTCATAGTGTGTGTTTATCTATTTATACTCCACTTGTATCCCCATGGAGACTGAAAAGTGGCTTACAATGTGGTTCTTTCCTCTTCCATTTTACACACCCAACAACCACCCTGTGAGTCGCTTTGGCTGAGAGAGTGACTAGTTCAAGGTCATCTATAAGCTTCACAGCAGAGTAGGGATTTAGACTTGGGTCTCCCAGATTGTAGTCTGACACTCTAACCACTCTACCACACTGGCTCTTGGAGACTTCCTGGAAGTCCACTGTTTATCTGTGGTGCTGACCACACAACGGTTTGACAATCTACTTTCAGTCCCAGGTAATTTACAACAGCATAGTGTGTCTCATTGGGAAGTTGCTGGCCGCCAGAAAACTCTTTATCTTGGCATTGCATGGTCCTTCTGTTAAAATTTTATATTAGCTTCCTATAAAATTAACGTCTGAAGCATTCATCTTCATGATTAGTCTGAGAGTGCCTAAAGATCTGGTATGACGGCTCTTGTCAGGTTCTTCTCAGACACAGTGAAACTATTTGTGCAAAAGTAGAATTCATATTAAGGTGCAGGCCCTTATCAGTTATGCATTTAGGAACAGGGAATACATTTTCCTATAGGAATACTTGTCAGATTTTCCGCAAGTTCGTGGTTAATTGCTTGCCCATTTAATATGTTAACAGAACTAATCCCAGAAGCAATTTCTCAGTTCTGTGCCATTGGCCTTCCCAAAACCAGGAATCTCATTAGAGTCAATCAAGTGCATTTTGGATGCTAGGGGTTTTTTTTACCATTACTTGTAAAGGAAAATTTAGAAACTCCATATTAATGGTGATTTATGATCTTTATTTTGCTTTTTTTTAAATGGAGGAGAGCTATGTGAGCACTTCGGGTACTCACTGGGGAAAAAGGCATGGTATAAATGAAGTACATAAATAACAAATATCAACACAACAAATGTTTATTATTATTATTATTATCATCATCATCAGTAGTAGTAGTAGTAGTAGTATTCATATATGACTTGTTGTCCTAGAAAGGATCTAAAATCATTTTATGTTAAAAAAAAGAATAATCAAATTACAGTGTAATAAAATCCAGAGCCTAATGCTTCATTAACAATGCTTTTATATTGCATTATTTTAAACATGGAGAAGGTTTTGTTGCTTACAGAATCCTTCTACACTTGGAAGTGAGCAATTACATAGAAAATGCTTCTTTCCATTGACTATGATTAATTTTATATAAGCTGTAGATTTTGACTATGTTCTAAACCTCAATGCTTTAATTCCCTAACTAGATGTGGAGTTACTGGTTTCAGGGAAAATGAATCACATGCTGCTGACTTGCCTAACTGTGAAGTTTTTAATCCACAGCCAAATCTACAAAGGGAATACTTGATTGTATTTAGGGAAAACATCCTGTTAAGCCTAGTATAAGGGCAATTAACTGAGGTTAATTTTTTCCTCAGGTTAAAACAATGGTGATGCAGCAGTCAAACACTCTACCTTATTTCTACTACATTTCCAGTACTACTGCATGTCAGGCAGGCTGGCTTGCCTGACATGCCTCCTTCATGTAAGGGTTCTGTATCTCTCAGGTCATGCTGCTTTCTGATATGACACACAGCTTTCTGAAATACATTTCTCAAGTAAAAAATGTTATATAACGAAGTTTAAATTGCTTCCAGCTGATGAGTTCTGAGGAACTCAGAATTCTCTTTCCAAAACTGAATGTAGTGAATCATTGTCAAATAAACCACAAATTCACAATTTCAGAAAAGAAGCATGGAGTTTCTTTTCCAGAGTTTATTGTAACCTGAGGGTACTTATAACAGGCATTTATCAGAGGATCCTAGGATCTATGGTTCTCTGTGGACAGGGAACATCATTAGGGGGTGGCAGAGTGGGCCACAGATAAGGGCTACCAGAATGAGGAATAGATTAAAATATGAAACTAATGTAAACATATTATACAGCACTCTTGTTTTAGATTTAAGGTCATGTGACTGATCTTAGAGTAAAGGTGCAAGCACTGTGCAAGCACAGAGTCATTACTGACCCATGGGGGGGACATTGCATCCTGACGTTTTCTTGTCAGACTTTTTACGGGGTGGTTTACCATTGCCTTCCCCAGTCATTTACACTTTATCCCCCGGAAACTGGGTACTCATTTTACCGACCTCGGAAGGATGGAAGGCTGAGTCAACCTTGAGCCGGCTACTTGAACCTCGCTTCCGCCAGGATCGCACTCAGGTCGTGAGCAAAGCTTGGCCTACAGTACTGCAGCTTACCACTCTGTGCCACAGGGCTCTTCAGGCTCTTAGAGTAAGTCTACAAATTACCAGTACCTTATATTTTTCCACTGTAAAATATAAGGGAATGTCTCTAAATTGTAAATTTTATCTCTACAGAATCATTGCCAAGAAGAGACACGTGGTCAATCTAGTCCCACCAGAAAACAGAAGCTCACTCCAGAGGGCTCCTGTGATCTCACTTGAGCTTCTGAAATGATCTCTTTTTTCATGATGGGAGAGGCAACTGAGTATGGCTTTTCACGCATTCTGTTCCCTGCTGGGACTCTTCCACCAGGAAATGAGAGGTTGTGATATTGTAAGACAGCCTCCTACTTCTAAATGGGAGGGAGGGCAAGGAAAGAGCAAGGGATTCCTGCTACCTTTAAGTTTGCAAACATGAAATGGGAGATTGCCCCAGAGTGATACTGGACTCTCACGTTTCCTGCTTGGAGAAATATTGGCTCCCATTAGTCTTGCTTCACTGTTCCCAAAAAGATGTAAATAGATAGGAGGAGAGGTGACAGGGCAGGTAGCATGGAGAATGAGGCCTGGCAATGTTCTTAGTGACACGGCCCTGAAAGGCATCATGCTCAGGCCCCCCCCCCCTAGTCTTTGGAGCCAGCCCTAGTGAGGGGCTTAGACTCTGTAATAAAATTCTTGGCACTGCATCTCAGTAGGACTCCCACAGTTAACCTGCCATTAAACCAATGTAGGTTCGGAGTGTAGCTATACTGTGTTTATCATGTCAAAAACATCCTACTGAAGACTGGCAACACTGGCATGCCTGACTTGCTCTGTACAGTCTGAAGTAGTTCTCTCAAATGGGAGAAAGACCATTTCTCTTTTCTTGGCACAATAATATAATTGCAATAACTGTCATGAAAGATAGGACTTTTTACAAGGTTTATGCATATAGGCATGCTAAATTATGTATTCTTATGCTAGACTTTAAAAAAAATGTTGACAGTTCTGTTTATTCCCCCCACCCCTGGGCTGTATTGCATCATTTTCAAACCCCTTGACCTTCTTTTTCAAGTTTCTTTGCTCACATCTTTGTGAAAATAATTTGAGATTACTGCAATGTTCTGCCTAAGCATTTCCTTCCTCCATTTGTAATTATTCTTTTAAAACTGCAAATGAAGACTTTTTGCCCTTCAAATAGCCCCATCAGCAGTGTAACAAGATGTACCAGTAGAGGAACCTTATAATGGTGAATGCATTTTGAGGACAGTACAGCCAGATTGACGAATTGTCACTCCTGCTTTTATCATGCATTCTTTGTTTAGTACATCACCACCTAATGTTAACAGATTTAGATTGCTGTTCATATTTAACTCATTGAGAACTGAAGGTAGCAAGGAATGCTATGGCCACCTCCTAAGCAACTTAACTTCCAAAGATGTGTGTGTGTGTGTTCACTAAATTTCTCTGATTATCCCTTTTGTTTTAAACAGAACAAGTATATACAAGTGAACAGGGAAGTGGATAAAAATTACTGGAGTTATATTTATAGAACAAGAGGCTTTGTAAGAATGAAAAGCTTTGTTAATTCCAGAAAAACTGCTGCCGTTAAGATTGAGGAATGCAAAGTAGGTCAAGTTTCTTACTTGGGTGAAAGCAGCTCTGTTAATCTTAGGGCTGAACTAGATGTTAGTTTTTACACAAGCTTGCCATGGGGAGGGGACTTGCAGCCATGCTGGCAGTTCATGTGTAAAAAGCAGGGACATGTCCAGTTTTATTGGGGGGGGGGGGATACTGTTTTTGACAGTTGAAATGACTCAAAGACTGTCCTCTCAATGGAGCAAACACCACACACCCCTCAGTCCTCAGGTTGATTGGCTACTATAAACAGCATGGGGTGGGGGAGGTCGTAGCCCCTCCTCCCCCTCTGTTGTGTCTCCAATCAAAACTGGGCCAGTCTATGCCTTTTTACTCAGGAGCTGCCACTTGTAGCTGCAAGTCCCTGAGGCAAATGTATGTAAAAAGTAATGCATGAGGGCTACTATGTGTGAACAATTTATGGCTGTTGTAAAATCAGACTGCTCTGTATAAATGTGTGGAGTCTTGAATGAAATTATTTGTTGCCGGAATAGCCCACACAATCAGGATTTGTTTTGGTAATTTCCAGGATAGTTCAGCAACACTTTCCTATCTGTATAATTTCCTATATAGAACTGTGTCATGCCATGCAATTACGGAATTATCTGGAGACTTACTGAAATCGTATGGGTTTATATCTTATAGTTTATCTGTCCCCCATCTTCACCTATATTTCTTAATATAATTTAGTGGGTTTGAAGAAGAGAAGTATGCAGGGAAATGTGAGCATATGGAAGCTGTCAGGAGGGAAGGAAAGAGGAAATAATGTGGGGAAGAGGATACAGGGGAATGTGAAGTGCCCCCTGAAAGCCCTTGTAGATTCCCCACCATGCAACTGCCCATAGGAGAGAGGCTGTGGAGGTGGGGGGGGAATGTAAACAGGAGGGCCGACAAAGATGGATGGGAAAGAGAACGAAGAGGCAAAGGAGTCTATAGGGAGGCAAGGAAGAGAAAGAGGACATGTTGCGGGAGGGGAAAATGAGATGCCCCGCAAGTTTTTGTAGATCCCCACTAGTCAATATATCTAATTCTCAACTATATCCGTGGATACTTAAATTCAGAAACTCAAGCCATGAACAGACAAGACAGATATTTCTACAAGTCTGAAAAAAGGCCCAGGTTTGCAGAAAAATCTTAAATGTTTTTTTTTAAGTTGGGGAATTAAATTCTCCCTCACCAAATAATAGAAGCAGCCAGGGCTGGCGTCAGGGTTTCTGGCGCCTGAGGCAAGATACCCACTTGTGCTCTGGCCCTGCGCGATGATGTCACTTGTGATGTCATCGTGCAGGAGGGTCCCCCTCACCTGAGACAGGTGGCAGCGGCGAAGGGGCAGGGAGGTGGCCTACTTCCCCGCTTGCTGCTGCTGCGCCGCTTGGGTACCTGGCTCGCTGAGAGCCGAGCCAAGCCAAGCCAAGACAGGCAGTAGCAGTGAAGGGGTGGAGAGGAGAGCAGGGTGCAGCCAGCTTCTGGGTTGGGGGGGGTCGTTGGGGGCCGGCATGGCACCTCCTTCAGAGTTCAGTGCTCAAGGCAGCTGCCAGCACTGCCTCCATGGATGCGCCGGGCCTGGAAGCAGCACATGTATCTTTAAAGAAACAAATGCCCTTTCAGTGGTCATTGTGGAGTTCGCTATGCAACCTTCAAGCCTTGCTTGCTCCCAGTAAAAGGCAGGGAAGAGGGGGCTGAGTCCTTTCTAGGCCTGTTTGGACCTTAGATGGATGACTAATCATTGGGCTACACCTGGCAGTAATCTCCAGGTGACTTGCTACCACTTGACTTGAATGACTTACTGAGGTCCAGCTGCTTCCTACTGTTCAAGCATAGCCACCCCATAAAAGCCAGTGAAGTGTGGTTACAGTTTCAGACTAGCATTTGGGAGACCCAGGTTCAAGTTCCGACTCGGCCGTGGATGCTCACTGGTGACCTTGGGCCAGTTACACATTCTCAGCTTAACGTACCTCACGTAATTGTGAGGAGGAGAATAATACAACTTTTTTTGAGTCCCAATTGTAGAGAAAGTTGAGGTATAAATTAAGTAAAGAAATAATATAGCTGAAAATGGGGGGCAACTAAAGATAGGTTGGTTGGTGAAGGAAGCAGGGAAATGGGGGCTGACAGAAGGAGGTAGGGGGAAATAGTGTGGAGATGGGGTACAAGAGAAAGTCAGGTGCCTCCTGCAAATCCTTGCAGGTTCTCCAACACCTAACTGGGACTAGTGGCTGGTACTGTGCAACTCAGCCGTAATTATCCCAGGAGAGGCAAGGAAGGAAATCTGTAGACAGAAGTGCAGATAAAGGGTAAGTTGGCTGGCGGGTGTGAAGGAGAGAAGGAATCGGGAAAAGGGGAGAGACTATGGAGGCTTTTCGGGAAGGGAAAAAGGAAATAGTGGGGGAGGAGAATATGAGATGCCCCCTTTAGGTCCTTGTGGATCCCATGGCTGTACAAATGCGTTTGTCTTCCAAAAACACTGTGTTGCCTTCCAGAGCTTGTAAGTTTCATGAGATCATTTGTTAAGCTGCATTGGGGAGTCTTGACATTTCATTTATTATATTTATATTCGAATTTATTTTTATACATTTTGGTTTTTAACGTGTTTTAATCTGACCTATGCATTTTGTGTGGTTATCTTGTTCTATTATTTTTTTAATGCTCACTGCACCACCACAGCTTTACACTTACACTGAGCTGCAAAGAAATGGAACGCAAATGCAGCTGGGAACATTTATATGCTATTAAGTTGATGTGCCATCAATTATACTCTAGTGGTTATAATTCGAATAGATACCTATTTTATGATCTTACGATACTGATAGTTATTGAGTACACCCTAAGAATATGAATGTCTTTATGTATTATACTGGAGATGCTAAAAATAGGTCTTTGCTAAAAGGCGTCTTAATTTAGTACCCCATGTAAATGAACTGCATTAGCTGCACTGAAAACTTCACAGTTGATATTGCTACTTGTATTTTATAAAGGAGAGTGGTATAGATGAATTTTGTTCAATTAAGAATGTACAAGTCCTCTTGAAGCATAAAGACCTGCTTTTCTTTCCTTCCTGTCCTATAGCATGGCGTGTTTGGACTCTAAACAATCTCCTGTCTATATATTTATTTTGTGCTACTTAAAATCCATTTCATACAATAGCCAGAGGCTTTTCTGTATTATAACTGCAATTCTATTGCATTGTTACTTTGGAGAACATATTTAGGGTAGACATTGTATAGGTATAGAAAGAGGGATATTTCCCCAATTTTTTTCCAGGGGGGAAACCCCCAAAATATTAGGGAAGGGGTGACATTAAATACGCCATATTTACTTTCTTATCAAACCAATGTTATTGCTTTAAGAATATACATTGCATAATTCATAATTTCGTTAGCATAATTACATACACAAAATTAAATGGGTACCTCAGAGGTTTTTTTTAAAACAAAACTGTAAATATACCCAGGGTTAGAGAGCTGCAAACTGCTATACTCTAAGGTAATTAAGCCATTATTTTAGTTTTTGCTAGTGGGGGAAAAATAAAAGCTGAATATAGAAGGAAACTATATATTTTATAGTAAACAAAAGAAGGCATGTTGTTTGAACTTTGAAATAGTCTTCATACAGTCATAGCACTATCAGCAGACTGATGTTATCATCATACACAAAGGATGTCCTATAAATTATGGACAAGAAACATTTTAACAAAAATGTATAATTGGAAATATGTTGTAAATGTCAACAGATGCCATAGAAATTATCTTTATCGAATACTGTACCTGGCCTTATGTAATAATGTTTATTTTATACCATACATGTGTGGATGGACATGGTTTAGTAGTTTGCATTCGGAAGGTCTCAGGTTCAATCCTTGGCATCTCCATTTGAAAAGATCAGGGAATAAGTGACAGGAAAAACTCTGGAAAGGCTCTGCCAGCCTCAGACTAGTAGACCGTGCTGAATAGACTAATGGTCTGACTTGTATAAAGGCAGCTTCAAGAATTCTCAGGAATTATTTTGAGTGAGTATTCCACTCATCCCAAAATATAAAATATTTCATAAAAGTTCAAAACATTTCTATTAGAAAATCTGAAATATGTCCTCCCCTCAAAATTCACAAACCAGTGTGCCCCCCCTTTTTTCCAGGCCTTCATAATGTTGTCCAAATCAAAACAAGACCAGCATGAGTTTTAAGTCATAATCAGGTAAATTAGTAATTCTGACTTTAGAGATGGTATTGATTTTTCAGAAGTCAGTTGTACTGTACAAGACTTTAGAATATATCCATACAGTTCACAGAGCAGAATATTGCTCCTTCCTTCCTGCCACAACCCACTGAACTGTTCCCCTTAGGTTTTGGTTTTAAAGGGGTCAGCAGACCCTCAAGAATAGTGCAGGGGACAAAGTGGAAGTCTGCTTTGGGAGGGAGGAATCAGCTGAAACTGTTTCCTTCTTTTTTGCAAATGGAAATGTCATCCCATTGTAGGACCTGCATGGCTGGGTATATGCTGCTATATTTTTAAATACCGCAGCTATCTTTATTTATGATGGCAGGATAAACATAACCTAGCTTAAATTCCTGCTCTCTGTAAGTGAAGAACTAAATGGAAAATGTTCAACACTTGACACCTGAAATGATTCTATCAAGCATGATTTCTTTCCTCATTTAGTCTTATTATTATTGCTGGAAAGATTATCAATAATGAATAATGTGTTTAATAGCTTTAGTACATGTATAATGCTGCCCTCTACTGGGTGTTGGCTTGGATACTTCCTACACATTTTTAAAGCGTAGTCATGCAACTGCATATTATATTCTCAAGCCATCTTTGTTTATGGAAGTCTGGTTCCAGCTACACGTGATCCATGGTGCTGGAAGATCAAAACCAGTGTTGGACATGTTGTTCATTTGAGCAACCCAATTGTTTATCATTATATGCCTTATGGCTTTGTTTCCGAATGCACCTATCTAATAACTGCTTTTAAAAAATTCTAGTTGTTCCATAGATCAGTTGCCATCTCAGCTAGAAAATCTGTACAAGATTAGTAAAGAAAATGTGTCTTTGTTTATAGATCTAAACACTGAAAAATGTGTCAGTGTCCATTTGAATTGTTTTCTCTTGGATTTGCTAGGTGATAGGGAAATGTGGTTGAAGATATTTGACCTTCACATATACCGTGTCCACACAAAAATGAAAACTGGCAGTAGGACATTATAGGTGGCACAAAATCTGCCTACCTTATGAGTAATAGACTCTCTCTCTATATATATACATACACGTGTACTTCATTGTCATGCCTGTAAGCGTGAGCTGGACATCGGAGCTTCCGGCATCACTTGGTGGAGAGAGGAAATTTATGCAGACCTAATACCATTGATTGTTTTATATCTTCTTTTTAAAATTAAATAGAAAAAGTACAACTTCCCTTCAGTGGCTTCCTGTGGATATAGGTCTGAGGAATTTCTTTCCAGCCTTCTTGCAGCTTTTGGATTGGGCAGTGTTCACTGTAAGAACCTGTTACAAATAGAAACAAACAGTAAATAATAAAATTATGTCAGTTATGTCCTTCCCCAAGCAATTTTTGGATAACATGATGACAATAAATAACTCTCTGCTAGCCACTTCTCATCAGATTGTTTTGGTTTGCTTTCCATGACTGATGTGGACTGGATCTTTGGGATTGTGAAAGCCACCACAACAAATTAGATCCTTGATATGCATTTTTCTCTTATTTCTCTGCAAGGGAAGGGGGTAGAGACTTACTTTTTTGAAAAAAGGAAAGATGGAAATTCAGAGAATCTGCTGCATATATTGTTACAATGGTAGGTCGATATAATGCTTAAAAAGTTCCAAAAGTCCTGGGCACCCAGGGAAGTGGGAGTAGCCATTTCTGGTGCCAGAAAAAGCAGCTTGGTTTGAAAATCACATAGCTACTGCTGCTCCAACAGAGGTTGGTTTGCCCCATCAGTGCCAGCCTCTACCTCCTGACTCTGGGTCAACCCTGGCAGGGTTTGGTTTGGACCACGGGGGAGGGGGGCATAGGTATATGTGGTGGAACTGCTCTCCTTGTGGGCTTCCTCATGCAAAGACTTCCCCATGTGTTCATTTCCGATCTTTTTAAAAAAATTCAGCCCTTATATCATCATAACTTTGAAGCTTGCGCAAAAAATTAAGAGGGGGAGGTGCTGTGATATCACCAGAGATGCCACCAGTAATGACAGCAGTCTCAGTTGAAAATCCTGGTTATTTAAGGCACACACGGAACAAAGTAAACTGACCCCACAACTGTTAAAATACAAAGAGAGGATAGGCATTTGGAAGAACCATACTAAAATGATTCCAGTGCTTGGAGATTGACTGCTAAGAAAATCAGGAATAAGTCAAGTGTGTGGAAGAGTCCTGTCTGTGGCTTGTGGATTAGATGTCTAACACCTAGATTTTATTAAGTTTCATGTTGCTCTGCACCTATATGCATTGGTCAAATGAATGGTAGAGTACAAGCCTGAAATTAATCCAGACAAAATACAGATGATTTTTGGCGGGGGGGTGGGGTGGGAAGAGTGATGTTCTTATAAGTGACTAAAATACAACATTTTAAATGAGGTTAGATTACCTCTGGCTGATCGTATGAAGAGTTGGGGGTGCTCCTGGATTCAGTCTTTCTTTTGGAGAAGCAGACTGGTGCTATTTGTAGGAGTGGCTTCTTTCAGTGACGTGTACCTTGGAGTCTTTTCTGGTCTCGGCTGGTTTGGCAACTCTGACCCATGATTGATACTCTAACTTCAGCAGTATATTATGTAACATACTCTGTGGCTGCATCCATACCTTAATGGACATTGTGCTGTCACTGGGCTATAGCTATTATTTGCAATTAAATAAAAAATAAACAAATTAGATTGCCTTGTCTGCCCAGGAAAATTCAATTGCGAATGGTTGCTTATAGTGCAACAATAGGCTGTATTGACATGTCACTAGATAGTGCACTAGATGAGATTTCTCTTGAAAAATAATTTTGAATGAAGAACATTGCTGTGAGGTGGGTCATTGTGAGTGTGTTATGTCCATTTTGAAACGGTTTCTTGGTTATCTGTTTTCTTCACAGACATCAAGGTTCTGATTCTTGTCTTTTAAAAGCCCATCACAGTCTTGTAGTCCCAACATATTTGATATATGATGCAAACCTGCCTGCCAGCTGAGATCTTGGTGTCCTCCACGCATATGGTTTATTTATATTTTATTTATACCCTGCCTTTCTCCCCAATAGGGGCCCAAAGCAGCTCAGATTGTTTGCTGCACGCCATTTATCCTCACAACAGCCCTGTGGGAAAGGTTAGGCTGAGAGTGTATGATTGGCCCATGGTCACCCAGCAAACAGAGTGGGTATTCAAACCTGGGTCTCCAACGATCCTAGTCTTGCTACTGTGCCACGCTGGCTCTCCAGTGGTTTGGATGTCTCCTTTCCATGATAACCCTGATATTGTTAAATAGTTTAGCTGATGTTGTGCATAAGACCTTAGAATTGGTGATCTTTCATAAGGCATGAAAACAGTTTTATCTCAGAGGCTGTTTGTTGCTTGCTGATAAAGTTTATTTTCGGGATATACTGAGTTAGCTTTGTATGTGTTAAGGGGTAATATACATATTGTTCTTACGGTATTTTAATGTTTATAGTTTATGTGATTCTAATGATGGTCTTGCTTGTAAGGCTTGAACTTGAGAAAGGTGGGATATTTAAAAAAAGTATTTTGGAAGATGGGTAGATTGTGGTATTCAAAATGATATTGACAAATAATGATGGATATGGAAATGGTGACTTTTTAAAGAGACTATTAAAAATATATTACTATTATAATCTATATTAAAATCTCTGACTAGGCATTCATTGTTCTCATTATTTTGTGTTCTGTGTGAGACAGAATTGATTATTATGAGGGATCGTTCATGCATCTGGTTTATTTTCAGTACTGTTGATATCTCTTGACATTTGGAGAACAATTTCCTGGCTGGATTAATGATTCATAAATGAGATTATGCATAATAAACTGTAGTAAGCACATTTGTATTCTGTGAAATTAGAGTGCAAGTTTTGTAGAATTGCCATGAGTGACAATATTGGCAGTAAGCTGGAAGAGCATATTGAATCTATGGTTATTTATTCACTGTGTTTGATTCCAAAAGGCCTGTTTGTAGTTTTTCTGCACCAGATCCAAAAGTCTGTTCTTGATTACAGATATTTTTTATCACATCTTTTGAACCAATATCTAAAGGCCTGTAATTTTGACTATTGGTAAATCAGAAAATGGTACAGTGATTGCTTGATTCCAAACTTCCCAGATTATTAAATCTACTTTTTAACACTGTATGTCCTTTATGAGTACAAACAATACAAGTTGCTTATTGTAGAAAAGTAGTTACTCTATTTTATGGGTGGGTTTTTTTTACCTGATTAAAGCTCAGCTGTTAAAATAGGATAAATTGCAACATATACAAAATGTGAGACCAAAAAGAAAGGTCTCGCCCTGTGAAACTGATCAGTTATTAAAGTTCTGCCTTCCATTGCTGATTATTTTGTTGAGTGTCTGCTATTCCTGGTTCATAAATGTTGGCTTTTAAATTAATAATCCAAAAAATTGTTCAAATATCATTATTCTTGAATATTTTCCACCAATTAAAACTGCATTTGTAAACGGTGCTTAAGAGTAAACTTTCAAGTCTCAACTCCCTTTGCAATCAAGCAAGTTTATTGGACTGAGTCATAAACCATAATTCTATCCTCTTAAGAGCAAGATCCAGGTCCAGTAGTACCTTAAAGACCAACTAGATTTCCAAGATATGAGCTTTTGAGAGTCAAAGCTCCGTTTGTCAGATACAAGGAGTGGGAAAAGAAAGGAGTCTTTATAATCAAGGCGGAGGGTGGGAGGGGTATTGTAAATTAGAGTCTCATGAAGCTAGCAATAATACATGTTGTAATGAGCTTGATAGAGCAGGGGTGCAAAGTAAAGAAAATTAGCATCTGTAATGCAAAAAAGTCCTATGTCTTGATTCAGCCTTGGGGGATCCACTGTTCCAAATTTGCAACTAAACTCAGTTTCTCAATTTTGCCTTGTTATTTTCATTTGAAGTTCCTTTGCTTAAGAACTGCTATCCTCCTAAATTTTCTTCTATTCCACCCCCCATAGAATACAAACAAACAAAATCCTTCTTTGTAGTATGTTACGAAACCACACAAAATGGCTATGCTGAATAGCCTGCATTTTTTAAAATAAAAAATACACTTCAAGGGATCTGTCACAGCTAACTTTAACTTTCTATGTGTCATCTTGATGCCAGATAGGCTAGTCTTAAATGAAATAAGGAAGCAAATATATTCTATTTGTGAATATAGGTGAATGCTATGCAGGGAACTTGGATTATATTAATAGAAGCTTTGCTGATTGTGTTAGTTGCACAGTAAGCATAACTAATGAGAAATCATTTCAGAAAAGCCAAGAGAGGGAATAAAAGAATGTAAGTATTATTGTGTGTGAAATATCAGGAAACCAGCAGGAATATTCTCCGTTTCCCAGGGTCTGGTTTCTTGATATCTATAACATTTTTATCCCACCCATTGTCTTAACAAGGTCAAGATGGCATATGTGGTTTTCCTCTCTTCCTGCCATTGTGGTATTATTGGAGGTTATAGATGCATGAATTATTCATGCTTCCAAATTTCTTTCAAGATTGTAACTTCTAAAAGATTGAATATATTATTTAACCATGGCTGTGCCAGTGCAAGGCTCCTGGAAATAATGTGATATCTCCAGAGATGATAAAAAGTGACATTGATTGGTGGGCCCAAATGCTCACTGCGCTTTTTACTCACATTAATTAGCCTTCTTAGTATTGTTAGTAAATTATATTCAAGATCCTTACGCTGGAAACTCCTTGACTGGTTAGATGGGGAAAACATACCGATGGACAAGCAAGCAGGCTTCACCATAGACCAGTGTCTGATTTTGCACCATCTGGCAGAGAAGTATAGCTCTAAGCCAAATGGAGCACTCTATGCTGCCTTTGTGAACTAGGCTCTGGGCAAAGCTTGAGAACTCCTCAATAGACCAAAGACTCTATATACTTACTTGTTTGTTCGCTGCATGAAAGAAACTTTCTAAAAGTAAGATGCAGTTCTCAAGGCCATCTCTCCAATATGATCCCACTTGACAAAGGAGTTAAGCAGGGTTGTATCCTGGCTCCTCTACTTTTTAACTACTATATCAACTCCTTGGTGCAAATTTAAGAAAACTAAGCTTCCATTTGCCAAAATTTGCTTACAAAATGATTCCTGCTTTATTATACACAGATAATATTCTCATCTTATTCACAAGCGGATCTCAGAAGAGCACTCCGTGCCTTCACCATATACTCTAAAGAGGAGTACCTTGTGATAAACTATTAAAAAAACCAAAAGTCCTTATCTTTACCCAAAAAACCATTGCATTCATAGATGGCAAATAAAGGGCCACAACATTGAACAATAACAAAAAATTGTTAAATATCTTGGAATAGCCTTCCAAGATATTGGAGAGCTCAGGCATTGTGCACCACAGAGACTGCTCATAGAGTATCCTCCACCTGAGCCCGCTTGTGGGAAGGACAGGGTATAAGTTGAATAAAATAAATAATTTTTTTTTAAAAAATTAAGATTCTACTACGGTTCTCAGCTCTGTATCTACAAAGAAAGTCGCTCATTGGAAGCAGTGAAATCCAAGTTCCTGTGAAAGATCCTTGGAGTCCCACAATGTATTCTGAATGTTCTTAGACTAGACTGGATTCCCTTGGAGGCTCGTATGTGGCTGCTTGCATCCACCTATTACTCACCTAAAACTCATCTTCAATCCAGTGAGTTTAGTATCCGATCCTTGTTGATAGCCACTATTCAACCTGGCAAAGAGAAATCGAGGGAGAACTCCAGGAGTATGGCCTTTCCCACCCAAGTTTTATTGCATCTTGGGTACCAGAAGGCAAAAGAAACAATTAAAAAACGGTTCTGGGATCATACGGTACAATCATATAGGGCACAGATATAGAACTATCCAATTATTCTGCAGTATGCCAAATGCTTCTAACCAGCAGATTACCTTAGATTCCTTGAGATCCCAAATATTGGAGAATTTACATGCTTCAAAGTTCTACCTTCAGCCCTCCTGGAACGCAAATACAATTGTGTTCCACTCCCTCAACGACTCTGCCCATGCCATTCAGGGAAAGTAGAATCTATTGAACATGTTCTGCTGCACTGCTCATTCTATAAAGATATCCAATCTCAATATATAGCTTCAATTTTGTCAACTTTATCAGGAATATCTGAACAACTTTATGCCTCCTTTCTTCTTGCAGACTCCTCCCAGGAGTTAACTATAAAGTTGCTAAATTTTGCTTTCAGATGTGTGGGATATGCTAGTGGCTGACTGAGCCTCAATAACTATTTTTGTTTGAGGAAGGTATTATTATCTCTCTATCCCCCCCCCATCTGTGTTCACTGCTCTGTGCTCGTCACACTGCATGTGCTCTCTCTATTTTTAATTTTATTTTTACTTCATTAATTTTTTATTCTTATTTGCATTTTTGTTAACTTTCTGTAGCATCATAATAAACTTGATTGATTGACCATTCCTATGTGGTTTACTGTTTACATTATTGGACTAGGTTCTGGAAGGCCCAGGTTCAGTCCCCATTTTTCCATGGAAACTTGCTGGATGACCTTGGGCTAATTCAGTACATAGGGTAGCAGACTTCCAAATGTGGCCTAGAGATCTCTGGAATTACAGCTGATCTCTACAACTGATTTCCGTTCTTCTGTAGAATATGGATGCTTTGGAGGGGGGACTCTGTGGCATTATACTGTGCTGAAATGCCTCTCCTCCTCAAACCCTACTGTTTCAAGGCTCATCCCACAAACCTTCAGGATTCTCCCAGTTCACAGCTGATAACCTTACACATACAATGCCTGACATTCATCACAAGGCTGTTGGGAGGATAAAATGGAGGAGAGAATGGTGTAATCCACTTTGGGTCCCCATGAAGGTAAAATAAATAAATAAATATAATCAATGCTCAGTGCTCATGAATGTGCTTCAAACATAAATCTAAGTGCTAGTGATATCTAGATTTTGGTATTTAAAATTAAATGTTGTTGATAAGAAATCAAAAATAAAAACTACATAAAACGTTTTTCCTTTTTTTTTTTTTGGTTTAACATTGAAGCATCAAATTTAGTTTGGGACACACACACACACACACACACACACACACACACACACACACACACACACACACACACACACACACACACACACACACCAGGAAGTAAAGTAAGACTAGGAAGAATTTGGGGAAAGAGCCAGGTTACACAATAGCTAACATCACAAAGGCAGCAACTGGGCTCAGAGGGTATAGAAAGCTTAGTTACTTAGAAAGCATATAACATCTGATCAGAAGGGCAAACACAGTGAATTTAAGAAGGATTTAATTTTTGCAAAGGAGTGTTGCTGACACTCCATAGGAAAATTTTGTAAGGATATACAGCTGCCTGGGACTAAAACCAGATGCACACAAAACAAGAATGAGAGCTGAGATTGTGAGTGTAGCATTTACAACAGGGACAATCAGCTGCTGTTTGGCATCTAGATTCCAATTAGCCAATCTGGCTGAACCAACAGAGGGACAAATTTTTGGCAATCTCCGCACTCCATGTTCCCAAGGCTTTTTTTTTGTTTTGCAACTGGTCTTGATAATTGCACTTGGAAACAGTTCCAAAATAGTAAGAATCAAGCTAGAGCTGGCAGACTATTTCACTGACACATGCATATTCAAAAGCATTAATAATCGATCGCCTGACTTCGTATGGGAAGCCTCATAGGTTTGTGCCCAGATCTCCCAGGCACTGTGAGGCCTCAATGAACAATGATCCAGTGTGGCTAAATAGTATCTCAGAATGAAGAGTGTGTACACGAAAAATGGGAAAACACTTGGAAAATGGGGGTAATCTAAAATTTAGTTACTATGAGAAAGCTGAGTAGAAGGATCTGTTTCTGCTGTGCAGCCTCCTGCCAAAACAACCATTCAAAAGAGAACAGCCACGGAATCTCTAATGCAAGAGCTTGTAAAAGAGATGAGCCAAGATTTCTATTTACAAGATTTTTAAAAAAATGCTCCCAAGGAGCAGGTCTTATAGAAATATGGCACACTAGCAACAAAGCTCGTTGTGGGGGAAAAAATACAACGGGCTCTAGAAAGAGTAGGGTGGGCAGGCAGGCATTTGTGCTTTCTCTATCACTGATTCCAGCTGGTGAAGAAGGGAGGTGGGCATTGTTGTCTGCCCCACACCTGATCTGCCTGATCTCAGCCGTGTGAAGGGGTGGTGGGCTTTGTTACCTGCTCCGTGCGTGATACATGCCGAGTGAAGGGGGAGCATTGCCTCCTGAGCCTGACTACGGCTGAGTGCAGGGGGGCAGGCATTGCCGGCTGCTCCGAGCCTGATCCCAACTGGGTGAAGAGGGGTGGGCATTGCCACCTACTCCTTGCTGGATGAAGGGAGGAACAGGCATTGCCTCCTGCTCCACGCCTGATCCTGACAGGTGAAGATGGGTGACGGGTTTTACTACCTGCTCTGCTCCTGATCCCAGCTGGGTGAAGGGGGGTGGGCATTGCCACCTACTCCCTGTTGGATGAAGGGAGGAACAGGCATTGCCTCCTGCTCTGCACCTGATCCTGACAGGTAAAGATGGGTGGTGGGCGTTAGTACCTGCTCTGCTCCTGATCCCAGTTGGGTTAAGGGGGTGCGGGCATTGCCACCTGCTCTGCTCCTTCTCCTGGCTGGGTGAAGGGAAGAAGGGCATTACCTCCTGCTCTGTGCCTGATGCCAGCCAGGTGAAGGTGCGAGGTGGGCATTGCCACCTGCTCCAATTCTAATACCAGCTGGGTTAAGGTGGGCGATGGGCATTGCCACCTGCTCCACTCCTAATACCAGCTGGGTTACGGCAGGGGGGGGCATTGTCACCTGCTCCACTTCTGATCCGAGTTGGGTGAAGGAGGGTGGGCATTGCCATCTGATCTGCTCCTGATCCCAGCTGGGTTAAGGTGGGGGGTTGGCACCATCTGCTGTGCTCCTAATAACAGCTGTGTTAAGGTGGGAGGGGAAATTCCTCCTGTTCCGCTTCTAATACCAGTTGGGTTAAAGTGGGGGGTGGGCATTGCCATCTGTTCCGCTCCTAATACCAGCTGGATTAAGGCAGGGGGAGAGCATGACACCTGCTCCGCTCCTAATACCAGCTGGGTTAAGGTGGGGGATGGACATTGCCATCTGCTCCACTCCTAATACCAGCTGGGTTAAGGCGGGGGTGGGTGGGCATTGCCAGTTGCTCCTCTCCTGATCCCAACTGGTTCAAAGGGGGGCAGGCATTGCTACCTGCTCCACTGCTGATGCCAGCTGGGTTAAGGTGGGGGTGGGTGGGCATTGCCAGTTGCTCCGCTCCTGATCCCAGCTGGTTCAAAGGGGGGCAGGCATTGCCACCAGCTCTGCTGCTGATGCCAGCTGGGTTAAGGTGGTGGTTAGGCATTACCACCTGCTCCGCTCCTAATTCCAGCTGGGTTAAGGCAGGAAGAGGACATTGCCACCTTCTCCGCTCCTAATACCAACTGGGTTAAGGTGGGGGTGGGCATTGCCACCTGCTCTGCTCCTAATACCAACTGGGTTAAGGTGGGGGTGGGCATTGCCACCTTCTCCGCTCCTAATACTAGCTGTGTTAAGTTGGGGGTGGGCATTGCCACCTGCTCTGCTCCTAATACCAGCTGACTTAAGTTGGGTGGTGGGCATTGCCACCTGCCTCACTCCTAATACCAGTTGGGTGAAGGTGGGAAGCAGGCATTGCCACCTGCTCCCATCCTGCTCCTGGCCTGGGCTTCCCACCATGGCATGTTTTCTGGAGGGACATGATGCCTTGCCTAGGCTTCCCTTCATGGCAGTGCCCTCTGGTGGTGCACCAGGGTATAAAGTGAGTTGTCTGAAATATGCTTACTCAATTATATAGTAAGATTAGACATTTTAGGCATTGTTCTTTTTCTAATTCTGACCTTTCACACTGAGAAAAGGACAGCAATGGAAAATGAATAGAATCATAGAATCACAGGGTTGCAAGGTACCTCTAGGGTAATCTAGTCCAACCCCCTGTAAAATGCAGGAAATTCCCAAATACCTCCCCCCCCCCAACAGTGACCCTTTCTCCATGCCCAGAAGATAGCAAAACTCTTACCAGGATCCCTAGCCAAACTGCCCTGGGGAAAATTGCTACCTGACCCCATGGTTGCACTCGACCTTGCCCTGGGCATGTAAGAAGAGGCCATGAAGACTAAGCACTGATGTAACCCTTCTGCCTAAGTTCACAGAATAAGCATTGCTGTCAGAAGATTTAAGGAACTCCTACCCCTCTTGAACTCCCTTCTCCTTAAGTATTTCTGACCATGGGATTCTACCCAGCATAACTTTCAGTTTGTTGAAATCTGCTTTCCTGAAGTCCAAGCTATATGTCTGACTACATACAGGTTTTCCCTTCCCCAAGACTGTAAATTCCAAAATTACATGCTACCCAGGGTGCTCACTACTTTCACCTCATCAACCAGGTCTTCCATGAGAGTCAGGTCCAAGATAGCAGAACGCCTTGTGTCCCTCTCTGCTTTCTGAAAAATGAAGTTGTCAGCAGCTGATCCAGCCGGTGGGGTTTTAAATGCCCCTTTCTGTGCCGCTGCACAGCTCCCTCTCACTTCAGTATGCTCCAAATCTTTACGGAGCATATGGAACCAAGCTAAATACCAGAATCCTGAATCTTTTGTGGGAGGGTGCACACCCCTGGTATTGATAGAAAAACACAGTTTTCCTACTTAGACAGCCTCCAGACAAATTAGATCATCCAATAAATACCAACAAAGTTAAGTTATTCATCATACAAATAAGCCTATAAAGTATGTGCAAGCCGTTAACCTTACTTAAAGGCAGTATAGATGTTTAGGAGAACATTTCAATATAACAATGGCTAGATGGCCCATCAAAAAAATACACTTAATCTGGCCAGTTACAGTAGTTCTGCAGTGGTATGTTTTTTCTGTGTTCATGGAAATCAACACAAGCCTGCTGCCATTCAACCTCAATCTCAATGTCATTAATGTCAAACCTGTAGCCCAGCTATTGTATGATGTTCCCATTTGGGTCAATGCATTCCATCAGTCTGTAGAGAAGGTCCAAGGTACTTTTCTTCGTCAGATTTTTGGCATTCCAAACTGTGTAGGTCGGATATTCAGCCATGTGTCTGGAAACTGGGCTGGGCTTTTTGGAAGCTAGAGCCTGGATATAGACCCTGAAATTCTGACCGTATCTTCATTTTTTATCTTGTTATTCTAACGGTGTGCACACTATGCTATGATACACTTTTCCAACTAAAAAGTTGAGCTTAGTTTTGCAGAAAATTCATTCAATCGGTATCCCACTTGACTGTCTTCTTAGGTTAGAAAGACAACAAGCCTGTGTCAGAGACTGTTGGATATCGAGAGACAAGTTTTGAACTCATTAGTAAATAGAACGTGTTCTCCTATTGCAAATGGTATAGTGTCAATTTGTGGTGTTTCTGCTCCCAATTTATTCCATCTTGAATCTCCACGAGTCCACAGAGCCTTTATGCTTGCTTGGTTTACTATTTTACCTTCAGCAATCCTCTGTGGTAGGTTTTTGAGAACTCCACAGGAAAGACACTGTCTGTGTGGGTCTGGGGTTCCTGAATATTTACCGTGTGTGCTATTATATTGTAGTTTTCACAATGTGTTAAGGAATTCTATAATTAAGTCCCTCTTATCAGGGTAACCTTGAAATTTGTATAAGCAGATGGCCTTACCCCTTCTATTTGACTGAAATTCTTATATCACTAATCAGATAGCTTGGTATTTTTTTTAGCCACTGTGAAGATTTATGGGCTGTTGGTGAGTGATCATGGATCATCTATCTCTTCTCTACTATATCTAAGTTTATGATTATTTATAGATCCAGAGGAGTTAGCCGTGTTAGTCTGTAGTAGCAAAATCAAAAAGAGTCCAGTAGCACCTTTAAGACTAACCAATTTTATTCTAGCATAAGCTTTCGAGAACCACAGTTTCTTTCTGCCCTCCATGCATCTGACGAAGAGAACTGTGGTTCTCGAAAGCTTATGCTACAATAAAATTGGTTAGTCTTAAAGGTGCTAATATGATGATTTATGTTATCTTTGATGTGCGTTTTTGTGTTATTTAATTTTGTAACATTTTAGGGTTTTTTGTTGATTATAACAAATGTCTAATGAGGTGATATCATTCATCATCAGCCTTACTAAAAAACCCACACACATTCATGTGAAAGACAGGCTGTGAAGAACATTTTAAATGGTCAGTAATGGAGATGGCCTGTTTCACCATTTCTGCCTTCTTTCTAGGCTGTTCTCCAGATGTAATAAAACTTCTCCTAAAATGAGCAATTAACAACATGAGCTTGAATCCCAGCTCTAATGTTTTTGAGAGTACAAGGGCTCCACTCTCAGAATCTTTTAAAGCTCTTGTGGGCATTTCAGACTCCCACGGGTCTGGGGAGGCAGCAAAATTGTACTCCATAACCAGATTCCTGCTGTCTCAGTTCTGTGCCTTGTTTTTGAGCAAATAGGATCTGGAACAAGGGAGTTCAGCTAGTATTTTGCTTTTTGGCTACTGGTTTTCAGGAGCATAACCAACACCTTCCAGTATTCTGCTAAAGAGAGGGCCCCAAAAGAACTATAGGTGCTTAACAAAACTTACAATGCATATGAAGTAGGGATGTGCGATTCATATTGATATCCCGAATATATACCCAGATAATGACTAAATTGGTATTATCCAGGTATACCGAATCAAATTAGAGAATCCCGAATAAAATTGGAATACCAAATACATTAATGTCAGATAAAACCAGATATATTCAGTTTTATCCAGCAAATGTAGCTAAGTCAGTTTAGCAGCCTGGCTGGCTGCTTCTCCAAGCTATTTTTCTTACTTAGTTTCAGGGGGAATGAGTGACCAATGGATGTGCATTGAGGAGATAGCTTTTTTTCCTAGCTGTGTTTAAATATAAGAGTTGCTTGCATTGCTACTTGCTAATGTTACTTTATATATTATTAAGAGTTGGTTTTGTGTGTGTGTGTATGGGGGGGGGGTTTGCTTAAGTTATTCCTTGCTGTTTATTTACTTGTTGCTTCTTGTGGAGGAATTACTGAAGCAGTTGCTTGCTTGCTGTTTTTTACTTGTTACGATGTCTTTTGCTTCACTTTGGTTTTGGTCAGATTCTCTGGTTTGATGTTGGTTTCCTTGCTTCAGTTTGGTTCTGTACTATTTACACTCAGATTTAATCTAAATGGGAGAAATGAATGTCATAGACCCATTGGTTCTGTTCTGTCTTGCCTCTAGTTTGATGTGGGATTCCCTTCAGTTTGGTTCTGGTGGGCTTTGTTGATTCAGCATGCATGGGATTTGCTGTGAGACAGGCTTTTGGCTGGGGGTTGGGGGTTGCCCCTTTTGCTTTTTTGTTCTGGAAAGCCTTGGAATGTTTTTCCCGTAAGAAACAATTGTAAGTGGCTGAGGATGCATTGTTCAGGGGCACATAGAATTGAACTCATGGATCCAATCTTCCCAAAACTCGGCGAGTCTTTAGTGAACAGGAAGGACTAGGTTCCCTGCAAATTTGGTGGGATTCTCTTGAAAAATACCACCCCCTGGTCCTCCAGGTATTTTCCCCCATAGGAAATAATGGCCAAATATATTTGAGATTCTCTAATAAAACTGAATCCTGTTAGAGCATCTGACCTGGATATCAGGAATACTGAAGATTTATAGTATTCTTGATATATAGATCTGAATTGTACCTATTTTTTTTTTTGCTGCAGTTCCCTGATACGAAGTCATGATTAAAGGCATTTTGTGACAGTATTTAAGTGATCTTTCCTTGTCTTAATTTATATTTGTGAAGGTTGAATGATATCCTCCAACTGTGCAATCTTTGATTTTATCTGTTCATTCAGATTAATAAAATCTATTGCTATAGATGGAAAGTTATTGAGGACTGATTCATTGATCATGGCAGATTTGTTTCCTTTTGAACCAAATACATCAATTGCTTTTGTCATGTCTTTCTTTACTTATTCTTGTTGGTATGGCAGCCTTGGCAGAGTCTGAGCGCTGATGCTGTAAATGTTTAGTATCAATGATCAGCTGTTTTGAGGACAAAACATTGTATATGTTTTGCTTTTGACGGGTTCTGCTTTTTAAGGTGATATTCTGAATTGTCTTTGACATTGTGGATAACAAGATTTTGCCAGACTGCTTATTTTGATATTTCAAAATTCTGTGATGTTTGCTTAACACTGGATTACTCAGGATTGCTTTCACTAGCATATATTTACTAAAAGTTCACATAAAATAGTTAGTAGTCGAATGAGTGGTAATGGTTATTCTTTATAGCAGTACATCGAATTTCATTTCCACCCAGTTATAAAACTCTCATATACCATGTTGGACCTGACTAACAACACAATTCTATACAGAATTACTGCAATCTGAGCTCATTCAGCATTGAAGGCTTTTTGACTTGCCTTCCATTTCAAAAGAAGTTAGCTACGCAACATGAGAGGCTGCTGTTGAAAGGAAAAGTCAGTTCCACTAAGCATACACAAGCTCTTGAAGAAGTCCTAAGTAGCTTCTTTGGATCTTAGCTGTGGAAAATGTTCTGTGTCAGAGCATTCTGTGTTTATTGTTGTTTCACAAAGTTTTGTCTCCTCCCCCTCCCACTAATCAGTACAAGTTACCTCTTCAAGCTGATTTTCTAGGGGAATATGAACAGGTCGCTTAGGAAATTTTAACATTTGTCCACAGAGAAAAACATATATGGATATATGGATCAGATGCAACTCAAAATGATAAACCTTTTAAATAATCCTAATGAAATAATTAATACAGAAAATACTGTACTCTGCAGACCTTTAAAAGTGCAGCTATTTCTGTACGTGTGGCTCTCACTGGTTGCCGTGACAGTTGTGGGTGTCCAATACTTCTGAAAAACTAGGCAGTGAAAGTAAGAAGTAAGCTCTTATAATGTTAAATTAAGTCTAAAGAATAAGGGAAGAAAAACAGTAATCTGAATTTATTAGGATTATTTGCTTACCTGACTCCCAGACCTAGTGTGTGTTTGTTAATAATTCATAATAAATTCAGTTAAATTACCATGTGCATTTTCATATTGCCACTGAACTACTACATTCTGTGCATGCTTAATATGAGGAAAGCAACCCACTGATATATGTTGTTAGCTGTGTAGATGCCAAAGCAGCACATAAAATAAGAATAGAACTGATTCCGGATTTTTGCTGGAAGTGATGTAACAGCACAGATGAAACAGCCCTCCCTCCATTCTACTTTCCTTTTGCTACCTGTAGGAAAGGAGTGGGAGGGTACCAGTGAAAGCGGGAGAATGCCCACCACCACCGGTTAAGTGTCAATCTTAGATTCACAATGCAATCCAAAGCATCACTACTGGATGGGAGACCACCAGGGGAAACTGGGGTTGCTCTGCCAAGGAAGGCAATGGCAAACCACGTCTTCTCCTCACTTGCCTTGAAAGCCCTTGGTTGGGGTTACTGTAAGTTGGTTGCAGCTTAACAGCATGTGCGTTCAGACACACAAGCGTAGTCACACCATTCTAAGCCCATTGATTTAAGCGAACTTGGAAGAGTATATTAGTTTATTTCACAGAAGGCTCTGGGTTTGCTTAATAGTAGCATAAATATTTTTTAAAAATCTGAATACATGTCTGTAGAAATAAAATTTTGGACACCTCCTCAGTGATTGGGCTGTGGAGAGGTCCTGGTGCATATGTGTCAAAGATTTTTCACCAGGCAGGCAACTCTGCAAGGATAGGCAGCTTGCTAAGAGTTATTCCTCCATTCTTCCAAGTCACCTAGTTGTCTCTGTTCCCAAAAGCTTTCAGAGGCTCAGAGCCCTCCTTGGAGCAAGAAACAACAAACCTGGAGTAACAGGAAAATAAGCTGCTCTACAGACAGAGCAGCCAGGCAGAGCAGACACAATGTCCTTTATAAAGTTTGTCGAGGAATTAAGCCTCCCCTCTGCAGCTTGCCTTATGACTATGGACGTGGAGGCTCTCTACACATCCATTCTTCATGAGGAAGTAAGAAGTGTCATTGAACACAGACTTTTTTCACATCCTGAACAATCTCCTTCCACCCCTTTGTTACTCAGTCTCTTGGATACAATTCTAAAAAAGGAATTACTTTAGGCTTTGTAGCCAGTTTTTTTATCAAGTGAAGGGAGTAGCCATGGGGTGCCCTGCGGCACCCAGTATTGCCGACCTTTATATGGCCAACTTAGAACAGGAATCTTTTTTGAACCCCGCTGTTAACCCTTTTTTTAAACCAATTGTCACCTTTAAGAGGTACATTGACGATATTTTCATTATAATTAAAGGGCTGAACTATGCTAATAAGCTAGGTGAATGGATGAATACCATAAATAGCAACAGAAGATTGATCTGGCAGGCTCACATTCACTGTGTTAACTTTTTAGATGTTGTAGTTTATAAATTATCAGAACATAAGTTAGGGGTGAGACCATTTAGAAAGAGTACGGACAGATGGGCTTATTTGCATTATACATCATTCCACTCAGGTAGTTTAAAGAAAAACATACAGTTTGGGCAATTTTTATGTATAAGTATAGTATATAACACTGGATATTTTTTAAAAAATGCTTATTCAGCAGAATAAGTTGGAAGAAAGTTCTTTTCCAGCCATAATATCTCTTAGTGTGAATGGCCTCATCACCATGTCCCATCAAACTGATGTTTGTGTCATTCATGGATGTTTGGTGTGAAATTACCTTCTGACATCTTGCATTTGATGATTGACTGTCTTCATCCTTCCTCCAGTATGGCAGTCTTGTTTCTTCTCCATGTTGGAGCAGCCACAAGTCTGATCCCATGATCTAGGAACAAAGGACTATCTGTAAGTAAGCCCTGCCTGAATTTATATCTGGTTCTTGGAAAAGTAGAAGTGCTTCTAATTTTTGCCATTCGTATAAGTTTTCTGCTTTCTCCCTTTAGCACCATGTACATTTCTGATTTTTAGACTATCAGCTGAGTACAGGTGGGACAGTCTACCGGGGGTGTAGAAATATGTTGCTGGACAGTACTATGCACACTCTCAGAAGCTGGGTCCCCATCATATGAGTATGTGCTCTCCCTCTCTCTATAGTTCAGTAGAGCAGTGGTCCCCTGCCTTGGATCTCTTGGGATACAAATGTTCGTAATGGATAGATGAGAGGTCCCTAGATTACTAATCAAGGCAGTGTCACAGGCAACATCCAACCTTAAGACTCATGAAACCATCATCTTTCGAGCACTCGTGATTGCAGTACAAGCATTTCCCCAATGAATTTACCTTCTAGAAAAATGTGTTTCCCAGCAGTGTATGGAGAATTTCTTGCAGTCCTTATGCATGTTTTGAGAATTGCCTGTGATAAAACTTTTCCTATGGGGGCAGCAGCTGGAAGAGGCAACATCTGATACATTTGTTTGTAAAACATTTAAAAATGAAATTTAATTTTTTTTAATGAGAGTACATTGTTCATAATCATTGTTTGTTGCATCATATTTCCCTTTATGCAAAGATATTGCTTTCCCTTGGTAAATCAATTGAACTTTCTGACCCAACCTGTTAAATTCAAAAGCTTTAACTCACCATGGTGAATGCTTAACAATAGAAAATATTTCTGTCCAGCTTTTTCACTTTTCTTTTCATTTTCTTCTCATTTTCCAAATTGTTGCCATGTATGGGTCTAATTTTTTTGTATAATAATATAGTTCCAATATAGCTATTGGTTATAAATGATACTCAGTCAAGAAACTTACTGAGCAGAAGCTGTGGTTTAGTGAACTATGATAAATTATCAACTGTGAGCGTGCCACCATTGGCAACATTCTGAATGAATCAAGTAATGAAACAAAGAAATTGGGAATTTGATATAATGACATAGAAAGTTTGTAACAGGAAAAAATGTTGTGCACACTTCATAAGATCATAATAATATACTGATGAAATTAATAAAATGTGTAATAGGAAGCTTTGATTGATACGTACTATAGAAGAAAGGAGTTTTGCCAACTGTAGTTCTAAGATTTAGAACCTTAAGTATAGTCTCAGTAGAGCAGCATTTAGTGTCATTCTGGAAGCCACTAGCTATAATGATTATGAAATTATGTCCTAAGTTGTCTAAGAAGCAGGTTTCAGATAGAAGGTATATGCTCTGCGCTTCAGGTAGTGGCTAGAATTTAACAGGTAGCAACAAAGGGGTTGTGTTAAATCTCAGGAAGAAAGTTGCCTCTTCATGAGCAACCTTGTGAACATCCATCACCTCCCACTTTACAATTTGTTTGATGTCAAATCACAAAGTGGTAGTGTGTCTCTTGAGTGACAATTTACCAGTGGAAGAATGCCAACACCCAGGTTCTGCCTAAAACTTTTGGGATTTTCATATAGGGATTTGGAGTTTTCCTTATGATACCCAGGATGGGATATTGTGCAAATCAAGGGACTTATGATAAAAAGTACCAGATATTATGTCATTTTATTTATTTATTTAAGATATTTATACCCTGCTTTCATCACCAGTTGGGAGGGGCTGTGGCTTAGTGACAGAGCTCCTGCTTTGCAAGCAGAAGGTCCCCAGATTCAATCTTTGGCATCTCCAGTTTAACAGATCAGGTAGGAGGTGATGTAAAAGACCTCTACCTTAAACTCTGGCGAGCCACTGCCAGTCTGAGTAGACAATACTGACCTTGAGGGACCAATGGTCTGATTCGGTATAAGGCAACTTCATGTGTCCATGTGTGACCTAAAACGGAAACAACATAATTCTCCCGTCCTCCATTTTATTCTCACCTATGAGGTAAGTTAGGCTGAGAGTGTTTGGCCCAAGGTTGCCCAATGGGCTCCCATGAACTTGGGTTACTTAAATCCTATTATAAACCTCTAACCACTTCACCACACAAGCAATTACATATTTAATACCACTAATTTGAATTTATAATTTATTTTTATTGATAAAGTAAGGTATGCTTATTTGTGGTAATGAATGACAGCATTGAGAAGTGATGAATGTTTTAAAGACTTGGGATGTATTTCTGGGGGACGCTTGACTGAAGATGGAATGGGAAAATGCGCTGGTGATATATTGGGACTTGAGAGAATGTTGTCATTCTTATGAGAAGAGTTTTCATCAGGTGAAGACAATTGTAGAGAATGAGTGTTTCTCAGCTGCTCAGTGTTTCAACATAAACTATTATATCTTTTTTCAAGCTACTCATTACATATATTCACAGGCAAATCCCAACAGAATAAAAAGTTAGGATCCCACACAAATGGCCTGAAAGTACACAATACAGCATCTTTGATGAAGTTCAGCATCTGTGCATGTGATCAGTTGATGGGAGACCTCCTGAAATCTTATATATGCCATTTTGAACTCCAAGATAGAACAAACTGCAGCATAAATGTAATAAGCAGAATTAGGTGTATCTACACCTAAAAGCAAAGCACCTTAACTCTCCTTGAACTTCACTGAATAAATTCAAAGTTATTTATATATATTTTATTCCAAATGAATTCAGAAAGATATTTATGCAAGAATTTTTTTAAAAATCACAACTAATTATAAACCAGTAACTGGCAATGGATCAGCCAAAAATCTAAGCAATCAAATATAAAGAAAGAACACCTGCTTCTAATTTTTACCAGTGGTACCCAGTTCTTGTGTATAACATTTTAAGGTGGGGAAGCATCCTGCTCAGCATGTGGGGTGTAAGCCACAACAACAACAACAGAGTTTCCTACAGCAGTAGTTCTGGCGCCATGGTTCAAATCTAAAATCAAAGTTTAGGGTCAGGTAACAGAATCCAGAGACAAAAGTCCAAAAGGCAGTCCAAGATCTCAGTCCAGGATCAAGTAGCATATTTCAGAGGCAAAGTCTAAGGATGAGGCAACAAGTTTCTAAATTTCAGAGTCAGGCAACTGGTAGCTGAACCAGTGAGACTGCCAACAAATTATTCCCACATTGGCTTCACTGAATCCTTATATAAGAAGTTTCCCCTTACAGATGATGCTGGGTCCCACATTAAGCTCCTTTCAACAAGCTCTGTTCATGCGGAATAGTGGGGCCCAGATCCTGTAATGACTTAGTGGACTTCTGTGGCATTTTGTTAGTAGGAGGGAGTCCTCAGGCTGCCAGGCATATACTTCTGCACCTGTTCCAGGCCTATGCTTTAGTCCTTCACCTGCTCTGCTCCTGGGGTCCTTCAGGAGATCATGGCTGTTGGGTGGGTCTGTGCTGGTGCCTCCAAGCTTGAGGGCCCTGATGGCTCAGGGCACAGTGCTGGGGCTGTCTTGGGATCCATTTGGGAGGCTTCTTTTTTTATTTATATATATATTTTTTATTTTTAATATCTAAAACAGAAATCTACAAAAAAACTACAAAAGTACTAGGAAAGGGGAAAAGGGAAAGAAGAAAGAAAAAGGGAAGGAGGGCTGGAAAAAGGGGGGGTACATACAAACAATAAACACTACACTACAATGTTTTCCCTTCATACTGCCATGGTTAAAAATTTAAGCCTTCATAAAGTAATGATGGAGTGGTTGACCTTGCAAAATACAAAATACAACCCATATTAAATTTTCTTCCCCCCCCCCCCGGGCCTCGGACGCAGTTCTCTCTGAGCAGCTACAGCCACTGCGCTCACTGCCTCCCCCCTCACTTCAGGCTTCGAGTCTTTTTCATTTTGCATGGTATCTTGCCCGAATTCTTGATTTTTGTCCACAAAATCCCTTAGCTGATCATCTGAGTTTATCTTGTAGGCTTGATCTTTATAATTAAACCAAATTCCTTCCGGAAATAGCCATTTATACTTTATCCCTCATTCCCTCAGGAGAGCTGCGAGCTTTTTGTACTTAAATCTTCTCTTCCGAACTAGAAATGGAACGCCCTTCAGTATCTTGACTTTATTTCCCAGAAAGTCCAAGTCCGCATTATATGAGTTAAATAGGATAGTGTCTCGGACCTTCCTGGATGAAAACTCAATAAAAATCTCGCGAGGCAGCTGCTGCTTCATTGCATATTTTGAAGAAGCCCGGCGGACTTCCAAAATGGCGCTTTTCACCTCTTCCTTAGTTGCCCTCGCGGGTGACGCCAATAATTCCGAGGCAAGCTCCCTTAGATCCTCGTTTTCCTCCTCTTTAACATTCTGGAGACGCAAAACAGTCTGTTGTATTGTCGAAGGCTTTCACGGCCGGAGAACGATGGTTGTTGTGGGTTTTCCGGGCTGTATTGCCGTGGTCTTGGCATTGTAGTTCCTGACGTTTCGCCAGCAGCTGTGGCTGGCATCTTCAGAGGTGTAGCACCAAAAGACAGAGATCTCTCAGTGTCTCTCTCTCTGAGAGATCTCTGTCTTTTGGTGCTACACCTCTGAAGATGCCAGCCACAGCTGCTGGCGAAACGTCAGGAACTACAATGCCAAGACCACGGCAATACAGCCCGGAAAACCCACAACAACCAAAACAGTCTGTGTTCGTTCCACTTGCAGCCCGATCAGCTGGTTTTCGACCAGCTTTAGCTCCTTGTTCGTTGTTCTCATGAGTGACGCATTTTCCCGAGCAGACTTCTCTGCCCCCCCCACTGCTTCCTTAATGGCTTTCACATCGCTCTCAATTAAGCCCACCCTTTGATCTGTTTCATTCAGCTTGTCAACAAAGGGTTTTATGGCTTCGATGACCGATCTTTTCACCAATTCCTCGAGCGACTCCGCTTTTCCCTGCAGGGCAGCCGAGATTGACTTGCCCAAAGTGGGACTCTGCTTTCTCGCTGCCATTTTAGGGGGGGGGGACCGCCAACCTTCTGAAACTCAGCGAGGGGGAAGAAATCCGAGTCTTCTTAACTTCAGATCCCACCACTCCTTCGCATACGCTTGTAATAACAGAAGGGATTCGCTTACTTACAGGCTTCCACCTAGTCCTGTTCTTTGCCGTTTTCCGTGGCCCGGCAGCACGCAAGGTGCCGCGCACGTCTGTTGGCCTCCATGGGGACAAACGGGCAATTTACCCCCTGCCTCGATTTGCCAGAGGGCTCTTCCCGCAGCGTCCCGGACCCTGACTCCCTCCCTGGGAGTCCTGGGGGCTAATCTTTGCAGATCAGCCGCCCGGTCAGGCTGCTTGGACGTTTCCTCTCGGACCTGCGAAGAGGAGCGTCCGACATGGCCGCGAAAATGAAACCGAATCCATTTGGGAGGCTTCTGAGGGAACTGCCTCACAGGTGCTTAGAGACAGGTGGTCCTCCTCCTCCAATTATGATAACTCATCTTTCCAAGCAATACCAGGTTAGTCCATGACAGGAAGTATGTAAAAAGTACAGCCTGTGGTTTTGGATATTTCCCCTCTTAATTTGTTAAAAAGCTTTGCTGAAGTTAAAAGCCTGATTCTTAACCATGGTAAGGGCATAGGTGAGTAGTCTGTCCTCAGGATCAGCTGTGACCTGTGGTCCTATACTTGTTTTTGTATCTACTGTGCTGTGAATTCGCCTTTCATCCATTTGTTCGTTGTTTGTAACAATACATCTGGGGGCCACCTAATGCAAATAAACTGTTCAAGTGTGAGAGTTGTGAATTCATTGCTCCCATTTGTACTGCTTATGCAAATTGATTGTTCAAGGGAGAAGAGATATTTTTATCATAAGTTGGTCCTGGAAGTCATCAGAACTGATTGCTAGATTTGTGAATCTTTTACCATCGTGATCTTTGAATTGTTATAGCCAGCCTCAAGGCCTTAGGATAGGATAAGCTATTGATGTATATAAATAAATACATTCCTAAAGAAGCTTGGGGGTGCTGCTGTTCCAGGGCCTCCTGTTGGATGAGCAGGTTGCAGAGCTGGGCAGGAGCACTTTCCACTAGTTTTAGCTGGTGATCCATCAGCGGCCTTTCCTGGGTTAAAAATAATTCGCTACTGTGGTGTGTGCTCTGGTAGCATCTAGATTATATTACTGAAATGCACTGTATGTGGGACTGCCCATGAAGAGTGTCTGGAAACTACAATTTGTACAGAATGCTGCACTGAAAATGCTGGCTGAAATGAACTGTAGAGACCACATCAGTCTTTTTTCATCTAATGTTTCCAGTTTGCTTCCAGGCCCATTTCAAGGAGCCTTTTAATGCCCTGAACAGTTGATCAGCATACTTTAAGGACCACTTACTCCCATATGAACCTGACTGACTATTAAGGTAATGTTTGGGGAGGGGATGACCTTCAGGTGCCCCTGTCATTGGAGGCCACATGGGTGGCAACTTGAGAGGGAGTCTTCTTGGTCATGTCACCAAAACTCTGGGGGTTCCTTGCATGGAAGATAAATCTGTCCCATTCTATCATGGTCATTTACCAACAAGTGGCATTCACGTATTGATTCTCCTTTCTGCTTTGCTGCTCTACATATATGTATTGTTTTCAAAGTTTATTGTTAATGCTTCTTTTACTGAGGACCTTAGTTAGGCAGAAAGGCAGGAGACAAATATTTTTACACAAATAAAATAAATACAATTCCATTGTAGGTTATAGATTTACAGTGGATAGCAACATTTAGCAACATGTGTAATTGTTGAAAGCATGCTAGTATAACTTTACAACAAACGTTTGCCTTTTTATTGTACGTTGACAATTTCATTAGTAACTGTATGAGATCCTACTGCCTGAGGGTTTCATCAGGCAAATGAAACCAAACTCAAATTTAGATGATAAATCATAATGAAATGTTAGAGCCCAAGGAGAATTACGTTGGGCTTTATTGCTTCTGGAATTTTCTATGTAATGGGCCATTATAAATCAATATCTACTTCATATAAGGAGTAGTCCGATACTGTGCTGTTTTATATTGTTTTGTAGTTAAAATGCAAGTACATCCTTCACATACATACTATGCTTGTAAGTGCTACTACTTAAGTAACTGTGTCATAGCCTCCTTGCACTAAAGGCAGTTGTGTTAGCAGTTAAACTCTTTCATATCTTCTTGTATTATACTCAGTCCCAAAAATCTGCCAGGTAGATTTCAATGACTTCACTACATGAGTCCAGAACTGCATGAATTAAAGCTTTATTAATAACCTACTAGTTCAGCTTTCCATTACAGAGTCATTGCCAGGAATGAAATTCTGCGCCAAGCCACGAGCCTATATTGAAATCTAGGTACAGCCCAGTTCCCTCCCACCTAGCTATGGTGTGTATAATGCAAAAGCAAAGCAAAGCAACTACGAAGGAAAGCGGAGAGGATGTTTTAGAAAGTTCAGAAGTTCCAAGGTTATGTATTCATGACAACGGTTCCTCTTTCCAGGCTGAGCGCTGGAGGTAGGCAGATTAAGATGGAGACAACTAAGCTTGGGAGGCCCCCCCCCAGCACGCTTTCACAGAAACACAGGAGACAGCTGTAGCTGTCTCTGACTTAAGAGCACAGTGTCCATTAGAGTCCAGTCCTTGGCCTAGGCCTTTACTCAGCAGGGTTTGTCCAGGAGTTTGTCACGCCCCTGAAGTATGGCAGGGGATGTTAAGACCTTGACAGTCTCTGGGACCAGACCTAATGAGCATGGGGGATCAAACCAGCTTTTCTACTAATAAACATGGTCTCCAAAAAGACTATGCTGGGGATCATGGTAGCTGCATGTGCAAAAGTAACCTAGGATGCCAGTTGTAGAATGGAGGGGAACTGGATGAGGTTGAATGAAAAATGTGATTGGATTCAACTCATTCTAACTTGGCAGTTCTGTCATCACTTAAGGCATTGCTGAGCAGTAGACAGAATTAGGAAGAGCAGTATGTTATGGATGACTGCAGCTGACCCTCTGTATTTGTGGCCATAGCTGTGACGTTGCTTCAGCTTAGAGTTCTAATTGGGTTGTTGTGCTGAGTTGCACCCCTGGTAGCTTTTGGATTCTTAAAATCATCCTTTGAGGACCTGGAACCCTTGCAGACTCAGTTAACAGCCTAAGGGTTATACTGGATCCATCACTATTGCTAGCAAAACAAGCTTAAGGCAGCTGCAAAAATTCTTTCTACAAACTCGGTCTGTCCTGGAAGACAGGTTCCTATCTTGACATGGCTGATCTAGTCACCTGGATCCATGGTCTTGGTCTTGGTCCATTATATCTATGGGACCAGCTCTCTTCCTATGTTCCACCACGGCAGCTTTGCTCATCTGAACAGGGCCTTCTGCAGGTGCCATCTTTCACATGGGCAAAAGCAACAGCCGCCCATTCAAGTGCATTCTCTGGGATGGCACCACCTTATAGAAGGGCCTGCCTGAAGAGTTCAGGAAAGCTCTCACTCTCCACAAAGTGTGCAAAATGAAGTTATTCAAGAGGGCTTTTTACTCAGCTAGACCGACTGTACTGTAAGGAAGTGGTCTAAAAGTGATGCATTAGTAAAGGAACAGGGACTACAGACTTTAGTACTGTGTCTTTTGCTGTAAGTGTGATCCTACTGGGTAGTTTCTGTGTTGTTTAATGTGTGAGGCTTAGCATTGCTTATACTCTGTTTCAGCATTTCTTCAACTCTGTATTAGATTGGAAGATTCGAGTCCAAAGGCACCTAAGAGACCAACAAGATTTACACAGTGTAAGCTTTCACGTGTCAGAGCTCTCTTCTTCAGAGACGTATCTGAAATGTCTCAAATCATGCTCTTCTACTACAGAGCAACATGGCTATACAACCTATGTATTGTACTGCTGGTTTTAAATCCTTGCAAATTTGCATTTATATACCCTATTACATTGTTTATTGAAATGTCTTTGAAATTGACTGTACTGACTCACTGTGTAATATGCCTTGAGTCTCAGTGAGAAAAGTGGAGTATAAGTAACATAAGTAAATCAATAAAAATGAATAAATTGCCTGAAAGTAGAAAGGCATTAATTCACTAAGTGAAATAGAAGCCCCGATCATAATATAGCAGTATATGAAACCAAGAGATTGTGTATATTTTATATTATATTTTATAGATTCAAAGAACATAAAATTGTGATCAAACAGTGAGTTGGATCTATAGGTGCCTTTTTTCTCAAGTATGTGCAGGCACTTTGTTTCAAGAAGAATAACAACCAGGAAATCATCTGCAGTCTGAAGTGATAGTCTAAGAATAATTTTAGCATTTCAACCACTTTCTTTTGTGAACTAAGTTTCAATGTGAATGAATGTCAATAGGCAACAAATTGCATTCTTTATTTATTACGTCCTGTCCTCAAAAACTGAATGATCAGTTCATGGAACAGGATAGCAGATGTTTGAGATAAAAATATAACCACAAAATCAAAATTCATGGAGGCATACATTTTTATTTGCATATTCTTCTAAAACAATCACAATGCATAATTTAAAATATTTATCCTGCTTTTTTACTGCATTTGTTTTTCTTTGAACTTTAACAAATAATCTCCTCTATGTATATTAAATAATAAATCTGGGTATTTTTATAATTAGAACAAATAAATATTTTATCATTTCAAATGTGGAAGACGTTATTATATGAAGTACAATCCTTCAGTTGTTTTATAATTTTTTTTTACAATTTTGTGTAGTGGGTGCAAAAGAGATTTTAGGGATGATTTCTAGATGCTGGCATTCCACAGTATAGGCATGCCTTCCACTAAAACTTTTAAATAAAACATACAGGAAGCCGTGTTGGACAAAAACAATAAATAATCATATTTCTTTTATATTTTCTTGGAAGCCATATTGTTTCATTAAAAAAATGGAAACAATGGCGTAGTGTGATTATTGGCTCCAACAAGACTGTGAGCTATATTTTGAATTTCATAGAATGCTTTCTTTGGCTCAATATTAAGCAAATGACAAAGGAAGGAACATATTGCTGCTGCAGAGTAGACATGGGCACAAATCGAAATATGAATAAAATTCTGTAACAATTGGGCCGATTCACGTGTCGCAAAAACATGTTTCATGGGGCTGTATTTTTCATGAAATCCACAACTCTTTGGGCCGATTTGTTTGATTTGTGAATGCTTCATGATGCCAGACAGGCTGGCACAGATCCATTGATTTCCTAGGCAACAGGCCTGGAATGTCTGTAGATCTTTTGTTGCCATGGAAACCCCAATCTTAGCCCACATAATCTTGATAGGCAGCTCTCCTTGCCAACCTGAGAGCTAAGCAATGTGGGTCTCTGCAAGTTTACCTGGGAACTGTAGTCGGAGACTCCTTCCCTTCTCTGTTTCCCTTCTCCATTTTTAAGAATAGGATGGTGGAGTAGTGGCAGTGGCAGCAGCCTCAGCAGCTCCTGCCACTGCTTGCTGCTTGCCAGCATCAGGAACCCTTCCCTGACTCTCTACCTCCAGTCCTCCTGCTGCTCTGACATGCCTTCCCACCCCCACTCCCATACTCCCCGGAGCAGATCCTGAGAGGATCAGCTCTGCTCGGCTTTTCCTTCGAGAACTTGGAGGTGGGGGGCATGTCAGAGCAGCAGGAGGTTGGGAGGGCAGGAAAGAAAAGTCAGCAGAGAACCTTAAGAGAGGAAAACCCAAGCAGATCCGCTCCACTTGACTTTTTTTCCAGCAATGGCACAAAGCAGGAGGCCAGGAGGATGGGAGGGAAAAGTCAGCAAAGAGAGCCTGAAGAGAGATACTTGGAGGGTGGCTGGAGGAGAGCCTGCTGAAGTCTCCCTGTGAGTTTGGAATCTCTTGAGAATGAAGGGGGCCATTGTAGGGCCCTGAGATCTGATGAATCACAAACCTAACAAATTGTTTTGCGAAATGGGACAATTTCATGAAAATTCATTTTTCGTGGAACGCGACAAACCATGAAATTCAGGGTTCGTTTTTTTCGTTTCGTGCCCATCTCTATTGCAGAGCACAGTAGAAGCTCCATCAAGTACTATGTTGCAGTCTTAAAATGGTAATTCAAGTCTGTACACAGATTAGCTTGTGTTTTCCAACCATTAAATATGACTACCAAGTTTGACTTCCATTGATTCTATGCTTAATGCATCATCTAAATTAAAATCCAGTTTTGCTACTATCATGTTGTTGTTTTTTTACTTCCATCCTCCAACTTGCAAGGGGCCTATGTGTTTCAATTAAAACTAGAGACAGATCACAGATGTCATTAACTCTGTGGTTTTGTATTCTCAAAAGAAGATGTCGTTGTTGCCAAAAGAGTTGCATTAACAAATCTCATTAGTGTATCTTAAATTATGAAGCCAAAAATAATGAACAATGTAATCCTGAACAGAGTTACTCCAGTCTAAGCCCATTAACCTTTTTGGGATTGCCTATATTGCCATTTAGGATTGTAGTGGCTTCTTGGCTGAATATTTGGTGACAGTAAATAATGTTAATAAATAACTTTCATTCACATGGGAAAGTTTTCTTTAACTATGTCTATACATCTCAATATTGGCAATTATGAATTTGTCTAGAATTCTCTCTTTCCCTGAGAAAGACTCTTCTTCTTAATTATCAGTGAATCCTAAATATTTTACAGGTTTCCAAAATATCTATTTATTTGCTTCAGGAAGAAGTATGTTGAATTATATCTTGATTATAGTAACCCAGTAACTTTCTGCTTATC
Organism: Eublepharis macularius; assembly: GCF_028583425.1. Taxonomy (NCBI): domain Eukaryota; kingdom Metazoa; phylum Chordata; class Lepidosauria; order Squamata; family Eublepharidae; genus Eublepharis; species Eublepharis macularius. Next base: position 31,838,905 of record NC_072800.1, read on the forward strand.
TCTGTTTGGTATAGTGTACTGATTTTAAAAATCAAGGATTTTTCAGGCATAGTCCTAGAATTGAAATAGGCCGGATAGGTCATCTAGTTCAACCATTTCTCAATACAGGAATTCTGAAGCTAGAGCAATCCTGGCAGATGCTTGAAGATCTCTCCCCAGTAATTGGTTCCATTGTGAACCACACTTGCTTATCAGGAAGTTTCGTCCAACGTTCAGCTGAACCTGCCCTTCTGTAACCCATTACATTTAACCTTCCCTGGAACAGCAAAACGAACAAACAAAAACAAAACAAAAGAGCACCATAAAAGAGCCCCTAAGAGCTTCTGTTTGCTGATATTGGCAGAAGGAACTGTTAGGTTTTATAAACAGCTCGTAGGACAACAAAAAGGGGAGGGAAAATTGGGGGGAAAACAACAGCCCTGCAAACCAAGGGTAACCAAGGAGATTGGAACAACAGAAAGACATAAAATTGTGGAAAATAACTGAAAATATGAATTAAAAACACCGGTATAAAATTTAATTAGAAATACATAAATTAGATTAAAAATATCATATGGTTCTACATATATGTACTAAAACCTTGTATATAAATAAAATAAAATAACTAATATACCAATATAATAGTACAACTCATTGCCTTATGTACAGAACCAATAAAACCAAATGCTTTTCGACCCAAAGGCCTTCCTCAGTAATATGAAAATATCACATATGATAGTACCCCATCATTATAAATTAAACATGTATGACCTAGCATACAAAGAATCTGAAATAGAGGGGGGAAAGGAAAAGGGGGACAAAAATGTATAAAGGTACCTGGAAAATAAGTAGAAAACCAGTATAAAATAAATATATTCAAGCTGAGATGAAACGGAAAATAACATGGAGTGAATTCCTTAAAATTCTGCCTCAGAACAGCATGAAATAAAGTCAGGGCAATGTATCGTATTAGGAGTTGTAATTCCTTTGCCAATAAATCTTTAAAAAGGAGAAATACAGCCAAATTTATCCCAATTTAAAAAAATAAAGTTAAGGAAATTTACCTTATATACATCTTGGTACATATATGTAGAACCATATGATTTTTAAAATCTAATTTATGTATTTCTAAATAAACTTTAGACCATTTTTTAAATTTGTATTTTTAGTTATTTTCCATAATTTTAAGTTTTATAAGCAGCCAAAGGTTTAGATGGGTAGTTTGAAACAGAGATGAAATATTCCCTGACTCTGATTATTTCCTTTTGCTTCTTTAGTTTCTTGGCCCAGGGGAGCTGAGGTATAGGGAAGCTAGGAGAAGGAATAAATGGATCTAAGTTAATGACAGAATATAGATGAGGAAAGAGGTGGAATGTGTGGAATATGGAAAGATAGGCTACACCCTCCATCTTTTATTGCACGTCCAGTTGATGAGCTGTTCTAGTATCGTAAAGATAATTAAAAGCATTAAGCTACAGAGGCCAGTTACTAGTAATAACTGCTTTCCTCAGAGCTAGATATACTTTTTTCAACAAAAAAAATATCCTTTAATTATAGTGGGATTTATTATGCTATTATTTGGGAAAATATAAAATATGAGTTACAAAAAGGTAATGGTGAGGTTACCAATGTAGAAAGTGGAGACTTCGCTGTAACATGTTGTGAACACTAAAAAGAAGGGCAGTAATGTGTGACTCTGACAGAAACTGGCATTTAACAAAAAATTTTAAAGGCTGTAATTAAATTGTTTAAAACATGTTGGTTCTCTGCTTCTAAGTTTTAAGTATCTCTAATTATAGTACAATATACTAGATTTTTCTTGCTTGAGGAGTAGACTAAAGATAATTAGAAATCATCATACATTTGTATTTATATAAGTCTACACTATAACATTTCCAAAAGAAAAACTTTGGTATGGCAGAAACATTCATTGGGTGTTGCTACTGTACTAGGTCAATCATCATTGTATGTATTGTACGTGTAACATGACAGCCACAGTCCCAAATGCATTCACAATGTGTGACATTGAATTGCCTGCAAAAATGACTTTGTACAAGGGTAAGATAAATTGTTATCAGATTAGTCTATCAATAGCCTTTAGCTGTAAAAGCAAATGTGACCATTCTATAAATCCAAGATGATATTTGAAAATGGCTTTTAAATATATTGCCATTTTATGAGTTTAGCAGGGAAAAATGAATTTAAAGTTTATATCCATATAAATTATTACCAATTTCCTTTTGACAAGTCAATCATTTATCACAGGGAAAACCGGATAATGTAAGGACTGTTTCAAGGGACACGGAAAACCTTTTCTGTGAAAGAAGTCTTGTATGGCACCTATATAAAGATGCAGCACAGATCATTCATATGGTAAAAATGCTTCACCTGGAAATGGAAGTCTGTTATGAAATCAGAGAAGAGGCTGTTTTGGTTAGTGTCGGGTTGATGTAAAACTTGTGTGCTTGCTGCTGATTTGAGTGCCAAGTGAATTTATCTTCTCCCTCAGCAGTTGTGTTAGTTGCATTTTTTAAGAAGGCTATGCAAATTTGGCATGCTGACATTTACAGTATCTATCAATCATATAATTGGCTCAGCAATGATTAGCAATCAGCACCTTCAAGTTTGCCCTCATTACATTTACTTTATGACACTTAATAGAAAGGCTTATTTCTCTGACTCCTATTGTCTGGATTTTTTTTTATTGTCACTGAACAAATTTCAGAGTTGCCTGCGAGTGCTGGGGTTTTTTTTTGCAGAAGTTTGTATCTCAGTAGAGTAGAAGTGTTGAGGTTCAGTGCTTAAGGATATGACAGTGGAACTTGATGTGATGGTGGGACACCTAATACTTTCAAGCGTAGGTCTTTCCCAATAAAGGGTGTGTGGGGGGGAATCTGTTTTAAAAGTAAAAATGATATATGAGTAAGGGGTGCTTAGGGTTGCCAACTCCAGGTTGGGTAATTCCTGAAGAGTTGAGAATGGAGCTTGGGGAGGGTGGGGGTGGGGAGGGACCTCAGCAGGGTATAATGCCACTGATTCCATCCTCCAAAGCAGCCAGGGGAACTAATCTCTGTAGCCTGGAAATCACTTGTAATTCTGGAAGACCTCCAGACCCTACCTGGAAGTTAGCAACTCTGGGGTTCTGTATCTGTCGCTTACTTCCTGATGTGTACTTTTCTTCTGTGCTGACTTGCTTCTGGTCCCAGTGCCTCCCTGGTGGGAGGGGGGCACCTGGCACCTCAAGCCTCCAGTGTTGTGTGCATACTCTCAGCGCATGCGCGATGATATCATTTTTGGAAATGATGTCATTGCCCTGGCTATGGGTGAGCTCCTGTGCATTGCACAGAGCTAACTCTAACTCATTTGGGGGCAAAACTGGCCCCAGCAAAATGTAGGAGCATGTCCATGGCCAGTGTGATGATGTCCCTTCAGGAAGTGATGTTGTCATGCTCCCAGGAATCTGTGTGCTGCGTGTGTTTCCGGGTTGCCTGCTGGTGATGGGCAACCTCCGGAGGGCTTACCACCTCCTACCAATCGCTGGCGGATTGGCGGGCAATGGGGCAAATCTCTTTTGCCACCCCCAGGCACCTGGGATCCCTATTTTGGTAGCTGAGTAGAAAACTGGCTGTTGGGGAGACCGTGAGACATGTGGAAATAAGCCACATGTGGAGACTTCTTCCCTTTCACTATTAACGTCACTCCTTATCTCCTAATTTATATAAGCATTTCTTTTTAAAAAAACCTTCTGCTATTATGTCTAGTGTGGCTGTCAAGCAAAGTGTACAAACATGCATAGTTCTTATCCAGTAGGCAACAGGGACAGCTGCTCCTGGGCTGAAGCAACTGTGGTGCATGGAAAAGTTCTGTAAATAATACAATGTACATTTAAGAGGTACTTTCTGTTTCATTGCTCTGGCCTAGCAGTTCTGGCTTGATGACTGTAGTTAGCAGGATACTCCAGGCCTGATTGTTTTCAGATAGTCTTGGCTCTCTTGTTGTAATTTCACCTTTTGATCTCCTGTACATTAAATCCAAGTTTTGTTAAGCCAAAACTTAACACTAACCTCCCACAACGCCAACCCCCAAAGGGCAGGGGAGAAGAAGAGCAGGCTCCTGCTGCCCTGTCTGAGATCTTGGCCTACTGGCTTACTGTGACAGCAGTGGCCCCTTCCTACATTGCACAGGATGAAGGTCATCCCTTTGGCCCCAGCAGGGAAGGCAGTGGTGGGATGGCAGTGTTTCCATGGCCTCATTCTGGACCTTTGCCCTGGGCCCCGGAATCACCAAGACCACCCCTGCTTGTGTACAAAATCTTGCATCAGGAATATGGAGTGAATGCAAACATTTCAGAGGAAAATCTATATCATTGACTATTCAGCCAGATTTCTATGGAATTTCAGTAGCCTAGCCAGGTTGTGCATGAAATATTATATGTCAGTCAAGACTAGAGTTGGGCACAAACCGGGGAAAAAATGAACTGTGCTGTTAGTGTTTCATCGTGTTTCATGAACCACGAACTTTCACGAACTTTCCCCGGTTTACAAACCAGTTTGTTTGGTTCATGAAAATGTCACTTCTGGGTCAGCAGAAGATCTGCAGAAAGCCCATCCCTTCCTTGCCTAGGAAACTGATTGGTGCCAGGCTGTCTGCAGAGCTGAACCGAAAAACGAACCAAATGAACCAGCCTAAAGTTCATGGAGGTTCATCCGAAATGGGCTCTGAGATACTGGGGAGATATAATAGAAATAATTAATGAGGTTTTGCAAACCCAAATAAATAAGAACCCAGAGTTGTTGCTACTGAACTTGGGAATGGAAGAAGTTCCAAGGCAGTACAGAACATTGCTATTTTACATGACTACAGCAGCAAGACTTTTGTATGCGCAGAAATGGAAAGTGTTAGAAATACCAACTATAGAAGATTGGATTTACAAATTGCTGTACATGGCTGAGATGGACAAAATGACAAGAAAACTTAAAGATCTTGATCCAGGAGAATATACTGCAGACTGGGAGAAATTGAAACAATATCTAGAAAAAAAATGGGATGTAAAAGGAGGATTGTGGCAGTTTAAGAATTATTAATATGTGACTTTATAAAGGGGAGAGAGAAGTAACTTTACCATTAATGGGGAAACTTAGCTATTAATTAATCTAAGCTAATATTAGTAATAAGGAGATTGTATTAAAATAGATAGTTTAAACAGTGAAATGTAGATTGATATATTAGAAAATTGGAGATATAGAAGAATTTGAACATGCTTAGAATAAGTGATATAACATATATAGGATTTAGAAAAATTATGGTTAAGAGTAATTTGAGTAATAAGAGGGGTTTGGGGTTGGAAAGCTGTTGGAAGTTAGTAAGGGGGGAAAGGGGGGGCTGATATAATTTAGATAAGACGGGGAATTTGTGTATTGAATAACATTGTATGTACTCACCAATAAAAAATTTTTAAAAAAGAAAAAAAGAAATGGGCTCTGATGAACCACTGGTTCTTGAACCACAAACCAGTATGGTTCGAGACGAATTTTAGTTCGTATTTCAATTCGTGCCCACCTCTAGTCAAGACTATTATGGCTCATGCAGATCATCTATCATAACTAGACCTTTACCAGCAGTAGTGTAGTACAACTTTGTGTAGTACAGTGTAGTACAGTATTTCGATTTGTGCCCACCTCTAGTCAAGACTATTATGGCTCATGCAGATCATCTATCATAACTAGACCTTTACTAGTAGTAGTGTAGTACAACTTTGGGTAGCACAGTGTAGTACAGTGGTTGTCACAAGTTGGTTATATGACCAAGTGGGAGGCGGAGGAAAAGGTAAGCTGGGAGAGGAAGGTCTGGGATGCTGAGTGACAGATAGGTATTAGCCTCTGTGTAATATGCAAAATGGCCATCAAATACTGCTATTGCTGGTAATACTATATATATTTTTAAAATACTAGAAGGTAAACTTGTTCAGCATTAACTCGTGAGATTCCTGTATTTTATGTTGGGAAAGAGTAAAGTAGTATAGAGCTACTTTGCAAGTGGGTTTTAAAAAATACGGCATTTAGAAGTATATCCTACTTCAAAATATTTGAGAACTACTGGTGGTGTATATGATCTCCTCACTGTCGAGTGTATTAATTCAACCAAGCAATCCCTAGCAGAGAACAGCAGAGGCTGCATGGGCAGAAAGAGCAGAGGTTGAAGACACATGAATCAAAGCCATACAGACAGACTCTGTATCATTTGTTCTGAAGCATGGGAAAGCTAATATATTGCAGTTCTTCTCGATCAAAGAAGAAATAATCTTTTATGGAAGTTGTTTGGGAGACTAACATAGTAAACGGGGGAACTGAGTCTGTCTGAGTTGAACATTATTCTGATTTTGTCTTCCTTCTGTTTTATGTCCCTCCCCTCCCTTCCTCGGTGGCTCCAGTGAGATGAAGCAGAAGCTGGATGAAGAAGGTAACAAGTGCAGCATCCTTTCCAAACAGCACAGCTTTAACGAGCGCTGCTGCATACGTTGCTGCACCCCTTTTACTTTTCTCATCAACACCAAGCGGCAGTGCCAAGATTGCAAATACAACATCTGCAAAAACTGCAGCTCCTATCAGAAGAAGGAGAAAGCTTGGCTCTGCAGCGTATGCCAGCAAGCCAGGTGAGTGCTTGTTGTCCTGCTATTAAATAACAACACGGATCCCTTTCTTTTTTACTGTTATTTCTTTATTGAAAGCTGTTAACAGTGATGAGATGAGAAGCATTTGTTCCTTGGAGAAATGGCATTTTGCTGTGTGGATTGTAGCTCATTGCTGCTCTGGAGAGTCATGTTAATTCCCCAGTGGATTTTGCTTTATTTCTGGAACATATGAGGCTTTCTTTTACTATGCTTTGTTCTCAAAAGGCTTAGATGACTTGGAAAAAAAACCCCTGTTCAATGGGTTTTAAGGAGACAGAAACCTCTGAACTCTATGGAGAAAGTTAAAAGCTATGATTGAATGTAAATCACAGCAGGCTGAGATAAAATAGCTTGTCGATTAATGTTTTCTGCTGCAGGTTATTTGAATGGTGTGAGACTTAAAAGTGGAAAATCATATACCAAGTGCAAAGTTTTATGTAAGTTCTACACAAAGTTAAATGTTCCTTGTGAACAAGCAGAATATATTATGCTGGGCAAAACACTAATTGCTCTTTCATACTAAAGCATCACTTCCTTAAGCCATAGTATTATAGAGCTCCAGAGCAATATCCACTTTTTCATGGCAAAGTCCCTCCCCTTGCAGACTTCATACTAGGTTTGTACTTTCTCATTGGTGACAAAGAACACAGTGACTTTGCAGTTTCATTTGTATTGTCTGGCTTTCTTGTGGGTCTGTTTTGAGAGAGAGACCTTCTCAGTAGTTATGCCGATAAAGGTTGATGACGATGACGACGACGATGACAACTTTCTCAGTGCATCTGAGGGGAAGGGCTGTGGCTCAGTGGAAGAACCTCTGCTTTGTTTGCAGGAGGTCCTGAGTTCATTTCCAGGCAGAAGCTCTACCGAAGATCGTGGAGAGCTGCTGCCAGTCCGAGTAGACAAAACTGACCTTGATAACAACAATGTTCTGATTCAATGAGCCACACTAAACAGTACTTTTCTCACATGTTCGCCACGGAGCCCACTCATGTTCCTTGCAGCTACACAGCAGCTGTGGGAAAAGGCTTATATAAAAAAGGAGAGCCCAGATAGGCTTGGAATGGTGCTGCACATGGGCGAAGGCTGCCCTCCTGCCTTCCCCCAAGCCATCTTCCCACACAAAAACAGCTCCGGAAAGAGTTATTTCTCTATTTTTGCTGTTTCAAATGCACAAATACTCCATGTAGAGCAGCAAAAACGGGGAAATAACTCCCCTTCAGTTCTGTTTTCATGTGGGAAAATGACTGGAACCAACGCAGGAGTGGAGCTTTCCCCCCTTTCCTCGTCCCATGGTGCATAACATCTAGTTTGACTCAGAATAAGGCAGCATTAAGTGTGAATCTCTAAAATGAAAGTAAAGGTTCACTGTCCGTCTTCTGTGCAGCCCCACATGGGACTGCACCTGCGCAGGCCTGCTGACCGGAATTTTTCTTTTCTAGGCAACGTCCACTAGGGGGCGCACGTACGCACCAATGTGCATGCGTGGCTTTTCCCGCCCGAGCAACATTGGGCGACGTTGCCCCCTTCCCCTCAGTTTCTTCTTTGCCGCCGACCGGTGAAGATCTAGCTGTCTGCTGTGAGAAGAAACGCCATTTTGACAGTGAGATCGTTCATCTTTCTGTCAGAGTATGTCTGAGAAGTCGCTGTTTAAGCGCTGTTCGACCTGTTCAACGAAAATGATGAGAACGGATGGCCATTCCGTTTGTCTCGAGTGCTTGGGTGAAGGACACATCGTTGAGAGATGTGAGCATTGTCAACGATTCACACCCAAGGCCAGGGCTGAGAGGGCGAACAGGTTGAATGCCTTGCTTTGGAGGAGGGCTATGCGAGCATCGGGAGCCCCTGATACCCCTGGGGGACCACCACCAGTTAGTGGAACGGCCAAAACCCCTTCGGTGTTCGGACAATCCGTTCGTAGCTCTGCTTCCACCTCTCGCTCCCGCTCGCCGGATCGGATCTGACAAGCCCCGACTCCGCCCTCGGATCCGAAAGACACTTCGGGCTCCGCTTCGGATCACGCAAAACCGCCACAGTCGGAGCCGACTCGGAAGCAGTGATGCCGCTCCAAGTCTCCCTCGAGATCGGAACCGCCGGCTACGTCGACTCCAAAGGTGTGCAGGACTTCATCGGATCCGAACATCCCGGCCGGCTCGGCCCCTGAGCTGTCGGATCTGACACCGGAACCAACATTGTCGGTTCCGAAGCGTGCGGAGCCGACTCGCCTCAGCCTTGTTCCGAAGCCTAGTGCCAGGTCGGAACCAAAGACGTCGGATCCGTTGCCTACTTTGACACCTCCGGATCCGATGGAAGGGAGTCGAAGCACCGAACAGGGCTTAGCCTCCAAAGGCGAGAAGAAGGCCAAAAAGAAGTCGAAGCACAGACAATCGACTTCCGTCCAAACTGATGAGGTGCTCTGGGAGAATCCCGCGACCCCTTCACCGCACCTGTCGCCCCCGTCATACTGTTCCTCTGATGATGACGGTGACCTGCCCGACGCTCCACCTCGTGTGACCCAGAGGTGGTCTACTGGCGACTACACTGGTAGAGAGAGCCTGCCTTATCACTTGCCTAGGAGCGGATATGACAGGGAGAGCTCCCTCTATGCAAGGTCTCACAGATCCTATTCTCCGTCTTTTGGCAGAGAATATTGGGGTGACACTCGGAGTGAGTTCTCCCACTATGGTTCTCCCGGGCGTGCTTCGCCCTACCGGCAGCCTGAGCCTTACCAAGGTCCAAGCCCTAGCCCTCCGTCTGACCCGTCACCTGATGACATCATTATTGGGACGGGTTGTATTTCACCTTCGGAAGACTACCGGCTCTATACTGAGCAGATGATCCAAATGGCCCGTTCTTTGGACATTGAGATTTCGGCTGTGGATCCGAAACCAAAGGATAAGATCCTGCAGTATGTCCAGTCTGGGAATCCTCCAACCATTGCATTCCCGTTCACTGAAGGTTTGGTGGAAATCATCAACACGATCTGTGAGAAGCCAGTCTCAGTTTACCCGACATCTCGTAAACTAGAAGCTCTGTACAAGACAAGAGATGACGTCTGTTCATATCTCTTTGCACATCCACTGCCTTCTTCCCTCATTACTGAGGAGATGCAGACCCGTCAACGCCAAGGGTCCTATGCTATACCCATCGACAAGGAGATCAGAAAGCTCGATTCGTTGGGCAAGAAATTATATTCGTCTGCTGCCCTAACACTAAAAATCTCTAACTACTCGGCCATCATGGGTGCCTATCAAATTTTCCTCTGGAATCGCATGGCGGTCTTCATGGAAAAGCTTACGGCAGACCAGAGAATGTTGGCGAAGGTAGTGCTTGATGAGGCCCTACGACTGTCACGGCAACAGATAAATGCTGGCTGCGACACAGTTGACACCTCTGCTAGAGCTTTGGCATCTTCCATCGTGCTCCGCAGACACTTGTGGCTCCGCACAACTGCACTGTCTGTCGAGACACAAAACAAAGTGGAAAATCTGCCCTTTGAGGGTCAGTCGCTGTTTTCCTCGAAAACGGATGAATACCTGTCGCAGAAACGTAAAGATCGGCTGACAGCCCGTTCCTACGGTATTCTCCCAACCAGGCCATTCACCGAGAATCGATTCCAGTATCGTTCCTCGCAGGGCTATCGTGGTCGACAGCAGAGATATCAACTGTATCCATGTTATGGGTCCTACAGGCAGTTCCAGCCGCCTACGAGCTTTTTCCAGCGCCGGAGGCCTAGCTACCGCCCACGTCGCGGTCAACAAGCCCACGATGCCAAAGAGACAGCAACTCAACCGAAACAGTTCTGACTAGAATTTGAACAATCTGTCGTGTTCGGTAACAGATTGGCTCAGTTTGCCTCAGCATGGGCAGACATTACCACTGATAGTTGGGTGCTTAAAATTGTTACAGTTGGTTATAAAATTCAGTTTGATGTTTACCCAGTGTTGTCTCTTCCTGACCACTCAGTACAATCCTTTTCTGATAAGTTACAGGCTGAGGTTGTAGCACTGCTGGAGAAGGGAGCCCTACAGGAGGTACTCCCTCAGGACCCCCTCTTGGGCTTCTACTCTAGGATGTTCCTTGTAGACAAGAAGGATGGAGGCGTGCGACCCATCTTAGATCTGAGAGAATTGAATAAATTCGTTCTCGTAAAGCGGTTCAGAATGCTGACCTTAAATACAGTCCTCCAGTTAATGCCTAAGGATATGTGGTTCGCTGTCCTGGATCTCAGGGACGCATACTTGCACATTGCCATCCACCCTAGTCATAGGAGATACCTTAGGTTCATTTGTAACAGTAAGGCCTACCATTATCAGGTACTCCCTTTTGGATTGTCAACAGCCCCCAGGTTTTTTCTAAATGTATGGCTGTTGTAGTGGCATACTTGAGGGAACAAGGTTGTACCATCTATCCCTATCTTGACGATTGGCTTTTGGCAGCACCCTCTGCTGATGCACCCCTGGCCCAAATTAATAAGGTGATGCTCACCTGCTCCAGGTTAGGACTTTTGGTTAATCTCAAAAAATCTAACCTTACCCCGTCCAGGAGAATACTGTTTATTGGTATGGAACTGGATGGCGATGTAAATAGAGGTTTTCTGCCCAGGGAACGTGCTTTAAAGATTGGCAGGATGGTGAATCTCTTCTCGAGATGTAGGTTCCAGTCGGTAACAGCTATCCAGAGACTGCTGGGCCTTATGGCCTCTTCTATGGCAGTTACCCCTATGGCCCGGTTGCACATGCGACCTCTCCAGCTCTGGTTCCTATCTGTTCATGATTTTGAACACGAATCCCAGAACAAGCGGTACTCCATCCCTAGAGGGGTTCTCCGTACCTTACGATGGTGGCTTAATGAGACTAACCTCCTTGGGGGTATTGCGTTTGGATCCATCCAAACCGAGATCACGATCTCGACTGATGCCTCCACGATAGGATGGGGAGCCCAGTGTGGTGCCCTTAGGGCACATGGGGTCTGGTCAGAGCAGGAAAGGGAAGATCACATTAACCTGCTAGAATTGAGAGCGGTCTGTTACGCCCTTATCGCATTCGCAGACACGCTGCAGCAGAAATCCGTTCAGGTACTCACGGACAATTGCACCACCATGTTCTACCTGAACAAGCAAGGGGGCACTACCTCCAAGGCCCTCTGCGACGAGGCCATTCAGATTTGGGAATGGGCCATGGACAGAGGCGTGTTCATTCATGCGGTCCATATTCCTGGCACCACCAATGTCATCGCGGACAAACTGAGTCGTATGCGATCCGACAGCTACGAATGGACCATAGCAGACGGCTACCTGAACGCCATCTTTTTGGACTGGGGGTTCCCAGACATAGACCTCTTTGCATCGGAGGACAACAAGAAGGCCCCATGATTTTGCTCCAGGGGAGGTCTAGGTCACCACTCCCTCAGGGACGCGTTCCAGATACGCTGGACAGGGCACCTGTTTTACGCCTTCCCTCCATTCCCGCTGTTGTCTCGAGTCATCAGCAAAATTCAGAGGGATGGGCCTCACATAATTCTAGTGGCGCCCTTTTGGCCCAGACAAGCTTGGTTCCAACATGTCATGCAGCTTTCACAGGGGTCATATTATCGGTTCACTCTGAACCCGGACCTTCTGTCCGACAAAGGGGTTTGGTATCACGACCTACCCAAACTGAGCCTCACTGCTTGGCACATTCTGGGCCGGAAGGGATGTCTGACAGAGTAGCTGAGATTTTGCTGAATGCGCGTAGGGATACTACTCGCAGGTTATACTCTGCTAAATGGAAGCGTTTTGAGGCCTGGGCTAATGACAAAGGGGTGAATGTTTGGGATTGCTATCTGTCATCTGTGTTTGAGTTCCTTCTGTCTCTAAAGGATGGGGGACTCTCTAACTTCTCTATTAAAGTTTATTTGGCGGCTATTTCAGCCTTCCACCCTAAGAAAGATGGGAAAACGATTTTCTCCCACAGTTTGTCAAAATCTTTTTTTAAAAGGCTTGCATAACATGTTTCCACAAGTCAAGGAAATTGTTCCCCAATGGTCACTGCAAGTAGTATTGGCGGGGCTTATGAAATCGCCCTTCGAACCGCTAGCTACTTGTGAGTTAAAATGGTTGTTCTGGAAAGTGGCTTTCTTGATTGCCATAACATCTGCCCGCAGAGTTAGTGAGTTGGCGGCCCTAAGGTGGGATCCGCCTTTTCTTGAAGGTCCATCAAAATAAAGTGGTTCTGAGGCCTGACCTTCGTTTTAGACCTAAATTCTCCACTCAGTTTCATACCTCACAGGACATTGTCCTGCCTATCTTTTTTCCTGACCCTTCTGATAACTCTGAAAGGGCCTTACATTCCTTGGATGCGAGAAGGGCTATTTTATTTTACCTTCAACGTACCTCACAGTTTAGGTGTGCCAAACAACTGTTTGGGTGCTATTATGGGCCCAGGAAGGGAAAAGCTGCTACAGCTCAATCAATTTCTCGCTGGGTTACTCAGACTGTTAGGGCCTGCTACTCGCATGCTAAGTTACCTTGCCCTTTGGAAGTTAAAGCTCATTCCACCAGAGCGCAAGCTGCCTCTGCGGCCTTCCTTAGGGGCGTGCCCTTGCTAGACATCTGCAGGGCTGCAACGTGGTCGTCTTCTGACACGTTTGCTAAGCATTATGCACTAGATGTGTGGGAAAGGAAAGAGGCTGCTGTTGGTCAAGCAGTACTTCAGTCTCTTTTTCAGTGAGAACACATGCCCGCCTCCTGGGTAAGTGGCTTGTGAGTCTCCCATGTGGGGCTGCACAGAAGACGGACAGTGAAAACAGAGTTGCACTTACCGTAACTACTGTTCATTGACGTCTTCTGTGCAGACACACAACCCTCCCTCCTACCCCGCTGTGTTCTTCCAGTAATGTGAAGGCATTCGGCGGCAAAGGAGAAACTGAGGGGAAGAGGGCGACGTCGCCCAATGTCGCTCGGGCGGGAAAAGCCGCGCATGCGCATTGGTGCGTACGTGCGCCCCCTAGTGGACGTTGGCTAGAAAAGAAAAATTCCGGTCGGCAGGCCTGCGCAGGTGCAGTCCCATGTGTGTCTGCACAGAAGACGTCAATGAACAGTAGTTACGGTAAGCACAACTCTGTTTTCTTAAGCATATCTGAATTTCACACTGACCACCACCACCTCCATCACTTTATTTATAGGTCGCCTTTCTCACTGAGACCCACAGCGGATTAGGACACTCACAGAGCAAAATACAATATTGAACAACGATTTTCTGTCTGAACCTGGTATATGTTCTCCATATTTATAAATCGATTGAGTCAAGAGTGTGATTATTCATTGATACATGCTTTTGTTTATAATGAGATATTATTGGTCCATATTTCCATCACTGAAAATAAATTATGATGCAGAGTTCGAGGGCCCTGGTTCAAATTCAGATATTTACTTTATGTGGTTGAAATAGATAATTATTTCAGTTTTAGGAAAAGAAGGTTTTTAGTATTTGAGACCATGGCAGTCTGAGCACTCTTGCCACCCTAGGTGAGCTCACCCTCTTTCCCTATGAGGTTTGGCAAGAAGCCAGCACCCTTCCACCTCAGCAGAAAGCTTCTGCCCACCCTCCTCACCTTTTGCCTACCATGTGGTGAGCCACCACAGCAGGGTGACAATGAGTGGAGGTGGTGTGGCAGAACACACCCTCTTAGCCCCTCACTTAATGGAGGTGCAGCATGCTAACTCCTGTGGGGCCTATTTATTTTTCTTATATTGTTATGAGATAAAAAAAACACTCCTCCATGACCTCTGCTAACGAGTTCATCAGACTAGCAGCTTGAGTTACACCCTGGTTTACTTTGGTTGTTGCGGTACTGCCTTATAAAACTGTTGCAGACCAATGTGGATGGTAAATTTTTCACCTGTATCAGCCTCATTTCCTTCAACTCACCTGTGTAAAACTCAATATAGTCTACAGGTAAACTGAAAATATTTCATCTGTTTCATATTTCGTCTGAACGCTTTTCTGCTTCTGGTGACACATCCATTTTCTGTCTAATACTTTTTTCAGAAGAATTCATATTTTTTTTCTTCATGGACTCTTATTTGTGAGTATACCTCCTCAAGTTATCCAGAAATTGGTCTGGAGTAACTCATGCAATCATCCTTGTCAATTCCAAAGTCTTCACAAAATCGAAAAGAGTCCAGTAGCACCTTTTAAGACTAACCAACTTTACTGTAGCATAAGCTTTCGAGAATCTCAGTTCTCTTCATCAGATGCACATCTGACGAAGAGAACTGTGATTCTCTAAAGCTTATGCTACAGTAATGTTGGTTAGTCTTAAAGGTGTTACTGGACTCTTTTCGATTTTGCTACTACAGACTAACACGGCTAACTCCTCTAGATCTATGACCATGGAAAGTCTTCACACATTCTCTCAAAATTAATGAAAAAGTCTTCCACCTCTCTGCCTTTATGAAATTTTGGGAAGTTATTGTGTTTTGAGAATATCGTGGTGCACTTCTTGAATCTAACTCAAACATTACTTGTAAAACGACATAATGCATTGGGACTAGGATTGAAAAACTGGAAGAAAAAACAAATTTCTCTAATACATGACAGCTCTGCTCCCTTTGCAAGAATGCCCTCCTGAAAATTTTTGTTTTGTACATTTTGCAAGATGATAGAAGCCTTTCTGATAGCCTCAAGCAGAACTTTCCATAGTGTGGGAGCCCCCACAGAGAATTCCAGTTTTACCTCTTTGCAGAGTGGCACCTTCAGAAGGTTTTGCTCTGATGAGTGAAGTTGTCACAGAAGAACATAATGTAACAGGAGAGACATGCCCTGCAGATAAGGATTCAGTGCCATTAAGGCCTTTCACATGGTTGAAATTATTCTTTCCTTTATAAGAGATTTTTAAATTAAGGAGAGGAAATGATAAAATGACCCCACTATTGCAAAACCAATGATGTACTGTTGGCTCACTTGTGATTGAACTTGGGGTCTTCCATGCAGCATGACCTCTACCACTGAGCCATACTTCTGTTTTAAGAGATTCCTTGAAATGCAAACTCCTTCAGTGTGGGTGAGCAAAAATAGTTAATCGTTTGCAGACTACAAAAGACAACATAAAATGCCAGCCCTGGACTCACCTGGGGCTGAGTTGCGGCCCGTGGGGTGGCGGTGGGGAGCTGAGGCATGGCGGCCACCATTCTTGTTTTCAAGTGGCTTATTGCAGTGGCCCTGCACCCGGGAATTTCAAATCTTGGCTGGAGGCTGGGCCAGGCACCAGACCTGGGAGATGTGGTCTCTGCTCAGGTCTGGCAGCTGGACATATAAAGGGCCACCAGGTTCACCTCTCTGCACTTTGTGCTTTGTTTTGCAGTGTCCATCCAGGCCCTCTCTCAGGTCAGGTTTTGGGTAGTGTTGGTTTTTATTTTGCGGTCTGCGGAGTTCTCCTGCAATATTTTTCCTTGTAACAGCTTATGGCGGTTTGGGCATTGGGATCCGATCCTTTTGGGGAGAGACTGCAGTCTCGTGCCCAGTGTCCCCAGTAAGGGGATTCCACTAAGTAATCTTTTGAGTGAGTTATGATGGAGCACACCCAGCAGAGGCTGCAAGGACATACTTACTCCCAGGTGGCAGGGGATCCACACGGGATTTATGACCACGTGGTATCCCACTGGCTACCACTCCTTGGTTCTCTCCTCCCCCCGGCTTTGGTCTGAGGAGGTGCGGCAGTTCATTGGCTGGCAGGCAGGTCAATGGATGCTCAGGATCTGATTCCTATGCATCAACAATGCTCCACATGCTGTGTGTATTCCAAATAAAGTTGTGTCCTCCTTTACTCCAACCAGCTGTGTCAGTGTTTTTTGTTGCCTTGTCTCTTCCCCTTCTCCACTTATCAACACTGGGCTGCAAGAGATCCTTTTTATTTCATTAATATATCCAAATAGCTGTTTCTACAGAAACTGCCAGTTCCTCAGATATTTTGTAAATAGTGTAAATATACTGCACAACTGAATAAGCAGTTTCTCAATTTTAATCTTTTTTTTTCTTGAATCTTGGTGTCTTTCACAGTGTATTTTGCTTCCTCTAATGTTTATTTTTTTCTAACACTGGAATAAATAACCATGCAAGTTATCCCTCAAAAATGTGCAAATATTCAGAATGGTTCTTGTGGATTTTCTGGGCTGTATAGCTGTGGTCTTGGCATTGTAGTTCCTGATGTTTCGCCAGCAGCTGTGACTGGCATCTTCAGAGGTGTAGCACCAACACTGAGAGATCTCTGTCTTTTGGTGCTACACCTCTGAAGATGCCAGTCACAGCTGCTGGCGAAACGTCAGGAACTACAATGCCAAGACCACGGCTATACAGCCCAGAAAATCCACAACAACCATCGTTCTCCGGCCATGAAAGCCTTTGACAATACAAATATTCAGAATGTTTTCATACTCCGATCAAACATGTCCAGGTTATCAAATTAAGTCGACAAATCTGACACAATGAATTAACAAGAATTATTTGATTCACCTCTAGCCATCTCTGCCGATTTTTTAAATTAAAAAATAAAATTTACCCACTTCTCATTGATTACATGGCAGTGTTGTGTTGGGTGTGAATTTATTTTTATTTTTACAAAGAAGAAAAGGGGCTAGAGTCAAGTAAAGCTGTAAACCTTATAACTCTACTGATAGTTAGCAGCATTTTCTGCAGAAACAATATTGCTCCATCTTTGTTGTGACTTGTAATGCTCTGAAATAATGCTTGAACATATGTTGAACAATCCACAATCTCTTTGTATTGTAGCAGTTGCAATTTTCTGGTACTGCAAAAGAAGATAGATTTATAGACCTTTATGATAGGGATAAATATCATTCACTCTAGGTACATTCAGTCTGTTGTGATTCCCTCCCTCCCTTTATTGAAATTACATTGTTTAGGTTAAGGAATTATTTCTATGAAATAGCTGCCTTTCCTTGATTGCCTCATTCAGTGTTATTTTAAGTACTTAATCATTTACTGAAAATTAGCGGTGCAATCCTATGCAGAGTTATTCCAGTTTAAGCTTATTGAAGTAAATGGGCTTAGACTGAAGTAACTCTGTATAGGATTGCACTGTAAGTTTCTATAATGTATATATTTTTAAAAAACTAGTTTAATTCTGTGTGAGCTTAAATATGAAGTGTATATTTTAACTGAAATTTAATTAAATTAACACAACTTTAAAAATCATGTTCTACTTTAATATTTTTTAAAACACTTTTATAAGGAACGGTGGGAGTTACTTGCTTTCATGTTTTTAAGCTTCAATGATGCCAAATGGTTCAAGCAAATAGTTTTATATCAATTCCAAATGATCACGAAGATTCAGCAAATAAACCATTGAGAAATAAGTATTTGCTATTATGAGGAGGTTTATAATTGCCCTTCCACCTCCAACATTACCCTTAATGTCAGTAGAATTGTCATCTAACTCATAGAATGTTGTTGTGTAAGCTTATACACTGTTCATTGATTAGTTCACCAAGAAATTGTCTTGATGAGTTCCATTTGAAGGAGAAAATCTATAAGGTCTATAAAAGTGTTGTTATTTTTGACAAAGGATATATGTTTAACAGTTCTATTACATTTCCACTGGGGTATTAGAGTTAGCAATTCAATTACTGATATCTGATATGGACTCTTGACATCATGACCATAATGCAGTTTAGTTCAAAGTATAAACCACTAGTGTTATTTGAATTATGAATTCTAAAGCCCGGTCCTCAAATAGTTAAGAAATCCTTACTTTACCCACTTTTAAAAGGAAATTCAGAATTGCTGGGCGCTCCCTGCTGATGAAGTAAGCACACAATCTTCAAAGATATAAATCTTTTTTTTTTTAAGGAGAAGATTGGCTAACTAGAAAGGTGCTGAAAGAGGGGAGGAGGAGGATACATATATATTTCCCACTACATTTCATCTGCTCTTGGGTCCACTGGGAATGAGCATTTTAAAAACTATCATTTTAATTCTGTTTCGGAAACGTAAGAAGGGCATGTTTATCAGTTTCATTAAATATCATGAGAATCGTTATCATGACAGAAAGTTGTTTTTTGGGAATAGAATCACTACTCCCTCAAACTGAGTCAAAATAATCTTCCCAATTCTGAAACTACCAAGTGAAATTAAAATGAGCCTGTTCTGTCCCCTTGCTAGTGGCAGGAGAAGTAACTAGGAAGAGGGAGTATGCTTTACCTGGTCCATGGCAAATCGACCCTTTTAAAAAGGCAGTGCTTCAATGGGTGGTAGACCTGGCATCAGGATAGTACAGGTCAGGTCTGCCACCCATTATTTTCAATATTGAATTTCAGTATTGCATGGAAAGCCAGCTACCCCCTCCCCAGAGCAGCAGGAGCAGCGGTGTGGGGGGAGGGTATGTTTCTCAGTTGGGCCACAGCAGCACTGCAGCTCCTTAAAACCTAAAACCCATGGTGGTAAATCTGGTGGGACAGACTCAGATTTACCATCCATTGAAAGTAATTTAAAGGGGCCGATCCACCACAGACCACCAGCTCCCTTCTTGGCAGCAGCAGAAACAGTGAGGGAGAGGACAGGCAGATAGTTAGAATGTGTTCCCCAGTTGACTTTCAGAGACCAGGTCTATTTTAAGATTTAAAGGAGGATTACTTTCTCCCTCAGCTCCTGCTGCTTCAGGGGACAGGGCAGCCAGTCATGTGGCGCATCGGCCCCTTTTAACACCCTTTAAACTTTAAAGAGCCATTATTTTCAATAGGTGGTAGATCTCTGGAGGGCAAGTCTACCACTTACTGAAACAGTTGCCTTTTAAACTTTATGTGCTATGGGTCAGCTGGGGCATGTTTCATTCCCCCCACCCCCAGCTACTTCTGCTACCTCCAAGACATGATTCCCAATTCCGATATTTATTGAGAGTGAAATATTGGAATCGGAAGTGTACAGGAGTGCCTTTCACACTATTGAATATTGCCAATCTTATCTGACAGCAGAATACCAGGTGCTGTGTCGGGTCCATAATATCCGATTGCACAATCCTAGGTAAACTAAGACAGTACTTAATATTTAAGGATTTGTGTCTGTGCACGTGCATGTGTGTTACGAATTTAAGAAAGGTGTACAAACCTTGCACATGTTACAAATGTCCATACAGAGGTATTCCATTTTTTCTTACACCTTGCTGTCTACTTAGATGTATAAGTGGCACAAAACTTTTATTCTTTACATTTAACACTAACAGGACAATAGTATCATATACTTAAAAGGCAGAAAGTATGCCCAGTGTCATGATTCTTTTGTTCTTGATACTTCTTTAGCCTACATGAATAAATATATTCCCCAGATAGCTTAACTATCTCTTCTCTCATCCCTCCTCCTTTGCCCACAAAGAACTGTTGGTTCCAGATACCTTTGTGGAGATTTCAGTCTGTCTTTTTTGATCTGTTTTGAACAAGGCAGTTTTTAAAAAGCAGCATGAAGCAATACTTGTATTACTTTTAATACAACACTACAGTACTGTACCGATACTATATTTTAAATTGCTGCACAAGGGGCCATAACAAACTGAGGGCACCAGCACACTAAATAGGCTCCATGATTTTTCTCCATGCCTCTGCCTTGAAGTGAAGTGGAGAAAATCAGGCTATTCTATATGACAAACTCTGACTGCTGGTCTCATGAAAGCAGTTGCCATGGGGAACGATTTAAAATGGTCTCCACTGGGCCGGCATACCATTGTGCTTCCAGAGACCACGCATGACAGTGCAAATTGATAGAGGGTGTAATTACAGATTTCAGGAACAATTTGAATGAGGAAAGTGACACCTTTAATACACAAGTTTGAAGTAACTGATTACAGAAAATAAAATATGAGGGTTGCTTAGTATTTAAGAAGAAAACCTCGAGTCAGGTATCCTAGAATGATTTCAAGTATATGGTTGGTTGGTTTAGAAAATTTGGTGCCACCTTTCCAGACCTGCTTAAGTGTGGCTCAAAACTAAAACAACACAAAGACAATATAAACAAGTCATGCCAGTTAAAGCTAATTAATAAAACAAGCCAAGTCAGTAAAATAAACAGATGAATAAAAACAGGCCAATAAAAACAAGCTAAGGCATAAAAGCATGTAAAACAAACAGTAAAATGATATTGTTTGAACAGTCCTCAGGCTAGCAGCAGACCGTAAAACAGCTAAAAAACATGGACACCTATGATGTTCCTGCATTCATAAATAGCAGAAATGGCACCAGAAGTGTTTTTTATAAAATTTTAAAAATAACTAACTAGTTTATTTACTTTAGAGGGGAAAGGTCAGGTGAAATTAATTCCTTAACAATCCTGCTGCTGTGTACAGCCCCTCCGGGTTTTTTTAAAGCATGCAGTCCGTCACAACACCTGTACTTAAAAGCCTGTGTAAAAAGAACTATTTTGGCTTGGCACCTAAAGGGGAGTAGGGTAGATGCCATGTGAGTCTCCAGTGGGAGGGCATTCCACCGATGAGGTACTATCACCCAAAAAGCACTGCCTCTGACTGTCACCCAGTAGGCAGGGACACCGAGAGCAGGGCTGCAGAAGAGGACCTTAACTGGCAGACTGGACAATATGGGAGGAGAGATGGTCATTCAAGTACATCAGCTGCAAATCATTAAGGAAAGAACTAGCAGTTTGAATTGTGCCTGGAAACAGCCCCTGACAATAATTTTGCTGTAACGTTCTGAATCAGGTGAGGTTTCATGGGGTGACCTCACATATCGTCTTATTTTGTGGTTACATTTCTCTGTGTAGGAACAGATCCAATACAAACAATCTGTAAAAGTATGGCAGTAATTAGCAAAGCAGTTGAAATGGCTGTGTTCATTTAACTCCTATTAGAAAAATCCGGAAGCAGTCCACACAGGGTCAAATTTGTCACTAGAGAGCCACTCTCTGGTTGGTTGTTGTATGTCATAATTATGGCTCTCTGTATTGGTAGTGTTTTCAAATGCTCAGTTTACAGCAGAAGTGAGCCAAAGTATGTAATGCTTTCAAATGATTACCGTGTCATTGACTTAGTGCTTAACTCTTTATGAATCAACTAATATGTTCCATATTAGTTTAGAAGATTATGTATACAATCAGATTTCCCTAAGTTCTAGAGAAGCACACTTGGAGAGACTCCGTTTTGCTACTCAAAAAGATTTAAGTGCAGAAGAGTAATTCTGATTGGAAGGAATCTAGTCCACAGTCATAACTTGTGAAGAGAAGCAATAGGCAGCCTCTTTTGAGTCGTTACACTCAGTGTAGAGTGACCCAGTTACACTCGGTACAGAGATGTTGTATAATTACCTGCTCTCCCAATAGAGAATGATTAGGAGGTGGCAGAGTACTAGATGCAGCAGGCAACCTCCCCTGTGAGTAGATGTTTTGGCTCACAATAGCCTTTAATTTCCTAATTAACTTATTTCTTGTAGCACACTAGTAGCACCCTCGTGGCATTTTATTGAGCCATTCCCTAATGTCCTGGCAATTTGTGCTTCATTCAAAGCACACTGTTGCCTGAGTCAATGTTGTGATTTTTTTTTCTTATAGATGCTAAATTTATAGGAAATTGAGACTTGAAGTGTGCTGTGGAATAGAGTCTTTTGTTTCACTGTTCTGAAGTACTCTTCCAGTTACACTTAATTTTGAGGGAGGAAAAGGCTTCTGGAGCTGACATAGTACAGCAGCTAAAATGGAGACCTTGTGCAGCACAGCAACTAAAAATTAGAACAATGGAGAAGGAAATCCATAGTTTGAATCTCACTACTGCCAGTAATTCCCTAGATGCAAGCCATACTCTCTCACCATCCGCATCATCTCTTCTCATAACAGAAATATAGATATAATAATATTAACCCTCTTACAGGATCACTGTAAAGATTACAACAAAATAACACTCCCATCACCTGACACTTGAACGATATAAATGATGAGTGTTGCTGTTATGGAGCTACAGCTTGATGGAAAGATACACCTCTTGATCTGGAAGCTTTCTGGAAATAATTTCTCAGCTGTAAGAAGAACTGAGGACATATTCCTGCACCACTGCGCAATCCAATGGGGCTTATGCATAAGTGGATTTGGCTTGTCTGCAAAAACGAGACTGGAATGATAATCAGTTGGATTCCTAAATCAAACATGGTTGGAAACCAATGTGGAGTGTGCCACTGATATTTCTGTCTCTCGTGGGTGGTAGCCAAGTCAGTAGGAGTGGACATTGGTATCTTGTCTTATGGAACTACACATTCTTTTTTTTTTGTTTGGTTTGGTTTTGAACCAGGATGAAGCAGAAACTTTTCTATTACAGCATCAGATTAAACAGTTACCATGTGCCTGTGAGGGAGGAGATGCTAAGATGTTAAGAGACGACATTAAGAGGAGATGGTTTTAGAGAGTCTTTGTGGAAGCTTGCTGGTGACCTTGGGCCAGTCACACCTATCAGCCTAACCTACCTCACAGGGTTCATGGGAGGATAAAATGAAGGAAAGGGGAATGGTGTAAGCTGCTTTGAGTCCTCACTGGGGAGACAGGCGGAGTATAAATGAAACAAATATGAATCGATTAGGTACAACTATCTTTTGCTGATCGCTAGCCAACTCAAGAATTTAGTGTGCTGGTTTTCTTACTGTAAATGGCTGCCTTTATGGAAAGGTGTTTACAAGGGCTTGGAAGTAGGAAAAAATGTTAACAGATTCTCAAAGTAAAACTAAAATGTAACAAGAACAGCAACCCCATTCCACAAGAGATTGGAAAATCCTTGATGCATTCGTGACAAATGCTTTCTCAAGACAACGTTCAGCCAAAACATTTGTCTGTAGGTAATTCTGTTTGATTTAATTGTACACTTTTAAGTGATTGATGTACAGTTGCTAAATTAATTTGACATATGCTAATTTTCATTAGAAGGTGGTGGTTCAGCCTTCAGTTTTTCTTAGGCTATATTCATGCATCCACTTGTTCTTGACAAAATAGTCTGTAAATTAGTTAATGCATTCTAGCTATTTTATATTAATCCCGCAGAAAAAGGCAGTTTCAAGGGGTGGGAATAATGGGCTCTTCAAGAGTTCCATAGAGTACAAATGTCTGTAGTTTCAAATCACCAGAAAGACAACTCAGCCTTTTATTCATTTGCATACTCAATTTAGGGCGACTTGTTAGGACAGGCTAAAGGCTGGACCTGATGTAATGTCTACCAAGTGACAGCCTTGGGGACTGGCTAATACACTGCCTCTGTGGGAACTCCATTCCTAAGTGCTGCAGGGGCCTGGTTCGGATTAGGACTATGGTGCTGGGAGTGGAGGGGCTTCAGCCCACCCCACCCCCAAACTATTTTCTCAAGCTGAAATTGCCATGGGGGATATTATTTATTCCACTGGAAGCAGCACGTACAGTATTCAGTGCATGTGCAGCCCTTCTTCTCCCCATGCCTTGGTACTGATCTGGGTTGGGCCCCTGCAGCACTTGGGAATGGAGTTCACAGAGGGACCCTGCAGAGGCATTGTGGGACAAACTACAAGTGACGAATGACAATTGAACGGCAAGTGTATTCCTCCCTGTTCATTTGCCCTCCACTTGCTCTCCACTCGATCCACTTGCCGTTCAAGTGTCATTCATCACTTGTAGCTTGGCCCTGTGACTGCCAGTCCCTGTGGGGGACCTAGTAGATGTCACATTTAGTATAGATCTAACACAGTATTCAGAAGCCATTATTTGTCTCATAATGCACAGGGGTCACTTACAGGTGAAAATCAGTAAAGGTATTTAGCTCTTCCTTCATCACAAATTCTCCTGCTCAAATACCTACACAGACCATTTTTAGCTTTCCCCCCATCCAGATTCTAGCTGGATTCTAGCCTAGATTGTGTGAGGCTCGGGATGACAGAATACAGCAGACAGATCCCTGGTTCATTATAGCAAGACACAGGTCCTCGGTTAAATGACTTTTATTCAGAAATCAGTACTTTCCATATTCAGGTCCAAAGGTCTACTTAGGAGTAAGGCATGCTACTAAGTAGTTCTAGAAAAAAATTGACAAGAATGGCAAGGTAGGAAAAACACATCCCTTTCCTACCTGGCTTTCCTTCCCCCTCCCAATTCCCAAACAATTCAAATGTTGTTCTTTCTGTGTGAGAACATTGTGCATATTTGTGCTATCACGCTATGGAGAGAGAGGACATATCATAGACAGGAAGAAAGTTTCGAAGTTGTAAACACACAGCCACCTGGGAACGTGTGAGAACCCACTAGAATACTGGCAACAGGAAATGGAGTTATACCAGTCAATTAAGCATATACTTGACAACAGAAACTGGAGTTATACTTGACAAAAGAAATATTGGCATGGATGAATGGGTACAGTCAAACATGACAGATTGTGGGAGAATGAGTGAGGGGTGGGGGACATTTTCAGTGAGAATTGGTGGACTTATTACCGGTGGATTCTGTTCCCTGTGTCACTTAGCATGAGGTTTTGTGTGTGGCACTGTACTGCAGCTAAATGGGAATGAAGACTAATGTTGTTCATCCTTTGTTCTTTATCATTAAGGTTTCACCACTGCTAGATGTATTAGTGACTTTAGCACATGGGATGGATCCAATTTGTTTAGTTGTATTTGTAAATGAAATTTTAATATCAGAACTACAAAGAGAGCCAATTTGACATAGTGGTTAAAATGTTAGACTAAGGGCCAAGCTACAAGTGATGAATGACACAGGTTGGACACTTGTCAGCTTCCTTCAGGTTTTGATGGGAGGGAAATGTATGCATCCTGGTCTTGCAGCTTGGCTCTCCGACTGCTGTCCAATGGACTTTTCAACTGTCACTTGTCCAACATTCCGCCAAGCTGCCTACATTTCCCATCAAAACTTGAGGGAAGCTGACAAATGTCCAACCTGTGTCATTTGTCACTTGTAGCTTGGCCCTAAGATTGCAAAACGTGGGTTCACATGGCCACAAACTATGGGAGACTTGGAGTCATTCACACATTCTCAGTCTAAAATGCCTACATCTCTGGGTGAGGGTAAACTGATGGAAAGAGATCCATGTGCCCTGCTTTGAAAAGCTTGGAGGAAGGGCAGATAAAAACTGCAAGATAGATAAAATGATTATTGCCAATCTGATACATTTTGAGCAAATTCTCTTCCAAGTGAAAACATTTAAGAGCCGTTTATCAAGAAATATACATGTGTATAGTATAATGATAGTTCTGCAATCTCAGAGTCATAAATACAGAAGATCTAGGGAGCATATTGCAATGACCTTGTATTCCTGCACAAATTCAAAGGGGAAAGTGCACACTGCTACGTTGAAGGGCTCTGGGTTGTCTGTGCCTGAAGGAACATGGTGACTCAGCTCTTGCTGCAGCCAGTCCCTTCCAGTTGGCTGGCTGTTAATACACAAGTCTCTTGCCTGCTCATCCTTTCCTGAATTCTCCAGATGCCTCTGGTCTGCCCTGCTGATATGGAAGAGGAAGGAGAGATTGAACAACCCAGCTGACCCACCTTCTTGTCATTATCTGGTCAGTGAGAAGTGTCCAGCTTAAAGACACAGTGAGTGTATGGAAAGCGAAGGAAGGACTCTGGTTTGTTTAATTCTGTGGTGAAACAGCCTCACCGCTGATCCACAGGCACTTGCCATCTGCTGCCTGATTCTCTGCCTATTGATGTGCTGCGCTCCTGGCCTGCTCGACCCTCAGAGGGGCTTTCGTTCCCTCCTTCAATATCATTGCTGCCAGCTGGCCAATTTAGGCATTACCTGCTGAGAGGGCCAGTGCTTTCAGCTTCCCTTCCCTCATTGCCATTCAAAGGCTCCACCTAGTGCCTGCCTCTCCCAGTACCCGGTGACTGGTGGCCATGGGGACAGCTGACGGCACTTGTGCACTTCCAGGCAATTAGTGATTTATCAACTGCCTGCCTGCCTTCCCTTGCAGTCCTTTTAAAATAGTGTGTTCAAATGGTGGATGTCTGCATAGTACGGAGAACTACCATTGGCAACTGAAACAATAAAGAATTTATCAAAAGTAAAATGTCTAGATGCTTACTTTCAGCACAGCAACAGATTGAGGAAGGAATACAAAAGAAAGGTGTAAGCACACAATTCATCTGCCCCTCGGTTTGTACATCCCCTAGATGGGCTTGTTCTCAGGCATGCCCTTTAAGCTTAGAAGTTACCGTGTTCTAAAGGCTTTCTATTGACTTAGAGCCTTGCTACAAGTGACATTTTACACGTGAAGGATAAAGGATCATTTTCGCAAGTCTTTCTGGGAACTGAAGTTCCTCTCCCCCACCACTTTTCCTTCTGTTCCTTCCCCTCGCTGCCTGAAGAGACAGAGAGAGCCTAGGGCAACATCAGCTTTTGCAAATTGTCTTGCTGGGGGGGGGGAATGCTCCGGAGAAAGCTGAGAAAGTTGCAGCTGCCTGCCCCAAAGATCATTGAGAGCAGGCTTGTGACTGGAGAAACGATTTGCAAAAGTTGCTGTTGCTGCAGGCTTTCTCTCGCCGCGAGGGGAAGGAACAAAAGGAAAAGCGGTGGGGGAGAGGAACTTCAGTTCCCAGAAAGACTTGCGAAAATGATCCTTTATCCTTCACGTGTAAAATGTCACTTGTAGCAAGGCTCTCAGTGTCTTTGGTCAGGCAGGCAGTCAGTTCCACATGGCAGTGGCAGCCATCAACTTGAGCTCAGATGTGAGAGCTCCTTCCTCCAGATGGAATCAGCCAGAAAGAGACCTCTCCTCTGGGCCAAATAGGGTTGTTAGGAGCAATTCTCTTAATTCTTCTTTACCCAGTTTCTCTCTAAAATCATTTCCTCTTTTTAGGAATTTAGAGCCCGTTTTTAACCAATTCCTTTTTAATCAAAGAGAAATCCTTTCCTGAAATCTCCAAAACGATAATTCTAGCATCTTTTCACCACCCACATCCCTGTGACCCTTAGGTGTCAGCTCCTAGCTGGAGGTGTGAGCTGACCATTTCATTGTCTGTGGCCAGGAAGGCTGTTAGCACTTTAAAGCACTAAGGGTCCTTATTTAGGTGAGACTTGAGAGCAGCTGACATCCCCCCCACCCTGGGCTGTCCTCTGCCAGGAGAGAGAAAAATGTTTTAAAAACTAAATGAGAAGGTTTTGTACAGCTGGAAAATCCAAGTGAAAAATGCATTTCTGTACAAATTCTTTGCACAGTGAGGAGCACAGTGAGTCAGCTCCGCCTGTGGTGAGTCACTTCTGGCTGACCTCTTCAGATAGGCCATTCTATAAAGGGGGGGGGGCACCACAGAGAGAAAGAATGTATATGGGCAGCTGTTGATTTTGCCCATTTGTAAGGGGGGGGAGTTGCAGCTTACAGGGCTTTTTAGAAATGCCTTACAAAAAGGGAAATGATAGAAGTGAACAGTTGTGAGTAATTCAAGGGAGAACCATGTACAGATTTATGCTAGTGCACTAAAACAGTCACATGGGGTGCTGTTGAATATACTGTATTATGCAAATGGGCTTTCTATCTCTTGCTCTGAAATTTGATGTGTTTTCTTAAAAGGTTGCAAACCCTTGCCCTATGTGAAAAACAGCTGGAAAGTGGAAAACAATGATCTTCTCCCCCACCCTCACCCCACACACTCATACATTTTCAGAAGCCCATCTTCTGTCTTATTAAATCTTCCTTGCAAAATCATGTGTATCATTTATAAAGAACCGGAATTCTATGGCTTGTAGATACCTTTCTCATGAAGATAATTAAAATTGGAGATGTTCCAGACCTGGAGACATTACTTGCTGTGAATAGCAATGCTAAGTGAACACCTTCTCTGTTATTAATGTAGTTTTGCAATCCCGGATTGCATAATCACTAAAAAGCTCCCATTTTTCTACAGGAATCAAATTGAGAATTTAATTTGTCATTTAAAAAAGCTTAACCACAAAAATAATGAAACCCCTTGCTATTTTTTATCCAAAATATTCAAAATAATGTAGCTCATACAGTGTTTGTAACATGGGTAAAAAGCTGGGGAACAGTACCTTTTTCACTTGGCATGTGTTTCCACATAAGCTCTGTGTGGGCAAAAGGAGTTGATGCAAAGTAATTCCCATGTTTTCCAGTTGAAGAAAAATAGCTTATGTAAAGATGTTTATTTTGTCTTTTTCGGAATGAGTCTCCCGATAGACTGTGTGTTGATAAAAAAGAATTGATAGAATGTAATTCTCATGTCTTCCAGCTTGAAAGAAGATCGGTTATGTGAGGTAGTGGATTCGACCTTTCTTATAGCTTGATTATTTTCTAATACCTGCTGGAGCAATACACTGAGTGCATGAACCTTCATAAATGAATTTATACAACTGAAGCAATGAGTTCATGCACTGCATAATATATCTGAAGTGGTATCATGGGGAAAACAAGGGGTTCCCCAGTTCTATGATTGTGAAGAAATTAGGCTTAGTGTCTGCCGAAAAAGTTAGCAGGCAAAATGATCATCCTATCTAAGGTGACTGGTTATGTAAGATCAATGATACAAATTACCCATTTTAAAAAACTGGAAAAAGAGCACAGTCATGGAGAAGGAAGGATGAGACCGTAGCAAGGAAGAGAAACGCCTTAATACTTCTGCCCAAGCCAACTGCAGTGAGCTGTTCATGATCTTGTTGCATTACTGTTTTAATGGTATTCACGTTACTGTTCTAATGGCATTACTGAGTCTTACCTTTGTACCTTGCTACTTTATCAAGATACGCATTTTTGCAGAAGAAAACCAGGAAATGTGCTCATGACAGACATAT
Source organism: Eublepharis macularius (assembly GCF_028583425.1). Lineage (NCBI taxonomy): Eukaryota > Metazoa > Chordata > Lepidosauria > Squamata > Eublepharidae > Eublepharis > Eublepharis macularius. Next base: position 31,868,306 of record NC_072800.1, read on the forward strand.
AATGTGATGCTGTCTAAGCTTCCTGTGGCAAGTCAAGTACAAGACTACTGTTATGAATGTAACATAGTAGTCTGTCCATAATAGGACAAAGTCAGATAAAATAAAGAAATAGCACATTAGTGGGCAAAACTGTAATTTTTGGAATGAAAGGATTTGGTGAAAACTAAGCTTTATAGAATAGTTTCTGTTGTATAATCAGATTTTGTCTTGGGTACATGATTCCTCAGCAGATGCATGTTTTTAAAATACAGTTGCTGCAAGAACATATACATGACAGTTATATGGGAAGAAGATTTATAGGGAGGGGGGGGGTTCATCCTTCCTCTCCACAAATTCTACTCTGCAAATGAACCCTCAACCCATTTTTCCCAGTTGAAGAATTTCTGATCAGGTCTTTCTAATCTTGATATGGGTCATTTGCAAATTAGAATTGGCAGGCAATCCTACTTTCCAAATAACCCAAGGGGATTAAGAGATTTATATTTGTCTAATAACATATAATTCTGCCCAAATGTTGATGATAGGTCAGAGCAATTTGTCTGCTATAGTAGAAAAGCCCCCAGTGATTCCTCAAAAGACTGGCAGGAAGGAAATGGGAGGAGTTCACTGGCATTTCTGTAGAACTGAGTTGGGTATGATGTTAGTTCTGGTGAAAACCAGAAGTGATGTCATGATATCATGGGGGGGATGCCTTAAGCATCACCCAAAACTCTATGGTTTAACCACTGAGTTTTGAGCAATAGCTAGAGCGTCCTCCACAACATCATGGCACCACTTCTAGTTTTCACTAGAATTGATGTTGCTTGCCAGTGTGATATCGGCGTACTTCTCTCCACCCTTCGCGGTGGGTGTGCATTTCTTAAATTCTTCTCAATGTGCATAAAGGTTCCTTTATGACTGAAACATGGGAGGAGTTGCCTCATTACAAGGAATTATATATATTCACTAATTAGTTGGATGTTCAAGATGACCAATTTAACATGTCATTACATATAAATTGTGTTAAACTGGTAAATGATAGAACTGTTCTCACCTAGGCTTTAGTTTATTTCCTGAAGTATAACCTAAACTTTTCCCTGTAATTGAAAGCCTTTACTTTTAATCATACTTTCTATGAACAAAGATATATCACTGCTCCATTTTCTGTCTGAATATCTTCATTTGCCTTCATCTCTCCCCCCCGCCCCACCCCTGACTTGCTTCATACTGTCTTTAGGGCTGCTTCACATATAACGCACGGTCTACATGATGTCAAAACACATGCAGAAGAAAACTATACTACGTCTATTCACTGGTGAACAGAGCTCTTTATAGATGTATACACCCCTGCAGGAAAAATGTCATATGCCATCATAAGATTTGCTTCTTCATCTTTGTAGCTTTCATCTGAATCATTGCCAGAGTTTTGGCTTCAGTTACAATAGTCTATTCTCCTATTCCTTCCTTTCCCTTCCACTGCACAATTAACAGAGCAATCCTAAGCAGAGTCCCCCTTATGCCTGTTGATTTCAGTGGACTTGGAAAGTGTAACTCTGCTTTAGTTTCACTATGAATTTAAAACAACAGATCAAAACAAAACACAAAAATTCACCCAGCAGTAAAATAATAGTAACAAAAAAAAATAATTGCCACGTAATTTACCAAAAAGTTGACTTCTGTAACAAGCAAGGAGGAGATGGAAAGAGGAATAATTTGATCCTTCCACATGGGAGAAGAAGTCTCCCTTGTTGTGGACATAGAGCAAGTGGGGTGGAGGCTGATGGGGACAGTGCCTGCACTCCCTTCCCCTGAATTGCATGCTGCCGTTGCCACCCTCAGCCCTGAACCTTCTCTGCATTGCAGCAGAAGTGCGGACGTGAGGAAATTGTCACTGTGGCCTGTGAATTCTCCCTTCCCCTCTTTTCCCTTCTAACAGCGGGAAGATGGAACAAAAACTTGTCCATGTGAAACAAAAGCTTCATGTAGAAGGCAACAATATCGTTAAAAAGTCAATGATCAATAAACTTGATTCTTAAGCTCCCTTATAATGTTCCATGAGGCTAGGTCAAAACCCTTGATGACCTATATATATATAGTATTGGCTGCTTTCTTTGTACCCTGAGCTGGCTAGTTTATAAAAAGTTATTTGGCCACACAGAAGTTTGTGTGTGTGTGTGAAACCATATTGCTGATAATTGTTCATTCCCCCCAGGATGTACCAGTGTTGATCTAAAATGTTGTCAAGTATAAAATTTATACTAATAAATATTTACATGCTCCTCCTCCTCCCCACCCATCTCCCAGTTTTTAGTGGCTCTGTATTTCTCTTTTTTAATTGTTTGGGAATGATGGTATATCGTATTTGATATTCTGTATTTTGTTTAGTTCCATTTATTTCGGCTACTTCTGATAATTTACATCTACTTATTAAGAGATCTTTTTGTTCTCCTGCCTGATTGTATTGACTTTTTCTGTTGTGCTGTAAAATGTAATTGCATTCTAAAAAGCGCTTTATCTTTTGGTGTATATTTGAATAGATTTTCGTTTACATAATATTTCATTGGTGAAAAAGCATAAAGATTAGGGACGCTGTAGTAATCTGCCAGATCGACTTTTCTACATGAATATCATAGTTCTGTTCATATGAACAAGTATCACAGGGTCCTTATGAACAATTCAGCCCAATTGTTAAATTTACTTCAACTGCAAGAATGATCCATTCTGATCTGAACACATGACCTTTGCACAAGTAAGAGTTTCACTACTTAAAGGAGGCAACAAGGAAGGCTTTGTGTGCATGGGCCCCGAGGCACAGGTCAGTTCCTCTAAGCGAGGTTTTCATGTATGTTCTAATGTGCAAATGAAGCTCCTAAGTGGGCAGGCTTCCCAAATCACCTCAAGAAAGGGGAATTAATAGTAATAACATTCAACTTAATGTATCGCATTTCAGGACAACTTAACACCCACTCAGAGTGGTTTACAAAGTATGTTATTATTATCCCCACAACTATCACCCTGTGAGGTGGGTGGGGCTGAGAGAGCTCAGAGAAGCTCTTATCTTCATATGTACGAAATTCTTACCTTCATTGAAGTAAATGGGTAACCCCTATGGATGTAAGGATTATATAGAACTCCTACATTCATAAAATATCACTGGCTTGGCAAGTGTCATGGGGTAAGGCACTAGGGTTGCCAGCAGGAAACTGGCAACTGGTGGGGGAGACAGCATAGGGGGAGAACCTCGCTAGTGACATAATGACAATGCACTGACGTAACTTCCTGATGTACCAGAAGTGACATCAGCACGTTGGGAAGCTGATTATCATCCTTCCTCCTGCGCAGCTGAGTGGCAGCAGCCACTGGGGGTGCCACCACCTTACTTGCATGACTCACCCAGACACACCTGCTTGCCACTGTTCAACAGCATTGCCCCATGGAAGCCAGTGTGATATAGAGGCTAGAGTTGCAGACTAGAATCTGGGAGACCCAGGTTTGAATCCCCGATCTGCCATGGAAGCCGGCTGGGACAATTACACATTCTCAGTCTAACCTACCTCACAGGTGTGTAGTGAGGATAGAATGGAGGAGGAGAGTTATGTGAGCTGTCTTGGGTTCCCACTGTGGAGGAAGGCAGGGTATAAATGACGTAAATAATAACTATAACTGAAGGTGGAGGCAGGTATCAGGTTGGTTTATTGGTGGATGGAAAAGAGAGAAAAGGAAGCAGGAAAAGATGAAGATATGGTGGTTCCCAGAAGGAGGGGAAAGTGTGGAGAGGGGGATACATGGGAAAGTGAGGTGTACCCAGCAACTCCTTGCAGGTTCCCCACCACACAAATAGGCCCAGCCTGGCCTCTAACACCACATAACTGGACCATAGTTTTCCTGGGCAGAGGCTACTAGGGGAGAGAAAGTTGAAGACAGATAAAGATAGAGGAGGAGAGAAGGAAGCTGGAAAAGGGAAGAGGCTATGGGGGCTTTTAGAGAAGGAAAAGAGTAAATAAGGGGGAGGGGGAAATGATAGCCCCCCAGCAAGTCCTTGCAAGTCCCCCACGCCTATATAATTGTTTTGTGTGATCATAAAGTAACAGTTAAAATACATTTAATGTATTTAAAATATTTTAATTGTTGCACCTGATGAAGTAGGTTCTGGTTACACAATACTTTCATTGTCCTTTATGGAGCCATAAACAACAACAACAACAACAACAATTCTTTTTGCTGCAGCTCTCTTGTGGGGGGGGGGGATTTGTATTGCTTATTTATGTTGCATATTTGTCATCAATTTGTATATCAGTCCAACTGTAGTCTTGTTAAATTACATGACTACTCTAATCATACAGTTAAATGAATTGAGAATAATGCAGTGCTAACGAACATCTGTGCTTAAGTGAGCATTCTGATACACATTTGGCCTCTGTTTTCTCTTTCTGCTTCCAGCTAAGTATCATTTCTATTCTCCAAATGAAAGTAAATCCGATAAGCATAAGAAAGATTTAGAATAATTGTCCACATTGGTTGCATAATAATGTTCACACCAGCTAACTGGTGGATTACTGTAGCATTCTTATGCTTGCATAACAGCCGATGCTTGTGTTAATTCATATTCCATTTAAATATGGATTCCTAATGAAAATTCAGTAGCAACTGCTCCTATAGTATAGTCCCTCAACTTCCTTTCCCTTCTTTGCCTTATCTTCCCAGTCTGTCTTTCTGCTCTGCTGCACATTCCTGTTTTTATTCCTCTAGTTCCTTTGCACACACACACCTTCTCCTGCTCAGGGACCTAACTGCTCCCTATGCTTCTTTGGTAGCAATTTCTTCACGCTATATGACAGAGTGTATAGGGATCAGTTCCTGTTGGGAAAAGGCTGGTGACTGGGGTGGGCATGAGGAGGTAGTGAACGAGTATAAGAGATATATCTGTTAAAAGAGAAAGAGGGAGATAGCGGGGGCGGGGGATTTAATCTGATTTTCATGTGTCTTGTTGTGTAATTGAAATATCCAGTGAATTCTTGAAAACCTAAATAGAAACCATTAATAATTAGGTGCTTTCTCCAGTAGCAGTATATCAGTTATATTTTGCCAGACAAGTACGTTGAGAAACTGTAATATCTAAACCCTGGTTTCATTTAAAAAACATTCTTGAATGCAATGCCACTTTTATTATTATTTCTTATTACTGCTCAAGCAATTCAGATAGCTGGACTGAAGAGACTACTGCAATCTTAACCATTATTCATCCTTAACACTGCTTTGGCTCTTTATTTTGATATGGATTCTGCAAATTGAAATGGTTTGCTGCACAGTCCTTGGGGTATGAGAGAGAGAGGCTTTGACAGGAGTGTTTGCTTTGTTTCTTTCAACTTTGTCCACTTACCTATGATTAGTACTTGGGAAGTTTGTTTATTATAGGGTATTCCACACGGTGGCTCCTTCCCTAAGACTGTTTAGTAATAACACCTTGCAGAGTCAGGTAGAACAGCAAACTTAGTGATTTGATCAATATAGGGCAGCAGCTGCCCTGACATGGATAGCCCGGACAAACCCAACCTTGTGAGACCTCTGAAGTAAGCAGGCTGGGCCTTGGTTAGTAATTGGCTGGCAGAACTCCAAGGAAGCCCAGGGTTGCTATGCAGAGGCAGGCAATGACAAACCACCTCTGTTAGTCTCTTTCCTTGAAAAAACCACCAGGGGCCACCATAAGTTAGCTATGACTTAACAGTATTTTCCACCACCAGGGCAGCAAAGTAAATAGGAGATGAGATTCCTGGCCAGCCCAGAAATTGGTTGATCCCAGAAGCACAATGCTATATAGGATAGGTTTTCAGAGTGACAAATGGATTTGTTTATTCAAGTCTCCTGCAGATGTTCTGATCACTCTTGTAGAATCCAGTGGAACCCTGCATAGAGATCTAGTGAATTACAAAACCTTTTGCATTTTTAGTGTAGTTGAACATAATTCGGTTTTGAAGACATTTACTCCAAATGAACATTTGCTTTATTTAAAGATAGGGTGTGAATGACATGAAGATGTTTCCAAGGCAATATGAATACTAAGTTTTAACTTCTGTTTTTTTAAATATATATATATATATATTGACACATGTTTAAAACAATGTTTAAACATTTCCTCAAAGTATAGATACTATATTGGAATGGGATGATCCTGATAAACATAAAAGCCCACATTCATTCTATAGCTTGTATAATGATGATCATAATGATGATAGAAAAGCAAGCAATAAAAATGTAAGTATTGCTGCTTTTTAAGGCCAAGGTTCCTTCAAATTCGATTAGTAAGAGCAATAATGGGTTGTCTTATTTTTTGATACTGTGTGTTTGAACAGAGTGGTTAAAAAGGAAAAGCATAATTTCAACAGTAAAAACTTAAGAATGCAAGCCTGTTTCTCCTTTTCTTACATATAGCCAATTCCCTTTGGCAATAGGCATAGCTGGAAGCTTGAACAATACCCCTAAGTTTTAGTGGGGGGAGTCCTGAGCCCATTGGTGAGTAAACCTTGATGTCACCTATGCTGGGAATCATCCCTTTTGCTATTTCAATTTTCTCCGTTAGGGAACCATTTACTAAAATTCTAGCTTGCTGGTCAGTATAAGTGCTTTGCATCCAACTGGCCATCTTTAGGGTCAATATTTGATCAGTTCAGTCCACTCTCTGGGGAAGAGATTGACAGGACCCCGCAATCAGTTAGGTCCACCACGTTCCCCCTGGACCCATGCCCATCGTCACTGGTAAAGGCCAGTGCCGATGGTCTACAGTCCTCGTTGGAGGCCATTGTTAACATGTCCTTGGGCACCGGGGTTTTTCCTGGGCCACTAAAGGAAGCCGTGGTGAGACCTCTCTTGAAGAAACCATCACTGGATTCCACTGACCTGGTCAATTATCGCCCAGTCTCGAACCTCCCATTTCTGGGAAAAGTGATTGAACAGGCAGCGGTGGAACAGATACAGGGTTTTCTGAATGATGTCTTGGCCCTAGATCCCTTTCAGTCCGGGTTCTGGCCAGGACATGGGACGGAGATGCTGCTGGTCGCCCTCCCTGAAAATGGAGGCACAGGTCACAGCAGTTGTCGGGTCTTCTTTTTTCCACCTGCAGCAGACCAGGCAACTTGTCCCTTACCTGTCTACCTGTGACTTAACTACAGTGATCGAGGCAACGGTCATCTCTAGGCTAGATTACTGTAACACCCTACACGGGTCTACCCTTGAGCCTGACCCGAAGATTACAGCTGATGCAGAATGCAATGGCGCACATCATTATGAAAGCACCAAATAGGGTGCATATTACACCAATATTGCGTGAGCTGCATTGGTTGCCAGTGGAGTATCAGATCAGGTTCAAAGTCTTGGTATTGACCTATAAGGCCCTGTGCGGACTGGGCCCAGCGTACCTGAGGGACCGTCTAAGGGATAAAGGAAAGGAAAGAAATAATTTCATATTTCTTTATCAACATGATTATCAAAGCAAGTTCTTTTTTTGGAACAGATAAAGTGATTGGCTCATAGATTGAATTTCATTACTGAAGAGGGATTTGAATCAGAATCTTTCCTATTCACCTTTCACAAACTGTGATGCATAAAGATAAATTAGGTTTTCCAATTGCCTTGGCGTTATAAGAAAATCCCCAGCCTCAATCTCCCACCTTCAAGAAGAGAGGGTAAAAAATGGTATCTGTAATGATGGTTTGGGGATAGTCTCTGTTGTCTTTATCATAGAGATTAGGGGAAATTCCTACAGCATCATCAGGAAGCTAACTTATAACTACAGCATCATCAGGAAGCTAACTTATGACAACCCCCATGAGGGGTTGTCATAAGTTAGCTGTGACTTGACAACAATTTCCATCATCACAAGAAGCGAGGGACTTAAAAGAACTAGTGGATGGTTTGGGGGAAAAGATTGAAATATTATAATCTAACAATATATTCCATGAGGCAAGTGCTGGGAAGATTGAGAAGGTGCAGGAAACTGATGAGAAAATAGAGGATTCAGCTAATAAAGGGCATAGAACCAGCATTAAAATATGGGGTTTAAAAAAGAAAACAGAAGAGAATGGCCGTTTTCACACTACTAACCATCTTCCGTAACGTTGCGCAAAAAACGCGGAAGATAGCATCTTCTCGCGAGAGTTTTGCACGACATTGCACAAAACTCTCGCGAGAAGACACTATCTTCAGCGTCTTTTGCGCAATGTTTCACAACATTACAGAAGCAGGTTAGTAGTGTGAAAACGGCCAATGATTGAATACAATACTGGGAGGACTTTTTAACACTTATTTTTTGTTCTGATTTTTCTAATAAGGTAAAGATTGATAAAGCATTTTGATTAAATTCTAAAATTGTTAGGGAAAGTTTGCAAAGATATAGTTGTTACCTGAAATAATAAATGAACAAGTTTTGATAGATATATTATGCAGATACCTCACCATTAACATTATCAAAACAGGGGAACTTAAAATTTCTTACTAGTAGACTTAGAAATCAAAGCATTGGATATGGATGTGCACACATGACAGGCTCATTTTAAGCAAGCTCCTTTTTTCTCATTTGTCTGATATTTGGTATAAGTATCACCCAAACACACAAGATTATATCTATGAGCTCATACTCAAGAATTGATATGTTTTTTAAATTTCTAAGTATCTCGTTTGCTGGCTGAAGTCTGTTCAGATCAATATTATTTTATATACTGGCCATGCATCCGTTGTTATTAATTCATTTGAACAGTTAGTATGCAAACAATGATTCATCAGCAAATGAAGTATTTAGAAATAAAATGCAGTATGAACTTGATGTTGTGGTCTGGGAGACTGTGAGGCTATTGTTAGAGGCCTCGTGATAAGCAATGCCTCTTTTTGTAAGGAATAGAGGCAGGCATGATCTGAAATATGAACCAAAGTTCATCACTAACTGGCCGGTTCGTGGGAGCTCATTTTCTCATGAACCGTGACTAATTTTAGCCTGGTTCATTTGGTTCGTATTTCAGTTTGTAACTGCAGACAGCCTGGTGCTGATCAATCAGTTTCCTAGGCAACGGGGAAGATGGGCTCTCTGCAGACCTTCTGCTGACCCGGATGTGATGTTTTCACAAACCAAACGAACCGGTTTGTGAACTGGGGCAAGTTCGTGAAAGTTCGTGGCTCGTGGTTTGTGAAATGTGACAAAACACAAACCGCATAGTTTGGAATTTTCTCTGTTTATGCCTATCTCTAGTAAGGGGGGGAAAGGGGGGGAAGGAAATAGAATTTACAAAAAAAATTTTATGAAAGTTGCTGATGGCAGGAAGGTACCTGAAAGGTGACTAATGATGAAAGGTGGAGGCTTGAAGAGTTTTATATAGGTAAGCTTTTAAAGAATACATTATTTGTAGAGAAACTGCTTCCACACACGTTGGATAATCCATTTTCAATACTCTTTAGTGAACATTTGAAACTGATTTTCCATGTGTAGAACAAAAATCCACTTCCAAAGGATTGTGAAAGTGCATTGAAAGTGCATTATTCAACGTGTGTGGAAATGGCCAATATGGGGAAAAACTGGGACATTTCTGGCTTCAACAGTAAAAACTGAAAAGCTCAACAAGTTATTACAGCAGTTCAGAAAAACGAAAAAAGACTGTCAACTTTCTGCTCTAGTATTCACTATTTCATTAGAAGCTTTGGCTGCTAAAATTTGATGTAAATGAAATTAATAATGAGTGATAGATGTGAAGCTAAACTTGACTTATGGCAGAAAATGGCTGGCCAGCACCACTGGTCAAAATATAATTTCATTTCCTGTCACCCCATCAATGTCCTTATGTAATTATTGTATATAATAAGAAAATGCTAAATTTTAGTGTATATATATCTGGTGGTGGTTGATTTCAGCACAGTGATAACATGCCCCCCCCCCTTTTTAACCATTTCCTGTTGTGGTGTCTTGCAGAAATATTTATACAATATGAGTAATGCTTGTTTCAGTAGTGGGTTATATTTGCATATTTATTATAATGTAGAATGGACTCCATTACAATCCACATGATGGATTAATAGGCTGTTTATATGAAATACTGAGAATCTTATGGATGTCTGGGGTTTTTTTTAGTGCTGGTGTTTTTGCAGGGATAAGCTTTAGGATCAAACAAGAGATCTCTGAACTAGACTCTTCCATTAAAAACAACCCCTCTACACAGACCATGAACTGGCAGATGTTTACCAAAACCAGAGGAAGTATTTATTGCACACTATTTACTGAACTACAGAAAAAAAAGGAGAAGAAATTCTCAAAAATCCTGCATGCAACAGAGAACAAGAACACTCTGGATCCACCCAGCAACATCATCAATCTATCCAGTCATAAACTGACCCCGGCAGAGGAATCTGTCCTCTCACGTGGTCTATCATTTTGCCCAGCCAGACCCACACAAACCATACAACTTTGTGGGGACCTGGAGGCCTATTTCAGACGCCTAAGACTGAAAGAATTCTTCAACTACTCTGCTGAACAAAATGAGGAACAAAGCACTGAACAGACACCATCACAGCAACCATCATTCTCCCAACCCAGCAATACACAATCATCGTTACAAAACTCCAGAAAAAAGAATTCCACATGGACACCCCCTGAGGGCCGGAACTCTTCACTGGACTTTTACATTGAATGCTTCCGTCGACGCACCCAGGCTGAAATAATTGACAAACAACAACACCTAAAGCAGAACCTCAGCCATGCAGAAAGAGATGCCATAAACAGCCTCCAAAACAATTCTGGCATAGTAATCAAGGAAGCAGACAAAGGTGGAGCAGTGGTCATCATGGACAAACAGAATTATATACAGGAAGCAGAAAGACAACTCTCCAACACAACATTCTATAAAATACTACCTTCTGATCCTACGGAGCAATATAAAAGAGAACTCAATAAAATATTGAAGACTCTTCCCGTGGACATACAAGAATGCATCCATACGGACACACCCCAGGAACCACGGCCAGGAAAATTCTATCTACTACCCAAAATCCATAAGCCGGGTAACCCAGGACGCCCCATTGTCTCAGGAAGAGACACTATCACAGTAGGAGTCTCAGGATACATGGACTCTATCCTCAGGCCCTATGCCACCAGCACACCCAGCTATTTACGGGACACCACTGACTTCCTCAGGAAAATACAGTCCATTGACAACCTACCTGATGACACCATCCTAGCAACCATGGATGTGGAGGCTTTATACACCAATATCCCACATGCGGATGGACTGCAAGCCATACGGAATATTATCCTGGACAAAACCACAGCACACCTCGCCACTGAACTTTGTCACTTTGTACTCACTCACAATTACTTCGAATTTGGTGACAACTTATATCTACAGATTAATGGCACAGCCATGGGCACACGCATGGCACCACAATATGCTAACATATTCATGGCGGACTTGGAACAACGCTTCCTCAGCTCCCATCCACTGGAACCACTACTATACTTAAGATTCCTGGATGACATCTTCATCATTTGGACCCATGGGAAGGAAGCTCTTGAGAGATTTCATCAAGACTTCAATAACTTTCACCCTACTATCAACCTAAGCCTGGACCACTCTACACAACAGGTACACTTCCTGGACACCACTGTACAACTACATAATGGACGAATAAATACCACTTTATACCGGAAACCAACAGACCGATACTCATATCTACATGCCTCCAGCTACCACCCTAAACATACCACTCGGTCTATTGTCTACAGCCAAGCCTTACGTTACAACCGTATCTGCTCCAATGCTCTCGACCGAGACTCACACTTAAGAGATTTACAACAAGCATTTTTGGGACTACAGTACCCACCAAATGAAGTGAAGAAACAAATCAACAGGGCCAGACTAGTACCCAGAAACAGCCTACTCCAGGACAAACCTAAAGGAACTAACAACAGAACACCACTGGTTGTCACCTATAGCTCCCAGCTCAAACCCATCCAACGTATCATCAGTGAGCTACAACCCATCCTGGAAAATGATACCTCTCTCTCAGAAGCCCTGGGTGGAAGACCTTTCCTTGCCTACAGACAGCCCCCCAACCTTAAACGACTTCTCACTCACAACCATGAATCAGCCAGCAGAGTCACCAGCACAGGTACCAGGCCCTGCAACAGACCCAGATGCCAGCTCTGCCCCTATATCTACCCAGGGAATACAATTACAGGACCCAATGGCATCAACTACACTGTCTCTGGCTCTTACAGCTGCTCATCCTCCAATCTGATATATGCCCTCATGTGCCAACAATGTCCTTCTGCTCTGTACATTGGACAAACCAGCCAACCTCTACGCAAAAGAATAAATGGACACAAATCTGACATTAGAAATGGAAACGTCCAGAAACCAGTGGGAGAACACTTCAACCTACCAGGACATTCCATCAAAGACTTAAAGGTCACTGTAGTTCAACAGAAACCTTTCAAAAACAAAATCCAACGGGAGGCTGCTGAACTGGAATTCATATGCAAATTTGACTCTGTCAAGCTGGGACTGAATAGGGACTATGAATGGTTATCACATTACCACAGGTAACAGATTTCCTTTACAGAGGTGGGGTCTGGGGGAGCTCAGTGGTACCTGGCGTGGGCTTTCGGGAACCACAGATCTCTTTGTCAGATGCATCTGGCAGGGAGAGCTGTGATTATCGAAGGCCCATACTGCATTGGAATTGGATGGTCTAGCTGTTTGGCTTCTACAAACTAACAGGGCAAACTCCTTTGAAGCCAACTGATACACACACCAAAAGGAGATGTTTACATATACTAGCAAAGGAATGTTTTGATTGCTCCCTCCCCCTCCCCCCCTAATTGCCTCTTCCCTCTGCTCTTCTGTGTTTGTCCAGTCTCTGTATCAGGCATCTGACGAAGAGAACTTGATTCTCGAAAGCTTATGCTAAAATAAAATTGGTTAGTCTTAAAGGTGCTACTGGACTCTTTTTGATTTTGCTACCACAGACTAACACGGCTAACTTCTCTGCAAGCTTTAGGTAAGCACTTTCCTGTTTTCCTCACACTACTCTGATGAATAGACTGCTTTGCAGTCTTCTGTGAATAATAATGGAGCTTAAAATGAAGTTAAAGTTGTGCTGACAAAACATTGGCTGTGTAACATCCATTCTTTTTAGATCTGAATCAACGCATTTGCAGGTTTTTTCCAGTCTAGACAGACAGAAGCAATTTTTAGTTTGTCTGTAGAACTTCTGCTTTTCATGGATTCTTTATAGAAATAATGTTATTTTTTTTAATTGAAAAGTTTGTATTTTGTCCACTATCAGTTGCTCTCACTGCTTTAGTTTTATTTGTGCCTCACTCACGTGTTGTATAGTATATACTAGTTTCGCAGTTATGGAACCATGAAATCCATGTGTATTGCATGTTGCATCTTGGACAGTTTCTTGGTCTGGCATCCTTCCCCTTATTATGGAAGCTTAGTGACCACTACAAAATGTTTATTGTCTGTTTATATAGAGTTACCTAAATTCTCATGGACATAGAACTTGTCTTACATTCTGGGTAAGAGATTGGAGGATTTGGTATGGTACCATGTTGCTCTAAAGGATTAGAATCATTGAGATGGAGTTGGAAAATTTCTGGAGATTTATGGGCAGAGCCTGGGAAGGGAGGAGTTTGGGGAGGGAGGGAGCTTAGCAGGGATGTGATGCCATAGAGTTCACCCTCTGAAGCTGCCATTTCCTCCAGAGGAACTGATCACTATAGTCTGGCCCTGCCTGGGGTTTGGCAACCGCAGCTGAAGTAACATCCAGCTTTGCTGATACAAGCTTTATTATAGTATACTTTACTGTTGCTTAACAATTTACAAGAGGTCCATGTGTTGCTGCAAGAGACAAATCTTAATTGTTGCTTTATGTTTTAAAATAGAAAACAGCCATTGCTTGCTTCTGGTCCAATAGTCATTTGGGCAGCCTAAAATCTGTTTTGCATCTAGCACAAAACAACTGCTGTGGGGTGGGAGTAATCAAAAAATGGCTGCCATGGGGTGCTGGGCCAATCACAAAATGTTGAGAAGTTGCAAGCCAAGCATCCTTCTATGATGGAGGCAGCTATTTCTGAATGGGTGCTTCCTGCACACATAAAAGTGATTCCCTTCTTGTTCCCATGAAGGGGGAGAAAGCCAAGATTGGATCTTTGTTTTGGAGAAGAGATACTTTGTTGAAGAAGCAAAAGAACACCAGGAAACTCACTGGCAGCCATGGATCCAGTGCTGGGGATCTCTGATCTAACATAAGTATGTGTAACACTTCCTATACTCCAAGCTGAAGGTTGGGTGGTTCCACATGTTATGATTAAAGGTGGGCACGGTCCACAAAACGGACCTAAATTTGACACGGTCCAGCCTGGTTCAGGGTTCGCAAACACGCGGTTCGTGGGACTTGCGGTTTTCACAAACTTTGGTCCGTTTGGGCTGGTCCATGAGTCCAGACATCCTGGCACTGATCTATCAGTTCCCTAGGCAATGGAATGGATGTTCGCAGACCTTCTGAAGCCCTTGGAACACACCAATCTTAGCCCTTAAAAACATGATAGGCAGCTCTGGCTGCCAACCAGAGAGCTCCCATTCTTCTCTATGCAAGCAAGGACCAAGAATTAATTCCCTAGGCAACTAAGGGGAGGAATGTTTGGCAGCCCTGGGAACACACCAATCCTAGCCCTTAAAAACTGCCTCTGGCTGCCAACCAGAGAGCTCCCAGAGAGGAAGGAGCAAGAATTAATTCCTTAGGCAATGGCTGGGAAGGTGTCTGTGTAGTGAGTGAAGGGGCTCTTCCCCCACCCTTTTCTGTTTGATTTTGTTTCATTGAAACTTTTTGGTGCTGCAAGCCAATTGGCATTTGCGACTCCTAGTATCTACTGGATGTTTCCTTGGGGCGGCTGCTTTGGTGGTCTGTAACTCGGACCTCTGAAATCTTTGCCAAACTTGGAGGGTGGCTGGAGGAGAGCCTGCTCAATCCTTGCTGTGAGTTTGGCATCTCTGAGTGCAAAGGGGGTGGTTCTAGGACCCCTGGAAGTGACAGACAGACCGATGAACTGGTCTGTGAACGAGGCTGGTCCATGAAAAGTTTGTGGTCCATGGTTCGTGAAACGCAACAGACCATGGGCCAGTGGTCCATGGGGTTTTTCTGGTACATGCCCACCTCCAGTTATGACTTTTATTGCTGATCTGATGGATCCCTTTTCCTCATGGTGCTGCAAGTAGAATTCAAACAGTAGTTTCCCACAGCCTATGGAGCACTATGTTTCCCATAAAATCTGCCCTTATGGACAAGATACTGTTATGTGTTTACTTGGAAGCAAGTCTTAAGCAAAGATTCCACTTCTGCTTACAGTTATCCTTTCGTTCCTTTCTTTATAAACCTAATTAATTACTTTCCGTTATCTCATGGCTGGTTTGTTCTCTTGGGGCTGAGGGGCAGGGGGAGTCATAAATCCATGAGTTCTTATTCTCCCGGAGGGTAGGGTGTGTGCTTTGGTTACAAAGGCACTACTCGTATATAGTTTTGTTTTATTGTTTATGATTGAAATAGTGTGATTTTGAAATAAGTATCAAAAAAGGTAAAATTTGAAATTGAGATCGTGTGGTTTAGTGATTAGAGTATGGGACTAGGATCTGGAAGATCTGGGAGCTTGCTGGGTGACCTTGGGTCAGTTACACACTTTCAGCCTAACTACCTAACGGTGTTATTGTGAAGATAAAATGGAGGAGAGAAGATTGGTGTAAGCCACTTTGGGTCCCCACTGGGAAGAAAATGGGAGTATAAATGAAATAAATTTTAAAAGAGTAGTGGTTTTGATTGGCTATGAAGTTAAAAATAGTGCTTAAACCTCTTCCTCTGCTCAGAGCAAAATTTTGTAATGTACAGTTGATTCATGATTGCCTGCAATGGTCTCAAGAGTAATTAACTGAGCTGGGGGGGAAAGAAAGAGAAATTTAATGGGCCAGTATCTGTGGGAAACCTCAGTAGTGTCTTGACCTTACACATGGAACAGCTGGATGTTGCAGTTTATTTAAAGTTTGTTTTAATTCACAATTCAGGTCTGAAAACAGATGGGGAAAATAACACAGAAAGACTTGGAATGCAATGAGGTTGGACTCAACTTGTGTAACAGCTACTGATCAAATGGAATATCAAATGGTCAGTAAATGTGATCCTCTCTTCCTAGGTCTAAAATATACCCCTCTATGCTGTTAAGAGGTGTGCAGACCAATATTTAAATTACTTAATCTTCTAGATCTTTTCATGAAGCCACTTCAGTTTACATGTACGTGCAAGGAAAATCCACATGTTGCCCAATTCACATGAAGTGGTGACCAAATCTATTGGGTTCACCATGGTGACTGCACTTCTGATGTGCATTGTTGACAGGCTCCCAGTTCATGTGGATGTAACATCTGCAGAGGGTTTCTTTCTCAGCTATTTCTAGAAATGCCCAGTCAAGAAGACTCTCTTCTTCCTATAGCTTATTCCAGAATTATTACTTTCCAAATAAAGAACAAAGCTCCTAGATTCCTCCCATCCTATCTGATGTAAAATTCTTAGCTTTTTTCTAATAGATTTTTGAGTCTATTGCATGTAGGTCCTGCCACAAGGAGAGGCTTGTTTGTTCCATTGTCCGCTGTTTGTAATATATGAGAGACCACCTTCTTCACTAGGCAGACTGGGGGCTCAGTGGTAGAACTTGATCTGTGACCTTTCATCTGCCTGGGAAGGTGACTTTATTTTACTGTTTGAGTGTTACTTACCTATGTACTGTTAAGTTGCGACCAACTTATATTGACCTGAGGAAGGAGCTTTCAAGACAATGAGAGGCAGAGATGGTTTGCCATTACCTTCCTCCACAGAATCTTCCCTATCCAAGTACCGTCTCTGCTTAGCTTCTGAGATCTGACGGGAACTGGCTATACCATGTCACCTTCCCTACCCACCCTTTGAGTGTTAACACAAACTACCTTCCATAGCTGTCATTTTTATATATGCTCCTGTTGCGTGAGGAGGTATAATTTCACCACAACCTGTGAACATGAGGAGTTAAGGGGGGTGCTGCTATTCAGAGTGTATGACTTTTTGGATAGTCTTCAATCCTGAAACCTGTGTGCTCCCCCTGCCCCCAGCAAAACTAATAGCTGGAGAGATGGCCTCGAAAGTTCTAGTTAGAATATTTTCAGCTCTGTGCTTGTCCATTGAACTTAATGGGGTGAAAAAGATGAAACTCTGCTGAGAATGGCACTGTTAAAGTCCTATGTCCCCAGGTCCTATTTCCAGCTTTTGTAATTTCTTCACTGTTGCCTAATTTCAGATATTGATATCCTGTGGAGTTGATTGGGTAGTTTAAAATGGCATTTCAAGTCCCATTAATTCCAGTAGGATTGACTGTAATAAGCTCCTTGAGTGTCATTTCACAACCTATAAAAATAGGGTGTCGAACAGACAAGATATTTTGCCCCATATTGTAGATTGTTTTAAGGGGCGAAGGTATATAGATGGCTTTAAGAATATTTCTCACCTCAGGGAAATACTTACTTTGTAATATTTCATTAATTTTAAAAATACAGTTGTTGAAATGCTTCTCTTAGGGTATTATTGTCGCTCATCTCTGGCTTTTGGAAGCTGATTTGGTGACACAGATGGGAAATGCATAGAGATGGGCACAAACTTAAATACGAACCAAAGTTCATCACAAACCGGGCCGGTTTGTGGTTCATGAACCAGCAGTTCGTCAGAGAGCATTTTTAACAAACAGCGACAAAACACTATGATTTTTAGGGTGGTTCGATTGGTTCATTTTTCAATTCATCACTGGAGACAGCCTGGAGCCGATCAGTCTATCCCCTAAGCAACGGGGGCAGGGGAGGGTGGACTTCTGCAGACCTTCTGCAGCCCTGGGAACACCAGTGTCAGCCCTCCAAAGTCTGATAGGCTGCTCTGGCTGCCAATCAAAAAGAGCTCCCATTCTGCTCTGTGAAAGCAGAAGGAGTATAACTCCCACATGACATGCACGGGTGCGTGTTGGATCCTGCAAGGATCCTTGGGAAATGTTGTCTTTTTTAAAAAAAACTAGCTGCTCAATATGATTCTCAGTCAGGGAGAATTGCAACTGGAGGGACTCTCTCTCTCTCTCTCTCTCTCTCTCTCTCTCTCAAAAATCCTCTGAGAGTTCGGAATGGGAGTGGGGTGTGGAGAATGACATAACAAGAGGCAGGAAAAAAGCCGAGGTGTTTTGCGAGCGAGAGAGAAACCCAGTCTCTTCCATTCCTCTTCTCCTGGCAGGGAATTGCAGCACGGATCTCCCCCGCCCCTGTCTCTGAGCTCCTGGAAAACCAAAGTGAGTGGATTTTTGAAACAGAAAAATATCTCCAGTTGAATGGCCTTTCTTTCTAAGAAAATCCACTCAGCTCAGTTTTCCCTCAGGAGTTTAGAGAGGGAGGAGGGTAAGACTACTGCTCTCAGGGAAGCTTGCGTGACTCAAGATGTGCAGGGGGAGCCTGGAGAAGATGGGGTTTGGGGAGGAGAGGGACTTCAGCAAGATATAATGCCATAGAACAAGGAACAAGAATTAATTCCTTAAGCAATGGCTGGGAAGGTGTCTATGTGGTGAGTGAGGGGGCTCTTCCCCCACCCTTTTCTATTTGATTTTGTTTCATTGCAACTTTTTGGTGCTGCAAGCCAATGCAAGTCAATTGGCGTTTGTGACTCCTAGTATCTACTGGAGGTTTCCTGGAGGCAGTTGCTTTGGCGGTCTGTAACTCCGACCTCCGAAATGCAATCTTGGCCAAACTTAGAGGGTGGCTGGAGGAGAGCCTGCTCAATCCTTGCTGCAAATTTTGCGTCTCTCGGTATGAAGGGGGCGGTTCTAGGGCCCCCAGAATTGACTGACCACGGACCAACGCACCAGTCCGTGAATAGGGCAGGTCTGTGAAAAGTTCGTGGTCCGTGAAAATAGGCAGACCATGGGCCGACGGTCCATGACGTTTTCCAGGGCCATGCCTACCTATAGTCCTTAGCTGAGAGTAAGCGCAGAATAATTACAGTTAAAAGTTCCAAAGAAGAGAAAGAGGATTTAGCATTTTTAACCAGTGTTGTCAACGCACACGTCAGACTTGCAAACCTTCCTTCCACAGATCTTCCATCCATCATAATAGCCAGTAAACCACACTGACCACTCGATTTTGTTAAAAAGCTTAGAGACTAGAGTGGGGATTAGATAGGGTGTTAGATCAACCTTGTCTGAGTTCAGGGAGTGGTTGTAGGGAATGCCAAGTCCAGTCGGTAATGTGTACCCTATCACTCTACTCTGTAAAGTATGTTGGAGGAAGACTTAAACTTTGCTGTCTGGAGAGGTAAGTTACAGAAGTGGCTCTACAAGATTCTCTATAGCTTTCTACTACTATCCTTTTTTCTCACTATCTAATATGAATGAATGAGATTGTCTCATTAAACCTGTCCATGTACATTATTAGTGCATAGTCTTAAGAAAGATTTCATTTAAGGATGATGCTGGTAGCATTTCTCTTTCTTTGCTTGGGTTCCCCAGTGTTTGAGCTGCCAGTTATTCCAGGGTCAGAATATTGCAATCCTGAATACATTGTGGGGCTTATTGCTATACCTTAAAATCTACTCTTCATTAGTCACCTAATGGTTTCTTTAAATCACATTAGCCAATAGCTATGTTTTTAAGTGTCCTTAGTAATGAGAGGAGAAGCAAATAATCTATGCAACATCTTGAGGCTTCTGAAAAATAAATCTCTATAACCTAAGTAGGGCAACTAAGAGGTGTGGGCAACCGGGACTTCCGGTTTGGGATTCATGGAGGTCTAACGCAGCTCCATTTGTGGAGCTGACCGGATTGCCGTTTTAACCGGCCGGAGGGGTGAAAATAACCCGCGGCCGACTGCTCTCAGGCGGGGAGCAGGCAAAGAACGCTCAAGACCCTAGGGTGAGTTAGATCTCGGACGAGGGGGGGCTCTACACAAGGAGTCTCCCCCCCGATCCTTGAGGTCCCACCTTGCGACGGGTCGGCTATAATCTCTGCGGCAATTTTGGGGCCAATTCGGCTGGCATAAGACCTACATACCCAAGCTTCGATCGGGGAGGGAAGTCGAGAGGAGAATTTAAGATCGAAACAGCGATTACAACCCGAGAAAGCTGGAGAGAAGGTAAAGATCGCTATCTCTTGAAACGGGACAGATTGACAAAAACAGAGAGGAAAGAAAGTAGACTTTTAAACTGCAACAGACTAGCGAAAAGGAGGTGAAGACTCGGCAGGAGTTGTATTTTAAAAGAGACTAAGTTTAAAGAAGTTATTACAAAAATCGGACTATTGTTTTGAATACCTGTGGTTTTGGAGCTGTGGGAAAAAGACACCATCGCGAGACCTGCTGTGGGAAGACGGGAGACAGGAAGTGCGTAACAACAATAGAGTGGCTGGAGGGAAGCGGCCCTTGCCAAAGGACAGGAAGTGGGGAATCGCCATCTTTGAAAGTGGAAGGGTCGTGGCTTCAGCGGGAGAGGAAGTAGGCCATCTTGGATTATAATAACATAGAGAAACCATAGAGAAAAGACGCCCGACATTTTGGATATAAAAAATTAATTTTGGCAAAGATTGGGACATTTAAAAAAAAGGAAAACGTTTAATTATACGCCACGGAGCTGAGGAAGAGAGCAGATTCGTGGGAGCGAGCTAAAGCAAGCCCCACGATGTCGAAAAAAGAGTGGCAATCGGCAATAGAAAACTTGGACAAAAAACTTATAGACATGATGAAAGAACTTAAGGACACGAAATTGGAGCTTATTAAAGAGGTCAAGGAAGTTACACAGACAGTAAAGTCGGAGCTGTCAGAAGTGAAAAAAGGTGTGGAAACGATTAGCAGTGAATTACAAGGAACGCAGCAGAGAGTTAAAACAGTAGAAGACGCGATGGAGAATTTAATAGACACGCAACAAACAGAGATGAGGCTGGTGAAGGGGAGGATGTCAGTTGCAGAAACTAAACACATGGAGAAGCAGCTTCGTTTTCGTGGTCTGCCAGAAGTGGAAGGGAAGTCAGCGCAAGAACAGATGACTGAGGTGTTGGCTGATTACCTGGGGAAGGAGGAGGAGGAAATTGTGGCTATCCTAGATGTGGCGTATCGTGTGAACTCGAGAATTGCAACCCAGAGGAAACTACCAAGGGATGTGATTGTGCAGTTTACAACTAGAAATATGAAAGAGAGGATTGTGACCAAACAATTTCAAGATCCATTGGAGATTGATGGCAAGACGATTATTATAATGAAGGAACTGCCCAGATCAGTGTTATTGGACAGGAAAAAATATAGAGTGCTAATTCAGACTTTGAAGGACATGAATATCAGATACAGATGGGAGTTACCGGAAGGAGTGTCCTTTGAGTTTGGAGGGGCAAAAAAACGTATCAGATCTGAGCGGGAGATGGAGAGATTTATCAAGGACAATGAAAAAGACTTACCAACAAAACCATGAATATGGAGTGTAAAGTATTATCTTGGAATATAAATGGACTAAACTCACCGAATAAGAGAAAAAATATTTTTCATTGGCTACTAAAACAAAAATGTGATATTGTTTGTTTGCAGGAGACCCACATTAGAAAACAGGATGTAAAATATTTAAAATCTGGAAAATTGGGCAAAGAATTTGTAGCGGCTTCCAACAAGAAAAAAAGAGGAGTGGTGTTGTATATAAAAGAGGAGCTGCAGCCAAAATTTGTTATGAGAGATGTGGAAGCTAGATTTGTAGCAGTGGAATGTAATTGGAACTTAAAGAGAGTGTTGGTAGTCGGACTTTATGCACCTAACGGTGCAAAGGAAAGCTTCTTTGAGGACTTAAGGAAGCACCTAGACGATCTTGTATATGACCAGATAATTCTTGCTGGAGATTTCAATGGAGTGACAGATTTGGAATTAGACAAAAAGACTACAAAAGCACAAAAGAAAAGAGGACTATTGCCAAAGCTTTTTTTTGAGTTGATTCAACAAGAGACTCTCGAAGACGTATGGAGGAGAGAATATCTTAAAACCAAACAGTTTACTTTTTATTCTGCAAGGCATCTTACATTATCAAGAATTGATATGATCTGGGCCTCAAAGGACTTAGCGCTATGGACTAAGGAGGTAGAAATAATGCCGATGGTAGGCTCAGATCACAACCCAATTATGTGGAAATTTGGAAAAAGGAGAAAAAGGAAAGCCTGGAGAATAAATGAGGACCTGTTACAGGAAAGTGAGAATATGGAAACATTGAGAAGAGAGACTAAGTTTTTTATACAATACAACGTGAATAAAGAAGTACCAACCAGTAAAGTTTGGGACGCGTACAAGGCGGTTGTAAGGGGCATACTAATGGACTTAAATGGTAGAGCAAGGAAAAAGAAAGAGGAGAAAAGACAAGAGATTGAGGAGAAAATAAAGGCCAAAGAAGTACAGTTAAAAAAGAGACCAGGGAAAAAGAAAATACATCAGGAAATCAAAATTCTTCAAGAACAGTTAACAGCAATGAGTAACAAAGAATTGGAGTGGAACCTTAAAAGACTGAATCAAAAAGCTTTTGAGGGTGCTAATAAACCTGGGAAATATTTGGCATGGCAATTAAAGAAGAAAAGGGAAAAGAAAATAATAAATAAAATTTGTGAAGAAAACAAAACGTATTTGGAGCAGACTACCATTAGCAGAGCCTTTTATAAATTTTACGCTAAGCTGTATAATAAAAAAGAAGTAAACAAAGAATCAATAGCATCATATTTGGAGAAAATCAAACTTCCAGAGATCTCGGAAGCTTGGAGAAATAAGTTGAACAGTGAAGTAACTGATGAGGAAATAAATATGGCAATACAATCCGCAAATCTAGGAAAGGCGCCAGGGCCAGATGGACTTACGGCTAAATTTTATAAGACAATGGCCAATGAACTGGCACCATTCCTAAAAGAGGTGATGAACGGAGTTTTTAGGGATCAAAGAATTCCAGACACTTGGAGCGAAGCGAATATATCATTGATCCCAAAAGAGGGCCAAGATCTGACTAGCGTGAAAAATTATAGGCCTATATCACTACTCAATAATGACTATAAAATTTTTGCGAAGATATTGGCGGAGAGATTGAAGGGGTGGCTCTCGGAAGTTATAGAGGAGGAACAAGCAGGCTTTTTGCCAGACAGACAAATAAGAGACAACTTAAGGACAGTGATCAATGCTATTGAATACTACGACAAGCGTTGTGACAAAGAGGTTGGTTTCTTCTTTGTAGACGCTGAAAAAGCGTTTGATAATTTAAACTGGGATTTTATGTTTGCCACTATGGAAAAGCTACAACTGGGAGAAAGATTCGTCAGAGCAATCAAGGAAATCTATAGAGACCAGACTGCAGCAATTGTAGTGAATGATGAATTGACCAAAAAATTGACGATTAGTAAAGGAACAAGACAAGGTTGCCCGTTATCTCCATTGTTGTTCATTTTAGTATTGGAGATTCTGATGATACAAATTCGACAAGATGAGGAAATACGAGGAATAAAAATAAAGGACTACTCATATAAGGTCAGAGCATTTGCAGACGACATAATGTTAATTGTAGAAGACCCACTGGAGAACATGCCAAAAGTGATAGGCAAGATCAAGGAGTTTGGAGATTTGGCAGGTTTCTTCATTAACAAAAAGAAGTCAAAGATATTATGCAAAAACATGACTAAGCAGAAACAACAATTGTTAATGGAAACAACGGATTGTGAAGTAACTAGTAAGGTGAAATACTTGGGAGTTGAGCTGACTGCAAAAAATATAGATTTGTTCAAGAATAATTATGAAAAATTATGGACTCAGATAGAGAGAGACTTGATCAAATGGAATAGATTGAACCTGTCATGGTTGGGCAGGATTGCAGCAGTTAAGATGAATGTGTTACCAAGAGTAATGTTTTTGTTACAGACAATACCAATCATCAGAGACTCTAAACAATTTGAAAAATGGCAGAGGAAAATATCAGATTTTGTTTGGGCAGGCAAGAAGCCTCGAGTGAAAGTAAAAGTTTTACAAGATGCAAAGGAGAGAGGCGGAATGCAACTGCCCAATCTGAGACTTTACCATGATGCAATCTGCCTAGTTTGGCTAAAAGAGTGGATGACATTAAAGAATAAGAAACTATTAGCCCTAGAGGGATATAAAAAAATTTTTGGATGGCACGCATACCTATGGCATGACAAAGTAAAGGTCAACTCGATGTTCCTGCATCATTTTGTAAGGAGAAGTCTATTTACAATCTGGAAGAAGTATAGAACTTACTTACAAGAAGGAACCCCCTTGTGGGTGGTTCCATATGAGGTGATAGATCCGAGAGCTGTGGATAATGAACAACAATGTTTAACGTATAAAGAAATAACTAAGATTGAAGTATCTAAACTTAGAATAAAGACGCAAGAGGAACTATCACCTAACTATGACTGGTTTCAGTATAGACAGATTAGAGACTTATACAACTCAGACTTTGCAAAAGGGGGCATACGAACAGAGAACTCGGAACTAGAGCAGACCCTTCTTAAAGAAGATAAGAAAAGAATATCCAAGGTATACCAAGTATTGCTGAAATGGTATACTGAGGATGAGATAGTTAAAACACAGATGGTGAAATGGGCTATAAATTTCAATAAAGAAATAACAATGGAGGCATGGGAATACTTGTGGAAAACTACAATGAAGACAACGACATGTATTAATATTAAAGAGAACATTTTCAAAATGATCTATCGTTGGTACATGACACCAAAGAAGATTGCGCTAGGGAATTTGAATACTTCTAATAAATGCTGGAAATGTAAGAAACATGAGGGCTCCCTCTATCATATGTGGTGGTCGTGTGAGGTAGCTAGGCAGTTCTGGGGGGAAATAATAAGAGAAATGAGTGAAATTTTACAGTTTCAAATAAATAAGAACCCAGAACTCCTGCTGCTAAACTTGGGAATGGAGGGAATTCCAGCCCATCATAGGACGTTGATTTTTTATATGACTGCAGCAGCTAGACTTTTGTATGCGCAGAAATGGAAAGTACAAGAAGTACCAACTATTGAAGATTGGATCTACAAATTGCTGTATATGGCTGAAATGGACAAGATGACAAGAAAACTGAGAGATCTGGACTCAGGGCAGTTCAACACAGACTGGGAGAAGCTGAAACAATACCTGGAGAAGAAATGGGAGGTGGGAGGAAATCTGTGGCAGTTTGAGAACTACTGAAATATAATAAAAGTATAAAAGAGAGGGGTGACTTTACCGGGGGAGGAAGAGAAATGTGAATTTATAAGCAGTTAGATTAATTGATTGAGATATATATAGATATGTATAGGTCAACTGATAGAGAATAATTAATGATAAGGTTTAAACATGAGGATTGACTAACTAACAATATTTTCTTTCTTTGACAAGATTTATATGCACCAAACTGAATGTATAGAAGAGTTAAATTGATTGAGTATCTGAGGAGTTATATAGAATTACCATAAAAAGTTGAAATGAGTAATATATAGAGAACAAATCAAATTGTTTGATTTAAATGTGGGAAATTTTTATGGTTTATGATATATAGGTTTATATAGAATTATTCAAAACTGGAAAATGGGATAAATTGTTTATCTAAAGACGTGTAGTTTGGGTGTATAATAATCAAAGGAGTTAATGATGCACTGCTTAATATAATGGAGAATGTATATCTGTTTTAGACAGAGGAATTTAATAGAAGTAAGGGAAAAGGGACAGAGGGTGGGAAAGCTGTTGGAAGTCAACAAAAGGGGGGGAAAGGGAGGGGGTTAGAAACGAAAAATTAGGGGAAAATTGATTGTAATGTAAAAATAAAAATGTTCTAACCCAATAAAAAATTTTTCAAAAAAAAAAAAAAATAAGAGGTGTGGGCAACCAGCTCTTTATTTTTGTAAAGGCAGCTGTTGTAAGAATATCAGCCAGGCTCCCTGTGTTTTGACTGGATGAGCCTGGCTTTTACACAGAGGGAGGTGTGAAAAAAGGTTTGCATGAGTAATGTACAGTGTTATACTTGTGAACAACTGGTGGAGTAAGGATTTCTTGTTTGCCCTACCACTGAGCAATTCACTCTTGTCTGCATTAATTAGAATAAGAACTAAATAGTAGTGCAGATTATAACTATTGCATCAGCACTTTAGCTGTCTTTACATATTCAGCTATTTAGAATGACTTGCCTTATAACTAGCCAAAACAGTCTAGGAAACCCTTGAATACAAAGAGGGAAGAGCTTTCTGACAAATTTAAGCAGAGATGAAATATTGGTTATTTTGAACTGTCTCTCTTCTCTCAAGCAAGTTAAACCAGGAGCACCAATTCCGCCCCACCCCCAAGTCATTAAACAGCAGCCAGACATTCATAAGACTTGTAAATGAAGCATTGAGGATAAAGTGAGGGGGGAAGCATCACTTGCTAAATTTCTTTGTATCTGGCTGACCTTAAAGATACAGGAGCACAGCATGGGAAAAGCTGACAATCCCACTGGCCAGAAAGAAAAAGTCCTTTTAATAGAGGTTTAAAATGCAGACCTGGGCAATTGAAGCTTTTCATAGCATAGAGCTAAATAGCATCACTTGATAATTGCTGCAAATCTAACCAATATTAAAGAGATAGTGTAAAGGCTGATAAACCTTTGTCTGAGTCGGTGGCAGAGCATCAGACTCAGTACTATGCTCTAGAACACAGCACAAATTATCCTCCCCTTCTTTGTGTTCCAATAGTGCAACCTGGAACCATCATCATCCTCTGCAAGGTGAGAAAAGGATTTCCAAAGCTAAGTAGACACTCAAGTCAAACCTCATTGGATAAGGAACTGCTTCTTTGATGGTGTTAGACCACATTTTATTGTTGAGTCCTTAGAATATTTTCTTCAGCCCCGTCTTGCTTATGCCAGTTTCAACAATGAATTATGTAAATTTACTTATGAAAAAACAGGTTTGGATATGAAACTTTTTTTTGCCCCTTGCAGGACTCCTATCCTTTTAACATTTCCATGATAGGCAAAATACTCAGCAGGCTACCGACATGAGAAGTTTTGTCTATTGGACTTCTATATATCATTTCATTGGTTAGTTAAAAACACAGGGTTACTGTAAGGGTGGGGGGAGTTGCCAGCCCTATCCTCAAAGGTATCTTTGTCTCCAGAAATAGAATGAAAATTACAAGATCCAATCTTCTTTACAGCCTGAATCTAGCCCAGCCATTTTCTAAATTGAGAACTGAGATTAGGTAGCTTTTCATCGGCATTCTCTGATTTGCCCAAGCTTCTGCTTGAGTTAACACATGCTTAATTGGGGGGATGAGTTCAAGAGCTGTCACTTAGTCTAGTTTACACGACCATTTTCACCTCTGATGATTGCAGCCCTGTTGCAAGAAAGCTGAGTGAAAGGGCTGACCCAGAAGGAGCTTCCTCATTTCAAGCATGCTGTACCAGCGATTGAGAAAGTAGCTGGAAATGCAATAAGCTTTCATGTTTTGGACATTGTGCCAATTGCTTGTTTGAACTTACTCTCCCCCCCTTTTTTTTTAATGAGATCTGTAGGAAAGAGATGAGAGACTGGGAGAGGAAGGGCACAGTAGGATACATTTACTCTTCTGTGTCATAAAATTGCTTCTTCTTTATTTTGCTGTGTCTGCCTTTTAAAAATCTCTGCCAGGTTGTCCTTTTGTAACAGTCATTGGCCAGAAAATAGGGCTGCCATCAGTACTGGAATGAACATACAAATTACATTATCAGCCTTTCTATGAAATACAGGAATCAGTAAGTGTATATGTTTGCCCAGGGCTTTTTTTCTGGGAAAAGAGGTGGTGGAACTCAGTGGGTTGCCCTCGGAGAAAATGGTCACATGGCTGGTGGCCCCGCTCAGCAGCGTGGAGGGCAATCTAAACTCCCCTCTGTCTGGAGATCAGAGGGTGGGGCCACCAGCCATGTGACCATTTTCAAGAGGTTCGAGAACTCCGTTCCCCCGTGTTCCAGCTGAAAAAAAGCCCTGTGTTTGCCCCAGTGATGCACAGAGCAGCTTGGCAGAGCTGTTTCAGTTTGGAAAAATATTGCAAGGGAAAGGTTTTTTCCCTCCTGCCATGGTTCTGGTCCAAACCAGGCATATGTACATCTCCTATTTAAAGGTAGGGGGAATGTTGTGATACTTGGTATTCTATGAATGGAGCTCTCATCTGGTTAGTCCCTGAGATTTGGCATGGTTACTGCAATGACATGTGGGGGGCGGGCTGATTTTTATGTCCCCCGTGTGACCTTTAAAGCTGGGACTTGCATGCTTGGTCGTTCATATCTGCGGGGCTGCCTCTCTTCCTGTGCTACCTCATGGCACCTTCACTCATCTCACCTTCTGCAGGTGCTACACTACAAATGGACAAAGTCAACAACTGCTCTTATACGTGCATTCTCTGTGGTGTCCCCCATCTGGGGGCTGTGCTGTAAGAAATAGCTCAGAGAGGGGCTTTGGAAGAGAGGCAGGGACTGTAATTTCTACTGCTGTGCATTTTCTGTTGCTGTAAGTATGCTTCTACTGGGGAGTTTCTTCATTAATATGTTAATATGTCATGTCAAATGGCTTACATTTTGTTTCAGCATCGTTGGCTGCTCTGTATTCGGATGTATGCTTGCTTTTCAAATTTCTGCAATCCATACTCTATAGTATTGTTTACTGACTGTCCCAGTGGCAGATCGTATTGACATACACTGTATAATCCACCTTGACTTCAGTGAAAAAGGTGGACTATAAATAACACAAATAAAGGCCAGGATTGCAGCGCATGGGGAGGGGCAGCCTTAAGCCTTCCCCCTCACCATTTTCCTGGTCTGAAACAGTCTCAGTAAGCTGCTATTCTACTCAGTGGTGTATCTTTTGTGTGCAGGTTGGCTACATACAAGTTTCCACAGTGAAGTAAATAACAGTCCTCTGAGGCCATTTCAGGTAACAAAAGAAACACAGAGGGAAGGCTAAGTGCCTTGTGCCCATGCACTGTCGTCCTGTGCATGTGGGACTCGTGTTGTGAGCATGGATCCTCCAGCAGACATCTGATCAAAAGGACTGGGGCAGACACATGGGGAGTACAAGGGACCTGGGCATGTGAAAATCAGCCCTCTGGGTTTGGGTTACTGCAAATTTCCTATCAAGTGGAAGAGGGGGACAATTTGCAATGCAGCAAGGTGGTCAGAACCTATCCTAGCCTGTGCTTTTCTCTCCAAAATTGTTTTTCTCAGCTGTTTTTCTGCTGGTGGGGATCTGAGATCGTAAGGCAGCATTGCTGGGAGAAAAATGGCTGGGGAGATGCCCTTTGGGAAAGGGAAATGCAAGTGGGGAAGAGTTTAGAACCTTTTCTCACGCTCACTTTCCTCCTGTTAACTCATTAAATAACTTCTTTAAAGGAAGTTAACTCATTAAATTCCTTCTTCAAAGATCTAAATTTTGACATGTGTCATGCTTCTGTAACGTCTTGTTTCTCCATATTTTCAGAGGCAGAGCCTGAGTTCCATATGATGCTGTGCTAAGTGGCTTGCAGAACTTTGTTTTCTTTACAGTGCAGTCCGGAAAGTCAGGAGTGAATCATAAGTGGGAACAAAAAGAAGTTTCCTACCTTAGTGTTCCAGTAATTCAGATAACTCCTCATGAACATCCAGAAGCCATGTGTATGCATTCCATTCTTCTAAACTCATTTGACTAAACATAATGGATTGAAAATCAAATTTTGTCTTTTCTAGATATTTGTTGGTTTTCTCGTATCTTCAACTGTAAACTGGCCTCTGCCTCTTGTTAGGCTTCTAAGCAGCTTGCAAAGAAGAAGAAGAAAATAAAATGTCTAGCATCATCTTGAACTTGCCTAGTGGACAGAGCACTGTTGGAGAAAGATGTGTGTTTAAATTCAGACAAGCAGCACTTTTCTAATTAGTTGCTCATGGGGGGAAATAAAAATATAAGCAAAAATAATAGTCCCCTGGTGGGCTTGCAGCCTTTCAAATCATATTCTGTTTTCTAACTGCATAAAACATTGAAAGCATTAGCTGTATTTCCTGAGAGCAGAAGTAGAATTACTGTGCTTGTTCAGCATGTTTAGATGCATATTTGCATATAGAATGCACACCATAAAATTATATCAGAATATATGACTACATATACTAGTATCGTTTCAGTTCCTAGATTTTTCTGGAGCTGATATGATAAGGAGAGCTACATGAAGCTGCCTGAAACTTTGGCCAACCACACAAAGGTTAGAAATGGTTTCTGGTGGTGCAGAAGAGCTCAACTGAAACTGGATAGTCCTATGTCACTCAAGGTCTGTTGGAGTCTAATAGCAACCTTTTGCTTCATGTGCCTATGGGGAACTAATCCCAACAACACTGACGTTTTTTCAGCAAAAGTCGAAGGTTGTTGTATCCTCTTAAGAGTTCAGGGCTAGGGCTGAGACTTGCACGATACACTCCTCATGTGTTGAGTTAGTTTGCTTACCAGGTTCCCCCCTCCATATTCCTCCTCCCTGCTTTTGCAGTATTCTGCCTTGCACATCTCCAAACATCCATAGCATCTTAGAGTGGGAGGATGGAATATGACGTGCATGTTTTCTGTAAGAGGACTTTGCATCTCTATTTTTTTTTTTAACAAAAGGTAGATTTCTAGGGTGAGGGATTAACCATTTAGAAAGATAGATTGGATCTGAACAGATGCAGTATCAGAAAATCAAATGTGCGAATGTTTGTTATGCTAGGAGACCTTGAAATGAATTTCATTGCTTTTTATTAATAGTAGTAAGAGCTTTCCTCTTCTCCATAGCTGGAGAAGCTATTTGTTTGCAACGTGTTCATGAAGTAAGGCACAGACCTCAGATCAGGTTGCCTTCTTTGTGCTTCTCATATTTGGTATATTAACAGCTATTTGCATTTTTTTTCCTAATCAAGAGTACAGAATTAATTTGCATGTTTTATCATCTGGTATTTATTTTTTTAATCAAGATGACCTTATATCTCTTTTGCAAATATTTGCATGCTTCAGCAACTGCACATTTTTTCCTGTTATTTTTTTGAGAATCCCTGGACAGACATGAAGCTTGCAGGAAGGAAAACCTCCTCTTAGGTAATTTTAAATAAATAATCAAAAAGTACTTGTGCTCCTGCTGTTGCTTTGTTTGGAATTTGCCACATGTAATAAAACAGTGCATTTCTAACCATTTGTGATCATTTAAATACTGACCAAAATTAATTTCATGTTGTCAAGAAGAATGTAACATGTATTTATATTGCATTTAATGAGCACCAAAAATACAAAGATGGAATGCAAAAAAGCTTTTCAATAACTATAATTGCTTTTGAATATATCTATTTTAGGAGATGTTTTCAAGGACATCATTTTAAAATGTTTCTAATACAGATTTAAAAAGGAGAGTTGGGTCATAAAGTGGAAAATATTTTATTACATATTAATTTGCTCTGTTGTATTTCAAATATTACCTTGATAAATATTGCTCGTCTTGATGTATTTTGCTGCAAGAATTAATACTAGGTTTTTGACTATATAACTCTATCACAAATTATACCATTATGGTGTAACGTCTTGCATCAGCTTCAAAGTGAGGGGGGGGGTTAAGCGATCCTCTGGGAGTGCTTGTTCTTTTGTCGATTCCTAGTCTAAATTATTGCCAAGATTGCTTGTATAGAGTTACATTCTAGTGCTGTAACATTTGCTAGTTTTCTCCCAGGGACCCTAGATGGCAGTTGTTGAGGTGGTCTCAAACTGAGGACTGTCAGATTTACTGTTCTGGAGATTTCAACATACGTGCCAACTTAATGGGTCAGGCTCAAGACATCATGGCTCCAATGAAAACCAGGGGTCCCAAATTATAATGGGCCCAGCGCATGGAATGCTGGATTTAATTTTTTTATATACTAGGTTATTAGTATTTTGGTAAGGGTGGCAATGATGATAAAGCGAAGATCATGGTGGGGCTTCTATGCTCGTGCTAGTTGATGTAGAACGGTAGCTGCCAAACTCCACAAAGATGGGCGGGGGTTTGTTGGATCCTGCGCTATTGTTAAAAGATTGTATAACTATCGTAGTGAAGAGTATATTTTTGTCATTTGTATTTGATTTAGAAACTGACTCCACTCTTGGGTTTTCCCTGGCCATGCTTTTATAACTTCAGGGTTGGATTGCTGCAGCAGATTGTCTGTGGAGCTTCCCTTAAGCTAGAGTAACCAGAGAGGTTGGACCCAAAAAAGTAAATTAAATATAACTACAAACATAGTACAAATGAATAAAAGATTAATAAATACTTTAATCAAACACAAATCAGAAGTACAAAACTATAATTAAAGACAGTAACAGTGTGCTTACCATACTCCTATATTCAAATAGACAATTTCCGAATAGACAGGTATTATTGTACATTTTTGTCCCTATGTATAGAACCAGAATGTTTCAACCCAGTGGTCTTCCTCAGTGATATAGTTTCATACAAAGCACTCCATAAATATAACTAATTAATACAAAGTTCTGACCCTGCACAGAATGCATCTGAAAGGAGGAAAAATGTATATAATTATTGCATAGATATTATTTTGTGGGGAACAAAATTAATGAAAACTATAACATTCATAAAAATATTATAGATCACATTACTCACACAAATACTTTGTATAAAATAATCATGGAGTAAATGCATTCAAATCTTCCCATGAAAAAAAACTTAAAAGTGCAATATGGGCAACTCATCAAAACGAAAGATTTTTCATTTGCTCGTGTATCAGAAATGGATATGAAAGATAGTGCTGTATAAAGCCAAACTCTAAACTTGTTTAGAAAATGCGGCCAATTGAGAAGAATTATAAGCTATAAAATATTTACCTCCTTTGGCCAGGTTAGAATGGCATGACTTTGCACTCCGTCTTTGGTTTGAATTCACATGACCTGACCAAAGGAAATAAATATTTTGTAGTTTATAATTCTTCTCAACTGGGTGCATTTGTTTTCAGGTGTGCCTTAGGGCTTTAGGTTTAGTGATCAGTTTTATTTGTGGGGGTATGGGAGGCTGTTGTTTTGTGAAAAGATGCTTGTTTGTTTGTTTGTTTGTTTGTTTATGTCATTTATAGTCTGCTTTTCTCACTGAGACTCAAGGCGGATTACATGGTGTGAGATTAGTACAATCAGTATCAAGGACATTTCTATACAGTATCAAGGACATTACCATAAACAATGTCATAGGATTATACAAAGACATAGCATTAGTAAGGATCCAATACAGGGTTGAAGAACTGCTGAAACAGAACATTATCAATTCCAGGACTGACATTAGACAACACGAAGCACAGGTAGTATATAGGAGTACATATTTAAAGCAACAGATAATATGTAAGGCAACATAATGGTGAAGTCTATGGTCCCTAGCTCATTAGCGAAACATCTGAGACCCCCTCCGTACAATACCACCCTCCTATCTGAGTAAAAAGCCTTTTTTGAATAATTCAGTTTTGCATTGTTTGTGGAAAGCCAGGAGTGTGGGGGCTCTCTTGACCTCCTCAGGCAGACCATTCCACAGGGTAGGGGCCACCACAGAGAAAGCCTGTGTATGGGCTGCTATTGATTTCACCCATGTGCAGGCTGGCACCTGCAAGAGACCCTGTTCGGATGAGCGAACCTGCTGTAGAGGGACATAGGGAGGGAGGTCATCCCATAGGTATGTTGGGCCAAGGCCATGAAGACTTTGTATGTAATAACCAATACCTTGAATTGAGCACGGTAACTGATAGGTAGCCAATGGTGTGACTGTAGGATGGGAGTGATGTTCATGCTCCTGCTCGCTCCTGCTAACTGTCAAGCTGCAGCATTTTGCACCAATTGGAGCCTCCTAGTTAACTTAGATGGGAGACCAATATATAGTGCATTACAGTAGTCAAGTTTTGATGTTACCATAGCATGGATCCAGGTGGCCAGGTCGGCTTTGTTGAGATAAGAAGCCATCTTCCAGGCTAGAGTGAGATTGTAGAAAGCATTTTTTGCAGCTGCCTTAACTTATTTTTCTAGTAGTAGCACTGGATCCAGTATAACCCCTAGGCTCTTAACCGAGTTTGCAAGGATCAGCCAAACTCCACTGAAAGGGGGGGAGTACAATGTCTTTCAAGATCTCTGCCTTCCCAACAAGTATCACTTCAGTCTTGTCTGGGTTCAGTTTCAATTTGTTATTTTTCAGCCATTTCACCCCGGCTGTCAGACAGCGATCTAAGATTTCTACTGCATCCTGTGGGGACCTGGATAGCGAGATACAGAGTTAAGTATCTTCTGCATATTGATGACATCCCACTCCATAGCTGCGAATGAGTTTTCCTAAAGGTTTTACATACAGGTTGAATAACATGGGAGATAAGATTGCACCCTGCAGAACCCCATAAGATAGTTCCCATTCTGGAGCTAGCTGATATCTTTGATTCTGGAGCTAGCAACTGTTTGAGTCCATTCCATAAGAAACTATTTAAACCAGTCCAGGACACATCCTTTGATGCCCACTTCTGTTTCTAAATGCCTCAACAGGATGGCATGGTCTACTGTGTCAAAGGCTGCAGATAGATCTAGGAGGAGCAATAAAGAGGCATGGCCTTTGTCTATATTCAGATGGAGATCATCCACTAACGCTACTAGTGCTGTCTCTGTCCCATGCTCTGGTCTGAATCCAGACTGGAAAGGGTCTAGAGTGCTAGAGGTTTCCAAGAAGATCTGGAGTTGGTCAGCTACTGCTCTCTCAATCATTTGGCCCAGAAAGGGCGGATTAGAGACTGGACAATAATTAACCACATCAGTTTTGTCTAGGAATAGTTTTTTAAATTAGCGGACAGATAACTGCCTGTTTGAGTGGCATGGGGAAGGTGCCCTGAGTTAGCAATTGATTTACAATAGATCTCAGTGGTTAACTTATGTGATCTTTACTTGATTTTAACAGCCAAGATGAGCAAGGATTGACCGCACAAGTAGTGGCTTTCATAGCTGCCAGGATCCTGTTAAGGTCTATCATTGTAATTGGTTCAAAGCAGCCCAAATATAGACCAGATGGTGTATTAAGCATTTCTTCTATCTCGTTTTCATTGCAGCTAGCATTTAGATCAGAGTGTATTCATGCTGTTTTATCAGCAAAAAACTTAGCAAAGACCTCACAGCTAATTGTCTGTTCTTGGGACTGTAAAGGTTCAGATTTAGGGGTTAGAAGGTGTCTGGATACCCTGAACAATTGGGGCAGTCGCGAACTAGCCGAAGCAGTGGTTGCCAAGAAGTAATGTGTCTTTGCCACTTTTGTTTCTACTTTAATGTGTTGTTGCTTGATTGTCTGGCTTTGTAAGCCGCCTAGAGTTTCTCTGATCTCTGGAGAAAATGGCTGCCGTGGAGGGTAGACTTTCTGGCTTTATACCGCACCAAGGCTCCTCCTCAAATCCTGCCCTCTTTAGGCTCCACCCTCAAATCTTTAGAAATTTCCCAACCTAGAGTTGGCAACCTTAGGACAGGGACATAAGCACCCTTACTAGAGGCCCTGAAGAGGCATGATGAAGGTGCTGGGGGTGTTGCTCCAGCACTGTAGGGATGCATGGCTGCTTACTGTTTAACAGTGCCCAGTGTGAGCCAATTATGTAATTGCCTACACCCACACTGCTGCTAGTCACTCTTTGCCTTCATGGTGCTGCAGTTAACAGGCCCGTTGTAGTAGTAGACCCCTAATTTCTGCCTCATGCTCTCCTCCGGTAAGGGTGCTGGATCCCCCCTTCTCCGTTCAGTAGTTCCCAGGAATGGAACCTGATAGTCTTCCACACAAGGCATCACTGGACTACCTTCTTCTGTAAACTACAAATTAGCATCCTGCATTAGTAACACTCCAAGAAAGAGCAAAAGCACACCCTGTTACCCACTGTAACATGGAATTCATCCTTCCCACCCGTGCTTTGCTAAATCTCTACCCAGTTGGATATTTCTGTCCTACTTGACTTGTTTTATGCAATGAATAGCCTAGTAGGATCATTAACAAAACTTTCCATTATTGGTTGATTCCAGATCTGCAAATTCTAACCTTATCTGATAGTCCTAAACCAAACTTTTGCTTCTTTTTGAAAAAAAACAGAAGCTTTTGCTATAGAAAAGGCCACAGATCTCACACAGCCTAGGAAAGTATGTCCGCATCATGTGTCTTGTTAAAGTGGATGATTTTAGTGAATGGCTTTCTAAGTTTCAGCAAGCTTTCCTCAATGCAGAACGAAGGTTAAGGAATTACACTGTATTTTGTTTTCAGTTCTTATCCAAATTGATAGTATTTGTTAATTGTTTTATCTCTATGTTTACCAATAAAAACATTTTTATTTAAATTGTCAAAACTGTTTCAGTTCAACAAACTCAGTAATAACTCCATGTACCTGGATAGCAAAAACACCTCAAAGTGTGTGGATGTCATAAATCTGCGCTTGGCATTTGTTCGCCTTTGGAGGAAAAATAGACCATAAAGGACTGCAGGAAGTGAATGCTGTAGTGAACCCCAATTCAGAAGTTTTACTCTGTGCTCATAAGTGGTTGGCTAAAAGGGAAGGGGAGTTGACCCACCAGTGAACATGTTTCTAAGAGCTGGTTTAGATTACTTCATACCTATAATTAATTTGTTACTCCCATATTACTTCACTAATGAAAGCAATTTGTGGAGCTGCATATTTTAATTCAAAGCATATATACAAAAAATTTTAAAATGCTGATCTGCTAATAGATATCATTTATACATTTATAACTTGGAAGAAACATTCTCATTTATTTAATTTTTACTATTCAGGTATATTTCGGTTATTTTTTGTCAGGAGTGCGAACCACTTTTCATCCTATTGTACCAAAATCCAAGAGTCATGGCTACTGAACAAATAAGGTAATGGTTCAGTCTCCTTAATCTCACCTAGATGTTGCCCAGCACCCCTCTTTAGCTCAGCCCACATGGCTTTTGTCCATGCAGACCTCATGATACCTGACGTAACATCTTCAGTGATCAAAATGGGCTCCTCTTCCTTCTTTCACCAGGACAAAAGCTAGTAGGATCCAATCCTATATATCAAGAGCATGATGTGAGTGTTTTCCTGGAAGAAGTCCTATAGATGGGCTCAGTAAGGTACACAGTGAAATAAAGTAGTTTTACATGGGTAGCTGTGTTGGTCCGCAGTCGAAGAACAAGATCTAATTCCAATAGCACCTTAAAGGCCATCTTGATTTCCAAGGTATGAACTTTTGAGAATCAAAGCTTCCTGACTCTTGAAAGCTTGTACCTTGGAAAATTAGTTGGTCTTTAAGGTGCTATTGGACCTGGATCTTGTTTAGTGAAATGAGGAATTATGCCCTAAAAAATTATGACCTACAACCTGAAGACAGTAAGGCCTGTAAGTTTAATTTATCATCTGTGAGTAATTTTGCCTAGAAAGCAGGTTCTTCAAGGGCGAGAGAAAGCTTTAATGGGCAGATGTGTCTATTCTATTAAACTAATCAAAGTGAGGGTTTTACCCCATGAGATTGGTGCATCATTTCCATCTGTTATCCACACTAATTCAGCAGCTGTTACTGCAGCAACCAGTATGTAGTGACTACGGCTAAAAATGCAGACCTTTTGGCTGACTTTCATAGATTTTCTGAAATAAATGCCATATATCATTTTCCAAAATTAGACAAATTATTAAATAATGGCCAGCAGACTGAACAGAAATATACGTATGTCCTGGAATCGGAGTATCCACAGAATAATGTGGTTGCTTTTTAAAACTGTAATCTTTTTTTAAAAATCATCATTGGTAAAGTTTTTTTTTCCAAATTTTATAAAACAGGTTCTGATTTGGGAGCATTTAATAATGACTTATTCTTCCCACCCCCACCCCAAAAAAGGTGAGAGACAGGAACTTTTCAAAATGAAAACTCAAATTCTCATGAATTTCAGAAATGTATTTTTAAACAAAAATAGTGACAGCTAAGATTTTTACACTGCAATCCTATTTACAGTTACTCCAGTCTAAGATGGGTTGCCAGCCTCCAGGTGGGACCAGAATTGCAACTGATCTCCAAACTACAAACCTCAGTTCCCCTGGAGAAAATGGCTGCTTTGGAGAATGGATTATATGACAGTTTGCCCCCACTGAGGTCCCTCCTCTTCCCAAACCCTCCCCTCCCCAAGATCCACCCTGGGGATCTTCAAGAATTATCCAGCCCAGAGTTGGCAATCCTAGTCTAAGCCCTCTGTACTGTTAAACTATAAACCTAGAAACATTTTCCTGGGACTGAGCACCATTGACTAAAATGGAGTTTACATCCAAGTAGACTTGTTTAGACGTGTCTCTTTAGAGTGCTAAATTCTGCATTATGCCAGTCTTTGCAGTGGGGCTTTCTGATCACTGAATCTGTGTATTCAAGACTATATGTTACTTTGGTTGAGTTTATTCCTGTATTTCTGTTTAAATGACTGAAGTAAATCATTGTGTCGTAGAGTAAGATACAAGTCCAATAGCACCTTAAAGACCAATTAGATTTCCAAGGTATAAGCTTT
Source organism: Eublepharis macularius (assembly GCF_028583425.1). NCBI lineage: Eukaryota > Metazoa > Chordata > Lepidosauria > Squamata > Eublepharidae > Eublepharis > Eublepharis macularius. The sequence goes on from NC_072800.1 coordinate 31,906,918, forward strand.
CAAGAGTCAAAGCTTCCTTTGTCAAATATGAGGAGTGGAAAAAGGAAAGGATCTTTATCATCCAGGCAGAGTGTGGGAGGGATATTGTAAATTAAGAGTGTCAGGAAGCTAGCTATAAATATGTTTAGTAATTAGCTTGATATAGAGCAGGGGTGCGAAGAGCAGAAAATTAGCATCTGTAAATAAACTCAATTTCAGCAATCTTGTGTTGTAAGTTTCCTTTGGAGTTTCTCTGCTTGAGAAATGCTACTGTTAGCGGATTGGAGTTGAGGAAGAGCTACTCAGCCATGAAAATATTGGCATATTGTGCATTAGAAGTTGCCTGAGATGAACTAAACCAGGTGTGCTTTTTAAATCTTCCTTTATATCTTCCTTCCTTCCTTTGTATCTTCACAAGGGACATACAGAGTTAATTGGAAAATCAGCTGTAGCTGGGGTTGTTGCATGTTACACACACATTCTTATAAAAATGGCACCTTCTATTTTTACCTGTTAGAGTCTACTTGGAAGTGATAGCACACTGGAATTTAACAACAGAACCTAGCACTTCGTTTCTGCATGCTGTTGCTAGAAAGTATATTTTGATTGTATACCATTTTAGGTGGTGAATAGAGATGGGCACGAATCAAATTACGACCCAAAAAAATGCACAAACCAGGCCAGTTTGTGGTTCGCGAACCAGTGGTTTGTGGAAGCTCATTTCTACGAACATCCACGAACTGGTCTGCTGGTTCGTTTGGGTCGTAAAGGGGCAGTTTAAATGGCCATTTCTCCAGGGAAATGGCCATATAAACCTTTCCTGTGGCTTGCAAGTGGCAGGTCCCTTTAAACTGCCCAAACCACACACCCCAGCCCCACCTAGCCCCAGCCCCACATGTACTTTGCTCTGCAGGCCTGCAGCGTCCTCCCGCGAGGGGCGGGAAGTCCGGTTTTGGCCTCTTCCACTGCTGCATGGGCCTACAGGGTGGCAGAGGAGACCGAAAACGGCCTTCCTGTCCCCCAAAGGCTATCAGGCGAGATCCAGGACCTCTTCCCTGTACATACATTTCACTTTAGCCTCTGACTGATCCCCCTGGATGTAAAAAGAAATTGCTGCCACCAGCAGCATGCTAATAGAAGGCTTGGAGGTGAAACTATGTCCCAGTCACCACCACTCCATCAACAGGCTGGCAGTAGTGGCAATAGTAGCAAAAGGCTTGGAGCAGAAAAAGCCCCCAGGACACGCTTTCTGTGCCAAGCATCCCTCCCCTGCCTGCTGCCCAGCTGATCAAGAGTCTGAGTAGCAGAAGAGGCAGGAAGAAAGAAGGAAGTGAAGAGAAAGAAGAGCATTTCCTTGCATTCCTGCAGGTCTCTGCTTGTCATTATCTAACAGCATTGATTGTCTTTCATTATGTGTATTTTGAGCGAGTAAAACTTCGTCTTAGAAAGCATTTCATTCATTACAAAAGAAGAAAAACATTTTACAGAATTTTTTTTGTCAGATCTCTTCAAAATTTCCCAATTTTTGTATTGGAAAAATTGGGGAGGGGGAGGTCTCCAGCAAACCCCCCACCCATAAAATACACTTGGTTTACAATTTCTTCTGGTTTTTTTCCCTCCAGGCCTTCACATTTTTAATCTACCTGCTTCATATCTGACTGGGTCAGACAGAGTTTTTTAAAAAATGGCTGCCATCATTGCATGTAGTCAGAAGACCACCCCTTTGTTCATGCAGACACATTAACTTGAACACCTGCTTTTATTTCGAAAGGTGTCATATCATCCTATATCATCAATTATTTTCAGGTGATCAGCTTGGGGGCCATCACCATACAAATGTGACAGGCTCAGTCATGACCAGGATTGTAATAGAATAAAGTCTGCAAATAATTTATTCAATATATGATTAATAGGGCTGCTAGGCCTCCTGCTATGACAGGAGGCATCCCGCTGGCAGCCCTTGTTGCCCGCTGCTGCTCTGAGTGGTGGCAGGAGAACTTTTTTAAAACTTGGTGTCATATGCACCGCTCTGTCACCTATGGGGAAAACGTATTTGCTCACAGCCTGGTTCATTCGTGCATCTCCAGTCTTTCTCAAGACCTGCTGGCCCAAAGGAGGGAGCCACTGGTGGAAAACTGGGGCAGGCCAACTGTGGGGAAACCTGCCATATGGAAGCCCCATTGCTGCTGTGCTTTATGAGCAGCCACAACAGTAATAGGGAACCACACGACCCCATCCCCATCGGAAACTACTCTTCTAAGCAAACCAAGGTGAAAGTGAGTGTTTCATTTTTAATACACAACTGCCAAGGTTTCAGGAGCTGAAGGAAAATAAGGAACTCCTAATTTCACACAAATGAGGCATGAGCAACAGAGAGTCAGTTATTCCGCTGCTGTTGGAATGGCAGAATTAGGGACAGCAGGACAGAGAACCCTGCCTCATCTTTTCCCTACATACTGCCTGGTACACAGTAGAGAGGCATGCAGAAAAAATTAGAATGGTTGCTTTTCCCTTTCCCCTGAGCTAATGGTATTTGATCTCTTTCTACTATTTTTTCCTCAATATTGGTAGTATGTATCAGGAGCACAAATTAATTGGTAGAAATGCCCAAATTAGGTTTAAGCTAGAAGTGACATCAGGAGATCAGTGGTGTTACTCCCAGAACCTCCTGGGGCCTATGCAATCAAAAGTACAGGAAAAGTCCTTTTTGGATCAAACTAGAGAGCCATGGTAGGGATTGAATGAAACAAAAATTTTCTCATGGTTCATGCTGTCATTTTTACTTTGGATTCATTCATTCAAATGTTTTTACGCTCAGTCAAAATTTTCACTACTCCTCTATGAACTGACTCATCAATCATCACATGACACATAATGCTGGTACTGAAAGTCACAATATTGTTTATTTTTTAAAAAAATACTTGGTAATAGGATTTGGCTTCATAATTACATTATGTAACACGACAGTGGCCTTGGGATTTAGAGCTATGTACAATTGCCGTAGCTGTCAAACAGAAATAAAAAAAAAAAGTTATAACTGAAATAAGTAGACAGTGTCCTTATTTTCTTTCTGAATAGACTCCTTATTATAGCATCTAACGGGATAGCGGCTCTTCCCCTTCCAAATCTTTTCCACACAGGAGGAATAGAGAGGGACATTGCGACTTACAGAATGCTAAGAGGCTAAAAAGCTTTAGAAGAGTCATTGTAATCTGTTAGAGAAATGGTTGCAGAGTAGATGCATAGAGTTTATTGTAAAATTAAATGTCAGATTGTTAAATTTCTGGTAAACATAAAATTTATACTGTGTAATCCACCTTGAATCTCAGTGGGAACGGTAGACTATAAATAAATAATAATAATAAAAGTGGCTTTCCAAACCATTTCCATTTATAGTTTCTAAGCCAACTGTATTTTGTCACAAATAAAGAAGAATGAAAATAGCTGTGGTTTATTTGATGTGAGGATTTATGGTTGAATATATAACCCTGCTCCGTTCAGGTTGTCTGTGATTTTAGAAATGCTCGAGCTGATGTAAAAAGCCCTGGGGTGCCTTAGAGAGAAGGGGGCTGTTCTCATGATATAGGAGCATCATGGTTGCCACATTTCTGTGACTTCAATTTGCTGATATCTGAACCCTGAAAGATCCTGTGGGAGAGGCGTGGTTAAGCAAGCAGCATCAAGTACATGAAATGAATTAGGAACATGCCCAGAAATTAGTTGTTTCTTTTATTCTCAGTAAAATAATTCATAAAGCACAATGGCTTATTAGATTTCCTCAGGCCTTGCACAGTATAAACGTGCATATAAACACAATTCAAAATCAAAAGTTTACACAATAAAAATTAAAACTAGTTTTACAGTAGCTAAAATAGCAACATGCCTATTATAAAGGTTAGATCAAGGACCTGAGAACTCACTCAGTCAAGATAGTTTCAGGCCTTGATCATGTTGTTTTAGAGCCCATGAGATAAATTTTGTACCGTTTCTATAGTCCTCTTGTCAGACCCTGAAAGAAAATTTAGTCAATGATAATCCAGAGAGCAGGCTGGAAAGGTAGTCATAAGATACTTTCCCCATCAAATTCAGATTAAATTCTCAGAGACTGTATCAATCTCTGAAGAGCCTATCTATAGCAGCATTTAGGCAGACAAGAGAAAGCACCTCTATATTAAAGGCAGAAAATTTTCACTTGTACAGCAAGTAGCATAAACTGGCATGTAAGTAAGCTTTTCCATATTTCCCAGGATCCTCAGATCAGCAACAGCTAGAGAGGATGTACATTTTCAAATGCAAACATAGCAGTAAGCAGAGGAGTCTAAACCTTATACCCTTTCCCATGTGCTTGTAGTAATTTTTCCTCCCAGCTAAGCTGGGACCGCTGGCATACAAGCCTGGCTGGGAGAGAAATCCTTCAGGCACTGAAATAAGGTGCATAAGGAGGCACAATTTATCTACTCAACTTAGGGTGGCCAGGCTGAGCATGGCAACTGAGGGGAGGATAGGGGGGACAACACTGTCATGTGGCGAGATGTCATCTTTCCTCATCATGGGCTACTGACATTGTATCCCATAGGAGCAACAGCCTTTTATTCTGCCCCCCATTCTGAAAATCAAATGAATTGCCTACTGCTGTGGGAGAACCCCATAAGACATACACTCAGTTTCTATCTCCCAAATCTGCACAATACTGTCCTCCAGCTACCACAAGCAAAGCATTTACCCCTCTTTTCTTCCACAGGGCACGTAGACGACCAACAGTTGCCTACCAAAATCCTGACCCTCTACTTCCATTCTTACAAAAAATTTGCACAGGCAACCTGTCTGCCAGTGGGCATGAGCAAAACTTTGCAGCTACTGGGCAAAAACATCTCTAGTGAATAGTTCTAATACATGCACATATAGAATCAGGAAGTTCTTCCTAAGTCACTGTTGCTGCAATTCTAAGAACATTTTTCTGGGAACTAGGGCCCATTGGAGTGGAGAGTAGTGGATGCCCTGGGTAGTGTTGCCAGGTGTCCAGTTTTGGCCCAGACAGACTAATATTTTGGGAGACTGCCCAGGAAAACAGTCCCCTAAATACCAGACACCTGGCGTGGGCCTGGGCCCTCCTTCTCCCTGTTGGTTGCCCAGCCTGGCCACCCAGCCTCCTGCAGCTGTGCAGCACTGCCACTGAACCAGGAAAGTGGTCTGCCAGTCTGGGCACCCAGGCAGCCTCCTGGATGGGTGCCACCCAGGAGCAGCCAGCCTGATCTGGCTGGGCATGGGTGGCCTCCCGTGACAGTGTGGCACTGCCCAAGAGCAGCCAGCCTGGCCAGAAGTGGGGGGTCAGCAGACTGACTGTACTTCCATCAGTGATGTCATCATACTGCCCAGGAGCTCACATTCCTAACAGAGCGGTTCCTTAGTGGAACAGGCTTCCTTGGAAGGTGGAGGGCTCTTCTTCTTCAGATGTTTTTAAGAAGAGGCTAAATGGCAATGCTGATTTGGATCAGATTTTGATGTGTCCAATCCAGCATCACATTTGTTCCAACATCACATCCATAGAAATAACTACACCATCATCACCCCCTCAGTTGACTTCTTTGGTTCAGGCATTATCAGAGATACCATAGGATGAACATAAATCTTTCCTGCAACATAAGAACTATGACTTGCTTATGGTCACATGAGCATTTTTAGGCAAAAACTTACTTTATAATATATATGAGGAATTATAGAAGCTATGCATAAGGTTAAAATGAATTAATAAGGTAAGAATGAAAAAATAAAAGGACTATTGGAATACTGATTGCATTACATTCATGTTTAGTTGAAGAACCAGAATATAATACATAACCTACATGCATCAAAGTATGTATGCAGAGTCTCATAACACGTGGCAGTTTACGTACTGCTTTCATACACATTAAATTGCTCCCTATGTTGAAAAAATCATAGTAGTGAAAACTATTTTTAGTCATCATGAGACTAAAGCCTTGGACAATACATCATAAGACTGATTCTTTGAAAATGGGTGCTAACTGATAAGAAGCCTGTTAAAGCCATTTTAAGTACAAATCAAAAGAAATTAAGTTGTGTTTGCTTGTGTCCTCATTCAGGATGTAGACTACATCTAATTGATGCTTATGTTCTTTCTGTAACGGAATTGATAATCCTGAACCTGATCCAGCGGTTACAGCTGGTGCAGAATGCAGTGGCACAGGTCATCACAGGAATACCGATGCATGGGCATATAATGCCGGTATTGCGTCAGCTGCACTGGTTACCGGTGGAGTACCGAGTCAGGTTCAAGGTTTTGGTATTAACCTATAAAGCCCTATGCGGACTGGGACCGGTGTATCTGCGGGACTGCCTCTCCCCACATGAACCCCAGAGGGCTCTTCGCTCTAATGATACACATCTGCTAAGGGTCCTTGGCCCCAGGGAGGCCCGTCTGGCATCAACCAGGGCCAAGGCCTTCTTGGTCCTGGCTCCAGCCTGGTGGAACGCTCTGTCTAACGAGACCAGGGCCCGGCAGAATTTGTTATCCTTTCGCTGGGCCTGCAAGACGGAGCTGTTCCGCCAGGTGTATGGGTGGTGCTAGGCGGAGTCCCCTGGCCAGTAGATTGCAGAATATACCCTACCTACTAGCAGTACCTCCATCTAGCAAACAGTCCCCAGTATGATGCTCTAGAGATGGGTGAAGGTCGGTCAGTTGGTTGCTGTGGCATTATGATGATGTATATATATGTATTTTTAACTGTGTAACTTTGACTGTTTTATGGTTTTAACTGGTATCATTTATTGAATGTGTTTTAATTGTATATGGTTGTAATCCGCCCTGAGCCTGCTGGTGCGGGGAGGGGGGAATATAAATCGAATAAACAAACAAATAAATAAATTGTGCTTGAGAAAATGTTAGGGAAATATTACCTCAGCATTATAGAATTTGCTTAGACCTATGTTGTTTCTGTATTAAATTTGCTAAGCGAAGCAAATATCCTTTCATTTACAATTTCTGGTGCAATGGGAGAGCTGTGGGGTGAAGCCCAACTCAGTAAAAATTGCCCATTTTGAGGCAATTTTTACCAAAGCAGGCTTCAGCATGCCTCCTTGTTCCTCTGTTGCCAGAGTGATGGGGGAGGGCAGGTTCATGTGCATGCAGTCCTTTCCTCCAGTTGGCTGGAGGTGGGAGCATCCAATGGGCATCAGGTGGGGAGCAAGGTATCCCCCCCACACACACCGGGTAGGAGGATGGTAAGCCTAGAACTATATGTGGATGGATGTTTTTATAACCTTGGGCTAATCTAGGTACCAGAATGTTTTGTTTCGAGAGGTGGCAACCCTAGAAAAGCTTCTTATGACATCATAGAGGGCTAGCCTGTCCACACAATGTTCACATGGTTTCAGCTTCAAACTTGTCAAACAGTTTTTTTCCTCCAGAACTCATTTTGGGGGAGGAATAGGGTTGTTTTGCATTGAAAGCACTGAAGGTGCTTCAAGAGTAGCCACACTACTCTAAAATATTTTTCCATATCTTCCTCCCAAGATTGAATTTATTCAATTGAAAATGTTGCTTGCCCCAGCAGTTGTGAAAATAAGCTTACTGAACTTGCAGTATTTTGGTGTTGCTTCAGTAACTTCAGTGTGATTTCAATATCACTGCAGGCTTCAATGCCTAAATACAAATGCAAAATGTACTAAAAATATTTTTTTCTTATGCTAGTTCCAGCAGTCTTGTTCAACTCTCTCCCTGTCTCCTATCCGCATCTGCATTGCTTCTGGATCTTTGATTTTATTTCTTGAAATAAATTAATATTGAAGAAATAACTTTTATGAACAAGGCAGTAATTATATGTTAAATGTTATGCTCTGATGATGAATATCAGTACATGAAAGTCACTTTATTAAACTTTATTACAGTAAAAGCTGGATCCTTTCATGAAAGACCAAAATATCACTGGTGCAAATAGTGTTTTTAACTATTGCTGGTCATTGTGTTTTCATTGGGAAGAAACAATTTGTTACTATTTGGTCCCAGAAGGTCAGGGTTGCAAACGGACACCAGCACCATGTTAAACATGCATCCCTTGTCAGTATTTTGCACAAGATGTGGGCAGGAGCAATTCATGACCTGAGACATTTGCTCTCCCTCCCCCTTTGGTAACATCCACCTGAAATTTCTCCATCACCTGAAACACTCTTTTGTGTAAGTTTAAGTTACGGGTTGGATCCCCTCTAAATTTAGTGGATGGAAGGGTGACATCCCTGCCTCCCTCTACAGCCTGACATGCTGATCTTAGGGGTGGGGACCCTCAGGAGCAATTTAGGGGGAGGAAAGGCTGCTGTCTTTCCCTTTGTGTGTGTGTATCTTTTCCACAGTATCCAATTTTATATCTGGAATTTTGTCTTTAGAAATGTAGGTGGTTTGCATACTTGTGAAGAGTTTGAACATCAAAAAGCCAGTCCAAAATGTTCAGCACTAATTGCATATTAGGAACCCTGTGGCACAGAGTGGTAAGCTGCAGTCCTGCAGCCCAAGCTTTGCTCACAACCTGAGTTCAATCCCAGCGGAAGCTGGGTTCAGGTAGCTGGCTCAAGGTTGACTCAGCCTTCCATCTTTCCGAGGTCGGTAAAATGAGAATCCAGTTTCCTGGGGGTAAAGTGTAGATGACTGGGGAAGGCAATGGCAAACCACCCCATAAAAAGTCTACCAATAAAATGTTGTGATGTGACGTCCCCCATGGGTCTGACTCGGTGCTTGCACAGGGGACTACCTTTAATTGCATATTAGTAAAACTGATTATCTAGTCCCCACTGTAAAACTGACAAACTTGAAAAGGTGGTGGGGTTAGGCTACTATGGAGATAAAATTGATAGGGCATTTGCACATTTCCATGTATGCACCCTGTTGAGTGACAACTGACTTATGGAGACCCTAGCAAGGGGCTTTTCAGGCAAATGAAAGGTGGTTTGTCATTGCATTCTTCTGCAGAGTCTTCCTTGGTGGCCTCCATCCAAACACTGATCCTGCTTAGTTTCTGAGATCTAACCAGACTGGCCTATACCATACCGTTCTGTACCCCTTTGCACAACTAGTTGATGGCAATTTAATCTGCTAGAATCAAACATTAAAAATAGCAGGGACACTTGTATGCACCAACAGAACTACAATAGTGGAAATCAAGTCCTGTACTTTACCATGGCATTCTTAGATATCTGTAGCACACATTTTCTTCTTACCCTCTTATGACCTATTTTCATGTGATATTTTGTACAAGGGTAGATAATCTTGTACACAAAATACATAGGTTCATTGCCAAGTATGAAGGATCAGGGTATGATTTTTACATGTCCCTCCTCTAAAAATACAAGCTTGAATTGAAACTGGGCACAAAATAGGAAAAGAACAGCACAGTATAGTAATGGACCAAAACCACTCATGTCCATTAGAATGTGTACCTTTTCTTTATTTTTCCTTAGCCACAGCTATCTAAAACTATTCAAAAATCCAAATGTTTTTTTTAAAGAAAAACTAGTCTACTTCAATCATTTTAAACTTTCTGAAATCTTTCTTTTTTCCAGACTGTTAAGAGCCCAATCCCTGGAATGGTATTATAACAATGTGAAAAGTCGCTTCAAACGCTTTGGAAGTGCAAAAGTTCTGAAGAATTTATATAGAAAACATCGACTGGAGAGTGGAGCTTGTTCTGATATACTAGGTACAGGAAAATGATGGCTTTAGCTTTATTTTTGTCCACTTAACCTTCTTATATCTATTTTTTAAATGTTAACATTTTAGTAAGAGGACAAAGCCTTTGCATTTTTCAAGTATCTTTCTTTCAAGGTAGGTCGTCTTCTCTTCCCTTTTCCTTTCTCCAAGATAACGTTTTCCTTCACTGGAGTTCCTTTGTATTAATTCCCAGGAAGGAATGCTGTCAGGATTTTTAATTTTTTCCCCCCAGGAAAGATCTGTAAATAGAAGCTGTTAAGGATCTGTTTCATTTATATTCCATGTTTCTTCTGTAGAATTTAGGTGGAAAATAGTGTTTCTAGGTAATCTCCCATTCATGCATTAATTAATCCCAGACCTGGGCCGTTTCTACACAGCTTACCTTATTCTGCAAAATAGCGAAATCTCACACAAAATCTCGCGAGAAGACGCTGTTATCGCGTCTTCTCGCGCAATAACAGCATTTTCTCGTGCGATAACAGCATCTTCTCACGAGATTTTGTGCGAGATTTCGCTATTTTGCAGAATAAGGTAAGCTGTGTGGAAACAGCCCTTCTTAGAGATAAATTGATTTCCTCTATTCTGTTCCTCTGTTTTTCAGGAATTTCTCTTTGTGTTGTATTCTTTTCTTCCTGAATACCAGAACACTAATTAGGAGAAATTCTAAAATTCCAGAAATGAATGATGCGCAGTTTGCCCCTTTGAGCACCTCCCATTCATTTGCTTCCCACAAATGATTAATGCCACATTTGTATTAATAAACTGCTGAAAAAATGAAACCTTGATGTGACTGTACATGTAATTGTATCAACATTTTTGTGTAGTATTTTAACTGCTGTACACATGCACTCTCACACATTGATAAAATACCGCATTAAAAGAATACTCCTGATACAGCTGATATTATCAAGATTGCCTTTTTTGCAGTATTTATCACAATGATATTGCAGAGGAGGGAATGCACATGAACAGAAGCTATTACAAACTGCATATGCACAGTATTCAGAACAAGTTAGAATTTTAAAAAAAATGAATTATAGAAGATTTCTGATTCCTTGGCAGTACTTTGGAAATGAGATAAGGTAATTAAAAGGTAATTTAATTACCGAGTCATTACTGACCCATAGGGGGACATCATATCACAACATTTTCTTGGCAGATTTTTTTTTTGTGGGGTGGTTTGCCATTGCCTTCCCCAGTCATCTACACTTTACCCCCATTATCTTAACTAAATTACCTTTATATGAGGAGAAGCCTGGGAAGCATTCCTAGTTTCAGCAAGTTTGCTCTGCTGCATCATATGTCCCGTGTAATTCCAAACAGCAAACAGATACCAATGTCTTACTCATATGTATCAGTGGAATCAGCAATCACTGGTTCCTAGTAGTTACAAGGATCTGCCTTATATGAGCATCCTCCTTTCATGTAACCCAGGGCTAGAAGGCTAATTACATTTAGTGATGGGCAAACTCCTCCTGCCTTTGTTAGAGACTGGGCTCAGCAAGCAGAGGTCTGTTCCAAGACATTCAGAAATTAGCATGTTGTATTCTGAGCCTAATTCAAACTTGGAAACCATTTATGCTTTACAACATTTGTAACCTCCAAACAGGGTTTCAAAGCAGCTGACAAAAAAGGTAGGTACAAACTACCACTCAGCCAGCAGAATTTAAAAGGTTTTTAAAAAATCATATCTTAGGCAACAATAAAAGGAGGCCAAATAAAAGCTCCCCATTTTATTTGCAACCTTCAGCCACCCTCAAATGCTCTCCTTAAACAATTTTGTTTTATGCCCTTCCTTAAAGGACATGAGGGTAGACACTCCTTTCTCTGATTTTCAGGCAGAATGTTTAACAAGACTTGGAGGCAGTACTGAAAACATTAATGACCAGATGATGACTGATCTCACAACTTTGTTGTAGGAAATAGAGAGGAATGACTAATGAGGAAATCAAATGTGCCATGCAGGTTCATATGATGTCACTGAGAGTACATCAGGACCTGGATACCTCCAGCTCTCCAGTGATAGCTCAACCTTCCATGAACTGATGTGCCATGCCCCACTTCTCCTCCCCTTCCTCTTGCCCAATTCTAACTCACTGGAAAACCACGGGCGGTCCTGGAACAGCTATAGCAACGAAAACACACAATGCCAGGAAACCACTATTGCAAATATAGATCTATTTCTAATCACATAAAAGTGCAATGTGCAAAGTGCAATGTGTTCAAGTATGTAATTCTCAATTATACACAACAAAAATACACAGTACAATCATATATATGTTATACAAACAAATCCTTGTGGTCCGTATAATCTTTCACTTTCCTTTAAATTGCAACATGCAAAAAGTCTTGTATAAGCAGAAGCCCATGGATAGAGAATTGTGGAAGATGTTCTGACATTCCCAGTCCTTAATTTCAAGATAAATCCAACAATGCCGACGGGGGTGTGCAGGCAATTGTCATTAACCCGTTTTGTGAGAAAAAAACTCACTTCATCTTGGGCATGAAACAATTCAGACTGGATACAAGAGTATTGCAAAATCCAAGCTCATTCTCTAAGGGCTCGAGACAAAGGTGGTGTTAACGGACTGGGAATGTCAGAACATCTTCCACGATTCTCTATCCATGGGCTTCTGCTTATACAAGACTTTTTGCATGTTGCAATTTAAAGGAAAGTGAAAGATTATACGGACCACAAGGATTTGTTTGTATAACATATATATGATTGTACTGTGTATTTTTGTTGTGTATAATTGAGAATTACATACTTGAACACATTGCACTTTGCACATTGCACTTTTATGTGATTAGAAATATATCTATATTTGCAATAGTGGTTTCCTGGCATTGTGCAATTCTAACTCACAGCAATAGATCCAGGGCATCAAAGCCTCTATGCAAGTCCTCCCCCCCAAAATTCTGCCCTCAAAATCTTTCTGGTTTCCACAGGAGAGAAGAAAGCGTAGCTGTAAGACCCCAAAATGTGTATTAAACCTTTCCTTAACCTACAATATGTGACTGCTTTAATTATGAGCTCTCCTTTTTGGACATTTACATCTACAGAGTAACCCAAAATGGTATCTACAGTAAAAACCCAGTATTCCCAGTGTGCCAGTCTGTCTTTACCATGCCTATTCCCCCCTCACACACACCACTATCATCATGATCATAGCCTCCCCAAATTCTCAAAATAGTGAACTGCTTACAGATCTCCCCTGAAAAATATGCACAGGTTTAAGTTTCATGGAAACATTTTCCATTTGTGTTCATCCCTAGAAATCGTCGCTTGGATCCAATGGAGTGCAAGCAAGGCAAAACTACATGAACAGCAATATGCACACTTACCCACCCATTGCAGTGGTCTTTGATACCCAAATGGTGCCCCCGTGAGTCAGTGGACCCCAGGAATATCATGGGGGGGGGGGTTGACGTGAGGGACTGAAGTGGGACTAATGGAAATTGGCTAAAATTGTCCTATCCGTCTCCTGTGAGTAGAGCACGAATATAAGATCCAAGCTCCTGAATAAGAGAGTCTGGCATTTTTGCCTCTTGATAGCACTACACCTCTCTCCCACCCATACTTTACTTATGACAATGGTTTGAGAAAAGGGTGAGGTCAGTGTAGTGTAGTGAGAGACTTCTCTTACCTCCCTGTCCAGAAATAACTACTACTAACGATGGGGACAGTGGGGAGGTAGATTTGAGCCTGAAGTGTGCCTGGCTGTTTCCTGGCTGCCTAGTGTACTCCCTCCCCTTCTCCAACGTGACTGACACATTGGGAGTACCGGAAGAAAACTGACTTCTTAGTTATATGGATAAGGGACTATTTTTCTTCTCATATTTATGAGAGTTTATATCAGCTTAAAATAAATTCATTATTCTCTTCTCACTGTGACTGTAAGATAAGTCCTCTTGTTCCCTTTAATACAGAAGCAGGTTTAACAGTCTGTTTTTTAATGAAATGGTGCCCTTTAAAATCCATGATGTATTTCAAGTCCAGAATGTCATCTTCAAAGCTAGTCCTCTGCACTAGCATTTTATGAGCAATCTTTCCTCATTGTTAACTTCACAGTCTGTCTTTTACTTGAGTAGACATTCTCCAAGTCCAAAGATTAGCCTGGTATGAGATATTTTTCCCCTGAAGAAAATGTTTTTGAATGAAATGATACCTTTAAACAGTTTTCTTCTCAGTGTCTTTGTGTTAAGAATCTCTCTTCCAATCTTCCTTCTGCAAACGATGATGCATTTGGAAATTGCCCCATTTTCTGACAGAGCACTTTATCCTGATGTTATGTATGACATTGGAAAATGATGGTGATGGTGATGATGATCTTTTTGAACAGAAGTCGGAAGCTTCTGTGAAGGAACCATAGAAAATGAAGGAAGTATTTGTGGCAGTGACTCTACGTTCTACAGGCAAACAGAAGGTAATTCTGTTAGAAGTGGAGTTGTTAAAAACAGAACATTTATTACTGAATGAAATAACCAATACCATAAATGGGTCTCTCCAGAAGTCCCTGAAGTCTAAAGATGAACACATGTTTGTAATCCCAAATTTAGATCCTACGGAACCCATCTGCTAACAGGAGTGCTTTCCACTGGTGCAAGGAACCATCCCCTGATACGAGCAGGGGAAGATTCTTTGCACCAGAGGAAAGCACCATTGTTCACAGAATCTGTAGGATCCTGCCTCAGGATTCACATAGCCTACTTGCTTGTGGCAAGTTAAGAATCGCCTTAAGTAGGCTGGGAATTTTGGGGATGAGAATGGCTTCCATTAACTTTCATTGGTCTGTGAGAGCAGATAGCCTAGCCAATGCTAGCTAGAAACTGAGGATTTATTTACAAAGCTATTGTAATCTCAGTATCCTTTCTATTAAATCATGAAGCGAGTTACTGGATTTTGTGGCTCATTTTGTGGTTAGAGACATTCTAGCCTCTGGTTTGCAGCCTACTTAGGAGGCATTCGTTTGCAGCCTTTTCCTCATTTTCTCTAATATGTTTTCTCTCATATGTAGCAGCCCATCACTAACCTCATAAAAGTATCTATCTTGCTTGTAGTCAGCACCCCTTTTAAAATCGCATACCTGATATCCAATTTTTCATAATTTTCATTTCAGTAATCTTAGTGCTGTTCTCAAAATATAAAGTATGGTATCTTCTACAGTGATCTGCCCTGAATCAACCATTCAGGAAAGCTATTTCTGCCTCTTCATATGACATAATGTTGAATAGGGTATGAGCTTTAAAAAAAACCTGATAATTTCAGATCCGGATTTAGAAGGCATCGTTTTCATTATCTCACATTTTGAGGAGTGCCTGCCTTACCGTTCCAGAAATCCATTAGGGATGTTTTTTCACATCTGGAAATTATATATATCGGGTCCATTGTTTCCAATAGGAGAATCAGTCTGGGGGGTGGCTGTTAGATCAAAATAGTGCCAGATTTGCAGGAAATCTTGTCTTCCCTCTCTGCTAAAGACCCCCCCCCCCTTGTTTGAATAGAATTGGACAAAGAAGGTGTACTCCAGCCATCCTTGGCTTCATTGTTTCCTGTGGGGGGACATAATGTGCTTCCTCCAGGGAAAAGAAGCCAATACCCGAACAGAACAAAGGCCAAATGTGAGAATGTGACTTCTGTTGATTGGCCTGATCCATTCAAGGGATTCCATTGGATAGGATAGTTGTCTCCTTTTGCCCCTTCCCTCTTGTTGCTGAGAAGTGGCAAAGAACAAACAAAATCAGCCAGAGAACAAAGGCTGGCCCCAATTTTTTCTACAAAGAATTGTGAAATTTGGAGGGATCTGGATATTCCTGACATGACCCAAAATTGCAGTTTTGCATACATTTTTGGTTTGGGGATACTCAGATGCAAACCCCTAATATTTAATTGGGTTTTTCTTCTATTACATCTTCATTTTTTCATAAGAGGTACAGGAATGATAGAAACATGGAACTATAGGCAACACAATTTCTATGGGATGACTGAGGACTATTTTAACATTGTATTTTGTATCCAAGAGTATACAAGCCCATCAGTTTTGAATTTTATCAGCACGGGCAAAATTGCTGCTGGTCTTGAAAATATATACAAACTGGGCCCAATTCTTTCCTGTTTGAAGGTATTTAAAGGAGAAAGTAGCACTTTCTATATACATGAATGCTTCAAAACTGATATGGTATGTATGCATTGAGGGCACTGAATTTTTTTACAAGTTTTTCTGTTATAAAAGTTTATTATAAGTGGCACATAGTTTTGTATGTTCCAGAGCATCAAAAAACAAATTCAGTTTTTCAATCCACTTTTTTATTCATCTTCCTTCACACAACTTTATGTAGTTCATTAGGATATCCTAATTACTCTATACATCTCGTCTGTTACTGCTGGTGGGTTTTGTTTTTAAAATCTGAGTGTGGTATTTATACATTCTGTACTTCTACACAAAATGTAATGTAAAAAGTAACCTTCCATAGTGAGGTTTGTATATGCTTAATGACTGATTGCTAACTCCCAACTTTAAGTTTGTAAAACAATTTTCTTCAGGTCATATTGGCTAATACCCTAGAGACTTCAATAATTTTTTTAATAAAAATACGTTTTTGCTGTCCACAGCACATGGCTTGATTTGCTTGAATCAATTTTTACTACAAGTAAATTGTACCTTTGGCACACTGTGATCTAAATTGCATAAACTGATACATTTGGCAGGGGGTGAGAAGCTATGGGCTGTTTGAAAAAAAAGTTTGATATTTCCTTTCACTTTAATAATCTGAGTGCTGTCTTTCAGAAACTCTATACATATTTTATTGTACTCTTTGCTTAGGACACAGCATGATGGATACCCTCGCTGTGGCTTTGCGTGTTGCAGAAGAAGCCATAGAAGAAGCTATTTCTAAGACAGAGACATACAGTGATAGCTGGGTAAAAAAATCATTATTGACATTATTATTTTGATCTCTGCCCCCACTTAATATATTTTTCAATAGTGCCTGCTAAATGAGCAGGAGAATGTTCAGAATGGTACCATCTTAACTTTCTGACACTTTATTTATTTATTTATTTATTTGTTCGTTCGTTCGTTCGTTCGTTCGTTTGTTTGTTTGTTTGTTTGTTTGTAGTCCGCCTTTCTCACTGAGACTCAAGGCGGATTACACAGAATGAGATTAGTATAATCAGTAACAAGTCCATTTCAATACAGTATCAAGGATATTTCCATAAACAATGCCATAGGATAAATAGATACAGGTTTAAAAGACATAGTATTAGCAAGAATCCAATACAGAGTAGAAAAAATACTAAAGCAGAACATAATCAATTCTAGAACTAACATTAGACAACATGGAGCTCAGGTGGTACATAGGAGTACATACTTAAAGGAGCAGATAATATGTAAGGCAATATAGTGATGAAGTCTATGGTCCCTAACTCATTAAGCGTCTGAGACCCCATCCCTACAATACAGCCCTCCCATTTGAGTAAAAAGCCTTTTTGAATAGTTAGGTTTTGCATTGTTTACAAAAAGCCAGGAGAGTGGGAGCTCTTCTGACTTCCTCAGGCAGGCCACTCCACAGGATAGGGGCCACCACAGAGAAAGCCCATGGAAGGGCTGCTGCTGACTTCCCCCATGTGCAGCCTGGCACCTGCAGGAGACCCTGTTCAGATGAGCAAAGCTGCCATGGAGGAACATAGGGAGGGAGGCGGTCCCGTAGGTCTGCCTGACCAAAGCCGTTAAGAACTTTGTATGTAATAACTAATACCTTGAACTGAGCACGGTAACTGATCAGTAGCCAGTGTAACTACTGTAGGGTGGGAGTGATGTTCATGCTCCTTCTTGCTCCTAATAACAGTCGAGCTGCAGCATTTTGCACTAATTGGAGCCTCTTAGTAGAATCATAGAATCATAGAGTTGGAAGGGGCCATACAGACCATCTAGTCCAACCCCCTGCCCAGTGCTGTGTACTGCAATATTATGTATTTTTTCATGAATTGTTGGAATAGCATACCTTTTAGACTTCAGTAAACAAAGGGCCCAGTAGCCATGTACTGCAGTGATGCTCCCCTCACTCACCTTCCTTCCAGTGCTACCTTTGAGATCTGAGCCTGGTGCACCTGATTTTCAGGGAAGGTATGGAGATTGTGAATATGCTACTGCTGGCATTTCCCCAATTCTTGCTGGGCAACACAGAGTCTGCAGCCTCTGTCCTAGGTTGAAACTGCTCCTCCCAGACACACTTAGAACTCCCAGACCAAGTTTGTTGACTGATTTGCACAGGAAAATGTACTGCATATAGTGCAGCCCTGCAAACAACAAAGGAGGGACAGGGCCATGTTGTTTCTTGGCTTCAGGTATAGTGGAACTAACTTTTATGGGTTTGTCAGTGCTTCATCCTCTGTAGAAAAATACAGTTGTGATTCAGGCACAAAGGTTTAGGTAAATGCAGGGCTTTATGTTGTATTTTTTCTTCAGATATTGCCTGAAATTTTCAAGGCAAGAGCTGTTCAGAGGTGGTTTGCCATTGTCTGCCGCTTCATAGAAACCCTGGACTTCCTTGGTGGTCTCCCATCCAAGTAATAACCAGGGGCGATACTCCTTAGCTTCTGAGATCTGATGAAATTAGGCTACCCTGGGCTATCTAGGTCAGGACAGTAGTTGAGGTGGGGGAGCAATTAAAGTAGGCAAATGACATGGAGGAAGCAGTTGACTTGCGTTCCCCCTTGCCAGGTTGCTGAACTAACCTGGAGGCTCTGCAGCTGTCATTGCTCTTTTTAAAAACTGCAGGAAATGTCAGAGATTTGACGTAGCATCTACTTTGACTCTTAGCATGTAAGTTAAAAGTGAATGCTTAATATGCTTTATCTGTATATAGGAGAAACAGAATGAAGCTTGTTATTTACGAGAGCACAAAGAGGAGCTGATAGAAGAGCTTGCCACCACCATCGTCCAAAAGGTATGATTCAAGAACTTACGTGAAATGCGAGATGCGAGAACTACAAAAAAAGTTTTTTACATTAATACTATCTTAGAGCAATTAGTGGGGGGCAGGGATCATGAGCCTGTATGTAGAGAGATCTGTACGTTTTATTTCTTTACAGCTCCTAATATGTATATTATAAGCTTTTATTGAACTACAAATAATGATGATAACTTGAGGACAAAAAATATAGGATGTGAAAAATTCTGTACCGACTTCAGAGCTATCTTCTCTAAAGGAAACTGTTTCTGTAAGTTTTTGCTGCCCAATCCTGTGAATATTTACTCAGAAGTAAGTCCCGTCATGTTCAGTGAGTTTATTCGCAGATAAATGTGAGCAAACGTACTATGCTAAACTGATGTAACACATTTGATTTACTCTTTTTTGTTCCCAACTTGTGATGCTTTGACAGTAACAATTATTATTTACATGAATAATTATTATTTACACCAAAGACTCTTTGCTGTATTGCAGGAACATTCTGTTTTCCATGCAGTAGTCTAGTTTTCAGATGTCTGTTTTGCCATACATCCCAACCTTTTCAGATTCTCTGGTGAAGTTTGTGCCATGTTGCAATAAGGACTCATAGTCACAGCAATATGTGTTCTGGCCTGGCCAGATAATGGCAAACAAAGTCTAAGATATAACTTAAATATAATAATGTTTTGTTTTAATGAGTGAAAATGTGGGCAAATATTTATAACACCTTGATAAAAATTTCATAGGGCTGCTAGGATAGGAGCATACAAATTGGTTGAACGTTCTGGGGCTAGCTGCTCTCCCTAATAAGATCATCAGTCTTCTTCAAGAAATTTTCATTAGTCTTTAAAATATGACCAATAACTCTCTTTTTAGTGAATTAGATTACATATCATGAACAGTTAATATTTTAGCACGCTTGTGTGTGTGTCTGTGTGTGTTTACCAGAAAATTCTCCATGCATAAGGTAAGTTTCAGAAATAATATATAGTAAACTTTAATGAAGGCAAAATGATACTAATAGAATACTTAGGCCCTTGTTACTGGAAATTCACTGTCAATTTCTTTACAAATCTCAGGATTCAGATAATGGTAAAAATGTATTCATGCTATCATAAAACCAGGCTTACAGGAGCTGGAGCAAAAAGTAAAGGCAGTTTTAAGATTTCTGTTGCATAACTTGATGACATAGCTCTGACAGGGCAACCTTAAAAAGAGTTATATCCTTTCAAGCCCATTTTAAGCCTGTTTTTAGGATTGCCCCTCTTATATGACTCCAGTAATGCTTTTCACTGAGCCCCCCTCTTGTTCCCTTTCCAAATGGCTGCAGATTATAAGAAAACAGAAAAGCAAAACTGAACAAGTGGAGGCTGGTTTTGAATGGCCGCAGTCCAGGAGCCGTGGCTTGACTGCTGTTTCAGATCAAAGCATGATAACTTTCCCAAGGAGTCGCAGGGAATCATACTCATTATGGGTGAGCTACTAAATTTGAACATCACAGTGTTCTCAGCATGATGAAAACTGATGGATAGAAACAATGGAGTTAAGCATGGCAGCTGAAATGCTAAATAATGTAAATATAGGAAACTGGCAACCCCTCCCCGTCCCCGGGTACACACTGTTTTGTACACAAGGAAATAAGACGTAATGTAATTTTGCTCATGAACCAAGAGTCAAACCACTTCAAACAATGAAACTTAACAGAAGGGCAAAAAAATTGAAGTAAGCTGACAGCCTGAGCGTTTGTATTTTAGAATACAGATTTTCACAGGTAAGATTCCATTTGGGTTTGAGTAAAGCAGTAATGCTTTTCACTGAGCCCCCCCCCTTGTTTCCTTTCCAAATGAGTAAAGCAAGGCATGTAAGCCTCTTTATTGTTATGCAGAATAATTCTACTTCAAGTAAACACTATTGTACATGAGCAAGCTGGAATCAGGCACACCAATTATGAAAAGGCTGGAAGCTTGTGACATGAGAAGACCATGTCAAGAAACTCAAGGAATGGTGGGGCAGGGGGGCATACACTTGGTAGGCCAAACCAACACAAACTAAGCATATTGTCTGTTTCTGGTGCTCAAGCTTCAATATTTATTAGCTTTATTTCTGTGAAATCACGTTATCATAACATGTCAGACACCTTGAAACTTTAAAGGTCTAAGTGTTCATCTGTGATGCCAAGAGACTGCTTCATCGAGGTATACAACAGTCTCCTCTTTGATGTGTGTGTTTGTGTGGCTGTCCACATAAAAGCATATACAATTAGACCCTGTAGGCCTTTCTTGTCAGTGAGGGGTTTGAGGAGGTTGTGCTGTGATTAGCTCTGATGGATGCTATTCTGAGTGCCACACAGATAGAAGAGACAAGAGTGGAAAATGAAAGCCTCTTTGAAATCATTGCTGAGGACAGTATGGAATTTTTTTGTAAGCAGTAGTATTTTAACCAAGGAAGTGCTGACTTTTACTCTAAGCAATGTCTAAAGCCTTTCTCTAGCTTAAGAAGCCTGCTTTCAACTTACATAGCTCTTCCTCCAACAGAAAAGCTTAAGTTGGAGGAAAGATCCTTGGGCTGTAAACATCAGTATCAACTTGCCATCTGGCTTTCTAACTATGGAGCCTCAAATCCTGTTGGATTTACCAGCTTTAGCATTGCTCTTGTTCTTAATTGCCTCATTCACCACTAATCAACATTACGAAGCAGTTAGCAGCCTTTGATTGAGAGAGGTTATGTGTATAGGTACAAAATGTTATGCACTGTTTCCATTGAGGTCAGTTCTCTTTAAAATTCTCTACCAATGTAAGTAACAAGTTCACACTTTGGAAATGAAAACAGTAAGCTTGTGTTCAATTCTACTTTAACATCTTAATTCACATCGTTAAGTCAAACTACTGTTAGCAGTCAGACTTGCCCCGACAATATTAGAAGGCTTATGCCATAAGCCCCTTCTCTGAAGCATTAAAACTACTGCCCAAGCAGACAGAAGCATGGAAGCCAGATCCCAGCCAGGAGATGGAACAAGCAAGCATGGGGAATGACAGGTGAGGCCACCCCCACCCACACCCCAGAGATGAACTAAGGATCCTGATACAATAAGGCTTTCCTGGAGTTCCTGAACTAATCACTGCAATACACGCTATCAGTCTCCCCTTAACCACTTTCCTATTCGTAGGTGATTCCGGGAGCTGATAGCCTCACCCATCCATACTTTGCAGATCATCAATCATTATTGATAACTTTAGTTCTGCCCAGTAAGACCTAATCAAACCTTCCTAGTTCAATATTCCACTTAGGACACAGTTCACCAGCTCTTTGTCTTGTCCCGGAAACAGCTTCACAATCCTTTGCCCCACCCCAGAAATAACTATTAAGTCTTCGTTTGGAAGGCAGAAGATGCAGTCTTGCCCCTGGGTACGTTCCACAGATTAATTGGGCTGCCCTTCTGCCATAACTCTGTGCATGCTCTTGGATCCAGCATCCAGCCTTGAGCCTCTGTTCAAGCTCTTCCGTCTTGATGCACAGGTCACTCAATGCTCTCTCTCCCAGACACCCTCTTCTGGATGGTAAATATCACCTGATCCCTCTATTCAACTTTCACCACTTAGTTCTGAGTGTATGCTGTGTATGTATTTTGTGTGTTGATCTTTGTTGTTTTCAATAACAATCCTCTTTTTGGTTGAAACCTCTGTCTGGTCATCGAAAGACAATCCTCGTATGCATTGGTGGAGATCCTGAAGTCACCACCTCTTGCTGCCTCTCCTTCTCAAGGAAGTGTTGTTAGGATGGCAATGTTAATTGCAGCTTGTGTGTACTTGCTCAGAATAGTCGTATTAAAATACCTGGTTTTTTTCTTGTTAATTAAGCATTTTTTAGATTCGAGTGATAATGCCTGCTCTTCTATACATAAAAGCCGAGCCGTATTGGCAACAACTCACCTCATCCTGGCGCAGGTGCACTTTGGTCACCTGGAACCCTGGATAGGGTTTCCAGGCGACCGCCAGTGGCGGGCAAACTCCCAGGGATTTGCCTCCTCACCAACCAATCAGCCAGCAATCGGTGGGAGGTGGCAAGCTCCTGGAGTTTGCCCACCACTGGCAGGCACCTCAGGAACACGCACCATGCGTGTGCTCCCAGCAGGAACGGCATCATCACTTCCAGAAGTAACGTCATCACGCCAGTCATGAGAGCATTCCCACGCTTCATTTGGGGCCAATTTGGGTTGCAAACAGGCAGAAATGGCCCCATATGGCCCACAGGAGTGCTTGTGTGGCTGGCGCAGTGATGTCACTTCCGGAAGAAGGACCTCGTGCCTGGCACAAGATAAATGCCAGGGACTCTTCCCTCCCGGCAGGAGAGTAGAGGGACCTGGCAACCCTAGCCCAGGGCCCCCCACGCGGCCTTCCTACCACCTCCACGGCCATCAGAGGTCCATGCTAGGCCTCCATGTCACCAGCAGCAGACCTCTTAGGTTGGGATCAGAGTGCGAGGGAGGCAGCCATGCCCACCCGCCCTGCCTCCCCCATCTGGGATCTGGGCACGGGGGAGGTGGCCATGCCCAGCCCTCCCCCTTGCCTCCCCTAGCTGGGATTGGTATGCAGGGGAGGGGACAATGCTCGGCCCAGCTGCCCCACCCAGATTGGGGCACAGGAGAGGGGGCCATGCCCGTTCCAGCCGCCTTGCCCCTGCCCAGATCAGGGAGGGGGGGCAATGCCTGGTCTGCCACCCTCCCCTCCCCTGGTGCCATCAGTGTGCTGCAAAGAGGGCAATGCCCAACCTGGCCGCCCTGCCCTTTCTAGTGCCCATTGTATTTTTTCCCACTATGGGCTTTGTTCCTAGTCAAATATAAGAGAGAATCTTGTGAGAAGAAATGAGCTACCTGCATAAAAGCAGTACTTAGCTGTAACCAGCTTGTTTATAAACTATTTATTTGTTCCACGCATTTATTTCCTACTGGTAAAAATCCATTAGAGATTTTTCATGACTCTTTTTTAGTCTGCAAATAAGTATATGTTGAGCTTGTTACAAGGACTTTATTAGCATATGAAATTTGAGCTATATTCTTCAGTTGTCTCAACATACCCTTCTTCTAATAACTCCGATATAGGAAACTAATATAGCATAAGAATTTGTGTTGAATAATAGGCTCATTTACATTAATGGGCATTTTAATGCCTTTGGCTGTGCAACTGAAACAAATATAAAACAAAGCTTGCATTCAATAAACTTCACAAATTTGCATACTGAGTTGCAGCATGAATATTTGTAAATGGGAAGTGATATTTCAGTTTTATGTGCAAACTTCAGAAGCAGTCTCAGCTCTGCTTGACTTTTACATAATCAGTTTGAACCACTGTAGGATAAAATGTGACAACATAATGGTATAAAATATATTACAAACTATAACAATGAACTTCAAAACTGATCTAGTTGTTCTAATGTCTAACATTGCTGTAAAAGATTTAGTAGATAATTTTTTTAAAAAGCTGCACTGTGCTTTGCAACTGTTAAACAGTTGTCTGAATCTTGCCTTCAGATCTCTGCTCTTAGGTAGACTTTGGGCTTCGACCTTGTCTGCTAATGCAAGAGGGAAGAGGGGAGTCTCATGGGAGTGCCTTCCAGCCTGCATGGCTTTTTGTCAGTCCGTCCCATGATCTCTGTAATAGCCCTTCTGGTGGTGAAAGGGGCCTCTCTTCCTTTTTTCTCTTGCAAATGCTGGTAAGACCCAATCCATTGCCATTAAAGGCTCACGGCTGCCATAGGGGAACTAGAAAGTAATTCTGGGGCCTGAGTAGCTCGGTGGCCAATCTCACTCACGTTGCTTTTGTGTAAGAACAAGTGAGCAACCAGCCTGATGTCTCCTGGTCTGGTGATAGCGTCCATCTCGGTGCTTCAGCAATAGATAGAAGCCTCCCCAGAATCCTTCCATCACTCACTTTATCCTTTGCTCAACTTGCCGTATCTGGTTAAACAAAGGGTTAAAATGAGAAAATGCTTTTTTCCTTCCAACATTGCCCGGGGGCGGGGGGGGGGACGGGGACGACAGCGTGTTTCTGTCATAGTTTACACAACCTTTTTTCCTTCATTTTCATTGTTTCCATCTTAATTCTGTTTTTCTTTGGGGGTTCTTTAAATGTATTGGGGAAGTTCCATGCGGGGACCCTGCATATACTGGCCACTGTGAAAGAGGACAGACAGTATTTCCCCACCTCTCTGTAGCATGGAGGGATGAGGAGGACAGGCACTGCCTTCCTGCTTCCTTGCAGGTGGGCACCTGGGGCACTCAAAGTCCTCCAGCCAGCCCTGGTTGCAACCATGTATTAGTTTCCAGCTTTTGTTTTTGCCTGTTCGTACTAGCAGAATGGGCAGCTGTATTCAGATAGTGAAATCAAAGGGAGGCTGATGAGAGAGACTCCCTTTACCTTCTCTGCACTATGGGGCTACTACCCTACCTTTCAGGACTGCTGTAAAGATTACCTATATAAAACATTTGTACATTGCCAACAATACCACCAGCCAAATACTGAAGAAACTGTGCATGTCAAAAGTCACCACGTGACAAACCCCCGTCATACTTTACTCACATTTGATTTGCCTTCTCTGAACAAGAGAACGCATTGCCAGCTGAAACCACCTGTTTTGGCTTCACCTTATTTCTGTGTGGCAGTTTTCAGAAAAAAGTTTTATTGACTTAACACTGTGATCCTGAGCAGAGTTACACCCTTCTAAGCCCTCTGATAGGAATGGGCTTGGGGGAGTGTTTCTTTATGGTTGCACTGGAAGGGAGGGAGTCTGCTTTATGACAGTTTTGGAGAATCCCTGTGTTTTAATAAGGGGACTCATGAGTTAGCTTACACTGCCACCTGCTGAGATAGTTGTTTACTACAGTAAACAAATTAATCAAAGAAAGAAAATGGTCTGCAAAAATTATTTCATTTAGGTTAGGAGAGATTTCAGTTGCCTTTAAACTTGTTCTTGTTACCAATTCAGAAAATCTATGCCTTGCTGAACACATTAAATGTAAATATAAATGCAGCTGTTCCAAAACTGCAGAGAACTGGTTAGTATTGAAGTATTGCTGCAGATTTACCAGTTCCCTTTTTTGGCAAACACAGCCTCTAATATCTGGTTTCTAATAGAGAAGTATAGACACATTGTGATTTACATGGCATGACTATCAGTCCTTATAATTTAGATTCCAGATTTATGCATTCATTTATTTTTCAATTAAAAACCTATATGACCCAATCGGGTCTTAAAATGGCTTATAATCAACTGTGAGAAAAATTAATATGAATTTAAAACACAAGTTGCCCATATAGAATATCAGTAAAAATACCTGGAGCGTGGATATTCTGCAGTTCATGTGCGGTCTTCCTGTGCAGTCCCACATGGGACTGCACACACGCAGGCCTGCCGACTCCGGAGATTTTTATAACTCAAAACCACTAGGGGGCAAAGATGCCTAAGAAGAATTTTGACTTTTGCTCAGTGCTTCCTGTATGCTGTTCTGCTAATGTCTTAAGACATATGTTGCACTTCTTCTGAGTGAAGAAGACATTGTTGCTTAGAAATAGAGGCAAGTATATAATCCTCCTGTGATGGTGTTTCTGCAGTCTTTAGACACAGTCCTGTGCACTCCTGTGTAAGAAACATTAAGATTCTTAATTTTTCTCAAAACACAGAATCCTGGTAGAATAACATCTTACAGGTTCTAGACTCTGCTTAAGATTTTCTATTAGACTTGGTATTGGGCTGTGTAAAATGTCTCTGAAAAAAATTACTAACATTATTAGTACACTGCTGCTGGAGAAGCAAATTAATGCAATTGCAAAAAAAGATTTCTTCCAACTCAGTAGAAAAGAAAGAAAGATGAGAGGTGGTGGTGGGCAGAGATTGGTAACCCTACTCTGCCCTCTACAGGCTGAGTTTGCTACTGAAATATTGGGAACCTAAACACAGCAGTAGAACAGGTTACTGAGCAACTGAGTAGAACTCTGTCTGTATATCTTACCGCCCCCCCCCCCACTATGTTAAAAGGTCTTATTTTTTAATCAAAGATGAAAACTCAAATAGAGGGCAGGGGTATTGCTAAGACAGTCAAGCCTCCATACATTAGGCTATGATCTGCACAGATGCAAATTTTAGATTCGAGTGATAATGCCTGCTCTTCTATACATAAAAGCCGAGCCGTATTGGCAACAACTCACCTCATCCTGGCGCAGGTGCACTTTGGTCACCTGGAACCCTGGATAGGGTTTCCAGGCGACCGCCAGTGGCGGGCAAACTCCCAGGGATTTGCCTCCTCACCAACCAATCAGCCAGCAATCGGTGGGAGGTGGCAAGCTCCTGGAGTTTGCCCACCACTGGCAGGCACCTCAGGAACACGCACCATGCGTGTGCTCCCAGCAGGAACGGCATCAAAATCATCAAATCATTATTTTATATTTCATGTAAAAAGTCTATTAGGGGTTTCTATTAATCTACGAATGAACTTACTGACTTCTTTCTAATCAGTGAAGTAAGTTTTGCCATGATTGCAAGTTTGCCATCATTGCTTTATCAATCAATCCTCCATTACAGGCAGTATTGGACTCTTCCAGTTTTTTGCATATAATAGTCTTGCTGCCGCTGACTTTTTTCTGAGTATCCATCATTCCCAATAAGAAGGTCTCTGGTTGCAATTGTATTTTAATGTTTAAAATCTTATGAATTGATAATTGTAAGGGTTTTTGCTTTCTTACATGTCTACCACATATGGTCCTTCATGTTGAGCACATCTCCTGCATAAGTTCAATGAACGCTTATACATTCTAACCAATTTCTCAAGGGTCATATACCAATAGTACATCATCTTATACAAATTGTCCTTAAGAGTGGACCTTAATGTAAATTTCAACCCTTTTAACCACATATTTCCCTTTGTTCCATTAATATACCATATCCAAAGTTTTTAGCCCATTTAATTATATATTCTTTCACTTGCTCGTGCTCTGTCTCAAATTTCAACACAAATTTATATACTTTGGCAATAACATATTCATCATCTGTGCATAAATCTGCATCAAATGCAGTCTTAAATTGTTCTGCTTTTAGCAGAATTAACAGGCAGACTCCGGGGAGTTCCTCAAGAGCAGGGTCCTAGTGCCACTTAATCACAAATACTACAAGTATGTTTCAAGGGTTTTTAAATGAATTTTTGAAATGTATTGTACGTGATGGCCCCACTCTGCAAACAATGCAGAACTGAATTATTCAAATAGCTTTCTGCAAACAATGCAAAACCGAATTATTCACAAAAGCTTTTGTATTGTAGGGAGGGGCTCTCAGATGCTTCGCTAATGAGTTAAGAACCATAGACTTCACCACTATGTTGCCTTACATACAACTTGTTGTCTTAAATATGTGCTTCTATGAGCTACTTGTGCCTCATGTGGTCTAATGTTAGCCATAGAATTGCTTATGTTCTGTTTCTTACTAATGCTATGTCTTTGTAAAATTATGTTTATTTACCCTATGGCATTGTTTATGGAAAGGTCCTGAAATTGACTGTACTAATCTCACGCTGTGTAATTCATCTTGAATCTCCGTGAGAAAGGCGGACTATAAATGACATAAATAAAATAATAAATAAATAAAATGGATTAAGCAAAGAGGAGTTTGATCCAGCTAGCACTTAGAGTGAACAGTGTTAAGAGGAAAGACTGGTCTCAGTGATAAAGCACATGCCGTGTGCATGCATAAGTAGCCAGCTTTAGTCCCTGGCATGTCCAGTGAAGAATTTCAGGTGTACAAAAAGACTTTCCACTGCCTGAAACCCTGATGAGTATCTATCAATCTTTTAAACAATCCTGGGCTAGATGGACCAATAGTCTATTACAGGGGTGGGCAAATTGCGGCCCGCGGGCCACATGTGGCCCGCTACAGAGTTTTTTGTGGCCCGCCAAGACAGTAGAAAAGTGTGATAGGGTACATTTGTCTCATTAAATGTGCTTGCAGCTATAGATGATATGAAATTAGCACAATAAATAAATTGAATAAAACTACCACTATTTAATTTAATTTATATTTATTGATTTTTATGATACAATTTATACCTTTTCTGAAATACAAAGTTAACTAATGAATGCAATCATTTTAAAAGGTGCGGCCCTCTGCTAACCTCCGCTCCCACAAAGTGGCCCCCGAGCCAAAACAATTGCCCACCCCTGGTCTATTATTTTAAGACAGCTTGATATGTTATGTGGTTCCATAAGGATTATTATGGAGTAAATATCTCACTTCATATTTACAAAATTGTGTAAACTCACAAAGGCACAAATGACTATGTGTAAGTTTTCCTATCTCATTTACCCGTGTTGATTAAAATTGTTATAAAGTGGCCAGGATGCTTGAAGCAACTGTTTTTGTTGATAGTTTTCAATAATTGCAAGGATTCGAGAAAATCAATAGGATATAATTTCCCATGACAAGCCAATCATCATGTGAATGAGGGCTTCAGATGGGTTGCCTGAGCTATATGGAAATAATTACCCGTTTAGGGAAAGCTACCACACTTAAAGTTTTCATGTGAACATGTCTTGGGAATAATTAAACCTCTTCAGGTGACTGCAAAAGAGTACCCTCAGAAGTCATATGTAGTGGCTTTTTAAGAGGCCTGAATGCTAAAGAAGCAATTCAAATTAAATTGCCTTGCTAGCAAATACAGCAGTCCATCATTTTTTCTTCCCTTATTGTACATGATTGTACTCTCCTTTTATATCTACAGCTTTTTGATTTGGTAGTATTTCCACCAATAATTTTAAGCGTTAATAATTTCAGTTATCCTCCTAGCTATCAGAACAAAACAACATTTCATTATTTAGCCTATAACCCCAAGCTAAAATGGTCAGCAATGAGAAACAGCCTAACAAGAGCTTTTTCAGGATGCTGTCGGCATCAGCACATTTAAATCTCTCTGGGAAATGGTGCAAATGGAACTGTGGAGAGAGGGAGTTACATGGATTGTTTTGGCAGGACAATGTTAAACTTTTTCTGAACATCTCAAATTCAAAGGCTGATATATTAATATTGGAATAGTAGTTCCTTTCTTTTAGTTTTGTATTACTTCCTTCCTCCTTTGAGAGCTAGATGTCTAATTTGTACGTGACTTGTAACATGCAAGAAAAGGAGACTATAGATAGAACATAAGGAATAGGAAGAGCAGGCTGATAGGTGATTGGAATTAATTTACATGTTCAGAAGAATCACGTGGAATAGTCTCCTTTTGGAGTCTACTGTGTCAGACTGGAAGGTTGTGTGCACAGCAGAAACTCCATGCACACAGAATCTAGCTAGTATACCACCCTTGCTTCAAAGAACTCCGAATTTTGTATATGATTCTCCTTTCCCCCATTTTTATCTTCACAACAGCCCTGTGAAGTAGATGAGGCTGAGAGAGAGTGACTAGTCCAATGTCACTCAGTTAGCATTCATAGTATAACAGAGATTTGAACCTGGATCTCCCAGATTCTAATCCAGAATTCTAAATACAACACCACGTGGACTCTGAAAACCCATTAATTACATAATATTCTCAAATTCCAGAGGGCTAGCAGTTGTCTGTAGCAGCAAAACTAACAACCTTGTGGAACTCTGAAGATGACCACAAGCTTTTGTGGGCCCGTGCCATATTGTTAAGATACAGAGTTCTCGAGTATTTTTCTGTAACTATTTAATGTCTGCCATGGCTGGATAAAATATAGTTGTCACAGTACAAAGAAAGTGATGTCTGGATGTAGTTCTGATAGCATATACAAGGAGGTAATATTACAGATCTTTTCATAATCCCATTCTAAACGTTTATTGTCAATTAATTGGAAGGTAATGTTGAGTTAATATATGTCACTTCTTTTTTATTATTTATTTATTTATTCTATTCGATTTATACCCCTCCCTCCCCACAGATGGGCTCAGGGTGGCTTAAAAAATGTTTTTTTAAAACATTCATCCAGACAGAGCTTTCTGGGATCAAGAGGTGGCTGGCTTAAGTCAGTTCCTCATTTAATTCATTCTTTCCCAACTTAATGCTTCCCTGTTTTATACCAAGTGGCTGAGACATCTGGACAGCGCTGCTCTCTTGGGTGTCCAGAGCTTTGAAGTGCCCACTGTCAAATGAAGAAACATAAAGTAATGTGTTAGGATCCCACAGAGAATTTTCATGGCTGGGAGACGGCCAATTATCACCAGTCTTCCCCCTCCCACTGCAGACCTGTGACTTCCCCCCATGCTGTTCCTGGGGGCTCCTCCCCTCAGCAGCATTTCAGGAGATATTGGGTGCTGCAGAAGGAGGGGGAGACGTGGAAGGCTAAAGACAGAAACCTCTTCCATCCACAGAAATCTCTAAGCCTTATTTAGGAAGGCTTAAAATAATTTCATACACATCCAAATGAAACATAAAGTAGCATTTTAAGAAAAACTGGGATTTAACACCGTAGACCAGGGCATAGAAGGAAAGTACAATTATCTGAAGACTGTTCTCAGATTCTGTCTCGACAGAAATTGACAAGAAGGTGAGTTCATGAAGCCAGGCACACAAGAGGAAGAGAGCCCTTTGCGACAATGTTTTCTGTTTTTTAAAGGGAAGTTTTCTTTAAGAAGAAAATGTGTTGCAGTCCCTTTTTGCTAAGTCCTTAGCAGTGAGTAAATGCAGAATAATTAAACAGTGAGAAGTTCCAAAGAAGGGAAAGAGGATTTAGCATTTTTAACCACTGTTGTCAATGCACATGTCTAATGGAAGCTTTCAGGATGACTTTAAAAGGAAATCAACAGAAACATAAGAATCATATAAATATACAAAGAGGAACAAAGAATAGCCTAGGATAGAATTCCCCACCCTTTTGATTTCGTACGGGTAAGTTAGAATAGCCATCACAGACTTGTTTTTGTTATTTGGAAGTATGTAAGTAAAAGGATGAGCACACAACTGTACGCTGTGCATTTAGAATATTATAAAAAGGGGGATTGTCAATGTGTTTTGCGGATAATAATAATCTTTCATTGACTGACTTAATAGTACATAGAATGTCCTGTTCTGTATAAACGGATAACAGAATCACACGCTGAAACCAAACTAGAGAGATTCTGTTCTTGTCCATTTAAAAGAAAAACTATACTTTTTTCAATATCAGAATGTTACTCTTGAAGGTAATCAACATTTCCATTCACTGGCTTTAACTAAAGCTTTTTGAAAAATTCTTTTGACAGAGGTCTCACTCTGCATTCTCGTTGACAAACGAAGATGCATCAGGCAGAGATCCGGACCTGAAATCTTCTGTGGCAGAAAGTCTCTGGAGGCAACCAAAAGGCTCAATCAGAAAACAAAAAGAGCACAGCATATCTGCACTACCCAGCTGGAAGAGTGTGGATCAATTAAATGAACCAAGTAAAGAATTACAATACTTAACATAATTGTTCTGTATGAAAATAGGTGTTGTGTTATTTAATTGGACTGCTGGAAAAGCAACTTTTACTGGGCCAATATTCTATGACGAACAATAAATCACAAGTTAATTAAACTTAACTGGTTTTGAATTTTCAGCTTAAAATGCCCACCTATCTTTAGTAAGGAAGAAATGTTTCTGGGGGAAATCATGATTCAGTATAAATTTGGACCAATCTCTGCTTGGTTGGAAGTGTTTGCACATATAGTGACAGACAAGTCATGAAAATAATGATCCCAGTAAGGGATCACACATCACAGACATGCACCTTACTCAGACTAAGTCTAAGTCTAAATTGTTTGCCAGTTCTCATTATTGATCTTTAGTATCTAGAACAAGAGAAAATCATGCAAGCAGCATTTGTTGGTTTACAAGATTCCTTGGGATATATACTTTCCCCCCATGCCCCTTAGCTGGGTCGGAGCAGCTCTGTCTAAATAATAATAGATGTTTTAATATATTGAGAAGGTAATTTGTGTACATATTTCATGTGTGGAATAAGCAATAACAAGTCAAGTGCTGATTGCTTCAGAAAATTCACAGTGTGATTCTACGCATCTTTACTCAGAAGTAAGTTCCATTTCATTCAGTGGGCTTATTTCCAGGTAAGTATTAATAAGATGGCCACCTTAGAGTACAATCCTTAGCAGAGTTGCACCCTTCTAAGTCCATTGAAGTCAGTGGGTTTAGGAGGATATGAATCTGTTTGGGATTTCACTGTTATCATTGAAAAGCTCTCGACTTGTTCAGCATGGAGAAATGGTGTTCCTAGAATACTTTTCAGTGTCTGAATAAAGCAGCTATTTGGAGTATACCTAGATCGTGTTTATTTAAATAAATACATAACCAAAAATAAGAATCTGGCCAATCTCCTCATTCCCATTTTGTTGGCATTTTTCCCTATAGTAATGTTTCTGCTCCACAAGAAAATGTTTCCAGAAAACAATTGTGGCTTTAAAAAATGTATATTTGCTCCATAATTATATGCTATGGTGAGCAAAAAAACCAGGGCAAATGAAATACATTACCTTGAACTTCGGAAATGTGTGGTAGTAAAATATCTGGGAACCCATCTTTTTATCTTCCAAAACATAAAATGATAGATTTAATTCATTGTGCATGAAAGGTAATTTAATACTTTAACACACAAACGTTCCAGTTTAACCTGTATTTTCAAGGTCTCATAGAAGTCAGTTTTGAAGTCAGTAAAATTTCTTTACTTGTGATCTTGTGGAATTGCAGCCCAAAGTGTCAATTATATCAGTGAATAATACTAAATATAGTATTTTCTTGTATTTGCTAAAAAGGGCATGTATATTCTATATACAGTGAAAATCACATGTGATCCCACAAAAATGTTCTAAGCAGGCTTCTACACAAGGATTACTTCTGGATTTATTTATTTTATTTAAAACATTTTTATGCTGCCTTTTTGCCCAGGTAGGGTCCCCAAGGTGACAAACATGAAAACACTTGAACATTAAAATAGCATTTTAAATAATATATATAATAATTCAATATAAACATATAAGCACACAACACCAAAACCAAGGAGAAGGATCAATAAGAGTTTACTGGGAGTTTGCTAAACGAAATTAAAAAGTCTTCACCTGCTGGCAGAAGACAACGATAGAGGAGGACAGATGAATCTCCATGGAGAGGAAATTCCAAAGTTTTGGCACTATGGTCGAGAATGCTATTTCTCAGGTTGCCCCATCCAGCCTCAGATGATGCAGGCTGTCAAACCAGGACTTCCAAAGATGACCAGAGTGGACAAGTAGGTTCATATGGAAGAAGGAAGGCCTTAAGGTGTACTGGCCCCAAGCTGTGTAGGTCAATACCAGCACCTTGAATTGAGCCTAGACACAAATTGGGAGCCAGTATAGATGGAACAACACTAGAGTGATACAGTCCCTACAACCCACTCCAGTCAACACTCTGGCCAAAGCATTCTGTACCAAATGTAGCTTTCAGACAGTCTTCAAGGGCAACCCCATGTAGAATGCATTGCAGTAATCTAACCCTGATGTTATCATGGCATACAGCACAGTGGCAAGATCAGGAGCTGCAGATGCAAATTGGATTGGAACCTCATGCAGTACCTAATAGATGGTTAGTGCTGTCATCTGTGATAGGCCTGCAAAGACAGGTGCATATAGGAAAGTGTATGTAATAACAACAACAATAACATTCGATTTATATACCTTTTAGGACAACTTAATGCCCACTCAGAGTGGTTTACAAAGTATGTTGTTATTATCCCCACAAAAATCACCCTGTGAGGTAGGTGGGGCTGAGAGAGCTGTGACTGACCCAAGGTCAGCTGGCTTCAAGTGGACGAGTGGGGAATCATACCTGACTCTCCAGATTAGAGTCCTGCTGCTCTTAACCACTACACCAAACTGGCTTATGTCAGCGTATGCACCAGTCAAACACAGATACACATATTTGCAGATGGACACAGAATAAAGAGAGCTGATGCAGGTTCTTTGGATGTAAAAATGGACCACAACTTTATTTAATACTGGGGATCTGCAATATGCATAATAATTAACCAAATAACCCTTGATATGGTGTGGGTGATAGCTAAAGAAAAAGCAGAGGAGTAGGGCCTCCTCTGTATAAGCATCCTGGGTGAGTCCATAATATTTTCAAGCCAGTGTGCTCTCATCACCAGTATAAACCTCTACTGATAGATATAACTTAATATAAAACCTGCTTATCTCCACTGGCCTCCAGACTTTTTATACCTGAAGGTACAGTATAAACTCACTGTGTCAAAACCTGTAAAGTCCTTTTCTTGTTACACCATTGTGACACAGATTACAAACGTCTCATGAATGTTATTGTTTCCTTACAACATATGTGACAGAAAAAAGTCAATTCCTTATTAAAATCCTTTTTTCTGTAATTGAGAAATATGTTGGCCCTGAGTATGGCTATGAGTTTAAGGTAGTAATAAAACATAAAATAATGGCATACTCTTTTTCTCGTATCTTCATAGCTCCTCCACCTATGTTACAAAGCACAGACGGAAACTGGGTAGCCTTACAAAATGTCACTTTGCCTCGTCCTCGAATGATTGCCAAGCCAAAGAGCCAAGTATTCAGAGTCTTGGAGAGCGAATCCAGCGTCGTGTCTGTTTATGATGAGATGGGATCTGATAGTGAAGATGACTATGACTGGAATGTGGCTTTGAACAAGTTACGGCAAAGGCCCAAGCAGCCGACCAAAGAACTGGATCATGCAGATCCTCACGGCAACTCTGAATGGGCTTACAACAGTGACCTGCACCAGCCTGTGACCTCCCCTTCATCTGGGCTGTTTACCAACACTGAGACAATGTGCTCCGATTCTGAAACATCCTCTGTCGGCTCTTCGAGAGATGCTGGAGGATCTAGCCATCTTCCCTGGATACAAAGGAGAACTTGTTGGGATAAGCCCAGAGAAGAAAAAGCACAATTACACAGAGAGCTAGATGTAAATTTCAATCCACAGGCTACCAGTTTAGACTATTCAGACAGCAGTGAAAGTGAGGAGGCCTATTATGACTTAGAAAAGAGATCGAGGAGGTGGAAAAAAGGCAAGGTTCTCTCCGAGGACTTATGCAATGGCAAAAATCGTTCCAAAACCCACAAGAACAATTTGAGCACAAGTCAGGTAATTAAGGTTTAAGTCATACAATGTGCTGCTTGCAGAATAAAATCACCATAGTGCTCTGAGCACAGTCACCAGTGGGACACTGTACTCAATCTTCCTCACCCACATTAATGATATTATTACAGTTGTGTCGGCATTGAAAAATTGCATTGAATTAGCTGTACAAATGTGGTAAAGTTCTTTATAACAGAGTTTGGCAACATCTTGGATGCATAAAGTACAAGGCTTCCATACCGGCACAGTATTTTTGGCAGTCCTCATCCATATATTTCCTGATCATGGGTCTCTTGTAGATGCTGCTTTGTATTTACATCTATAGCAGGGTGTCAGATGTATAGCAGGCAGTCAGATCATATAGAAATGACTCAGACTGCCATGTTTATTTTAAATGTGCAGTGTGCAATAAAATTTAGCAGTATGTGGATAAAAATATAGATGTGGGTTACTGGCACATAGAAGATTCAGGTGTACGGCAAAAAGCCTGGTACATAGCAAAGCTGTGTTGAAAATCGCCTTAATTTGCCATCTCTCCCAAAGAGACAGAAGTCTAATGTGCATATATATGTTAAAACAGCCTTACAACTATTTACTGATCTGCTTCCATTTTCAGTTAGATAACTTCTGCACCATTACTTATCCCATTACCTACCATTCATTGTACATAGCTGGCACTGAGATTAGTTCACTGCTATTATATCAGTTGACCAGGAAAAATGCAATGAGAGAATAGGTGTGTGTGTTATGTGCTGCCAAGTTGCCTCCAACCTATGGCGGCCCTATGAATAAAAGACCTCCAAAGCATCCTATGATGAACAGACTTGCTTAGATCTTGCAAACTGGAGGATGTTGTTTTTATTGAGTCAAG